>NC_050591.1:18453218-18757593 GCF_013368585.1 Megalops cyprinoides
TAAACAATATCAGGGTTTTGAAAAATGAAAGCCCAAATTCTTTATGATTCTTCAGATGGAAATCAATGGAGCGTTCCCGAGGAGGATTTACTGGGAGGGGAGGGCAGGGGCGGGGTGGGGGGGTTGTTTGGTGGGCTCCTGACACCCCCCCAGTGATTTGCGTCACTCTCTGCAGAACGTTCCTCCACTTAGAGGGAGCGTCGGGCACTGGGAAGGCTGCTGGGAGTGAATGAGCCGGTGGGGGCCAGAGAGCGCAGCCCTCAACCCATCCTTCACACAGCGGACCCCGACGGCGAGGGGCCCGGAATTTATGTCCCGGGCCGCTCATTGTTTTCTCCCCCTGCAGATAACGCAGGGCTGCACAAGCAGGACACATAACCAGGCGCGTAAATCTGGCGGCCGCTTATTTGCGGCGCCTTCCTCTCTCGGAGGCCGTTATTCACCGCCGGCCGTTGCGACAGGCCCTGTTCGGCGTGTGGAATGTTTACGTGGGACGAGCTTGCCTCTCGGTCCTGTCGTTACGGACCCGAGGATTCGTCTTCTCTCATTCCTTTGCCGCAGTCGGTTTCAGCAGCACCCCGGACAGAGACAACGCTCACAAATAGTTTCTGTGTGGTTAAAAATAATCTATCACACCCCAGCGGGAATTTTTTATTTGTTTATATGCTGGAATTAATATTTATAGGGTGTTTAAGGCTATGTTTTAGGAAAATGGTGTCATGTTCCAGATGTCTTTATGTGAGGGGATGGATTTGTGCTCCCAGGGACACTGGCACGTTTTTGTCACAGAAGTGCCATAGATGATTTGGTGTGAAATGCACCGTCGGGACTACAGGCCTGTCCTGCTAGTGTGCTGTGCCGAGACAGGCAGGCTCAACGCCGGGGTTACCTGAAGCAGCTCCACGGGGAAAGGAAGGAATGCCATGTCCCTGGGCAGGTGCATTGTGGCGGTGCAATCTCCATTTCTGCAAGATGCTCCACTCATCATGGGACATGCTGAGCATGTGCCACAGTGAAATGATCTAGTTTGTGCCACGGTGCCATTGGCAGAGAGTGTGTGGAATTCAGCCAATTACATGTCACAGCACCATCATGTGAGCCTTGCGGCAGCTTTATAGCATGTATCTTTCAAATCCTGGAGTACAAATCATATAATCATATACACCTTTTTGTCATGTCATATGTATTAAGATGCGATTAATAATTAGCATATTGTTACCCTGATGCTAGTGCAGTAGTCTGAACCTGGGGGCTTTTATGTGGATTGCGCAGTGTCTGACATGACCAACTTCCTTGGTGCCGATTTTTGGCTTGCTGTGCATAAATACCCTGCTCCCGAGGATTTATGGGATCTTTCTCATGCCAGGTGTGCAGTACCATAAGGTGCTGTGGAAGGACCTGGCTTAAAATTTAGTCAGAATGACTACACTGTGAAACTTATTTGAACACATTACATTGAGATTTCTAAGAAATTAGCATTCGTGTGTGATCGTTGTCAGGATTTGTTCCTGGTCCCATGTTCACAGGCTTTTTTTGTGCAAGGTGCACTTTGTAGGCATTATAAATGATTGTGAAGTGTGGGTGTGGATGAAGCCAGTGGAAGACTAACAGGAAGAGTATGTGGTGTTTTCTGGGGCACCATGTTTTGTGGGGGCCCGTGTGAGAGTTCTTGCTGTGTGTTAGCCACGATGCAGAACTATCACTGGTGCTGACGGAGTGGAGCCATTGCAGCCAGCTCCCTGCGGTGGAGGCTGCACAGAGCAGGATGTCACCTGTATTCTTCTCCATTCCCCCTTCCCCCTTACCCACACTAACACACGCACACACACACCACCATGAAATCAGCATCCCCCCATCCCCCACCCCCTGCCCCCCAAATAGTGATCTTGATGTCTGATTAATCGATCATCACCCAGCGTCAGTCTACGGTCCCAGCTCCCCCCCAGAGACCCCCCTCCCCAACCTCCCGCTAACTAGAAAGCTCACCTGCAGGACAACACCTGTCTCTCCCACCACTCCATAGCCGCAGCTTTTATAGCAGACATCAGGCATCATGCACTGACAGCCTGACATTGTGCAGCTTATGCTGCCATTCCAAATTACTTTTCACTGCAAAATGAGAAAATGACTGTGTCTCTGGTGGACAGGTCTAGACAGTGATATGTCGAATAACATGATGCTTTTCGAAATTAGTCCCTATATAGCCGGGAACTGCATTGCCTAGCTATGGTTAAGCTGGAAATTAGCTTCCCAAGAGTTAAAAGTGCGTTTGTGATCATCTCATCTCAGCTAAAAAGCTTTTTCTTGAGAACAAGAGGGAATTTTAATGGTCCTGGAAAGTGGCCTGGAGAAAGCGTTTTGATAAATTACACATCTCTTTATCATTTTTACAACAGCGTGACAAGCGCCAACCAAGGGACACGTTTGTAAATGACATTGTACATGGCCTCTCGGATAGTGACAGTTCCCTTTTTTAACTCTGATCTCCTTTTCAGTAAATAAAAAGGCAGGATAATGTATGCACAGCACGCCGGCTGCCTGCGGTGAACAGCGGTTATTGCTGTCGGATATGAGTTAATTATTCCAGACAGTCAACAAGCCACAGCCTCTGCTGGGAGCCTCCTGCCCGAACTGTACAGACACTGCAACAAAGTCAACAGTGTGTGTCAGCATGGTATAGACTCCCCAACCACCCCAAGCAGAGCCAAGCATCACCTACAGTAGAGGCTTCCTGAAACTCTGTGAAACAGACAAAAAGGGGGAAGAGTGAGAGGCATAACCTAAAAAGTTATATGTATTATACTTGACACTTGGAGGTAAACAGCTAGGCTTGGGACCTAAGATCAGTGTCTTTGGGGTCATAAGGAGTGGTTTCGCTGACAGTGTCCAGATGTGGTTTGTCATGCCCAACACTCGTTTGACTCTTGTTCCAGCTCCAGTAGGTCCTACTTGTATCTCTGTGTGAGAGTCACCTGAGAGAGGGGAGCTCTGATCCTTTTGCTGATCTTGTTTCTTAAATCAGGCCTTGTGCAATGCAGGACCTGTGGCGTTGTGACTATATTTCAAACAATGAATATGAATATGGTCAAATGTCTGTAGCACTGCAGAGGAGCGTTGTGTCATTAGGGTGAAGTGGCAGCACTGAATACTCTTTTGATTGTTGCTTTCTGTCCTGTTCTGGACGATTATTCTGAAACTCCTTATGCCTGCGTCTGTGTACAGATAGAGACAGCAATGACACCTCCCCATTCAACAGCATAGCCACTTTTCATTACAACATTACAGTTTAAAACAAACACTCTCCATGTACCCTTTCTCTCCCCGTGTCTTCAGAAAGTCTCACTGGTGGGTGCTGCACAGAGAGTGCTAAGCATACTCCATGCTCTAGTGCAGAGCTGAAATGTGTTCTCATTAGCAAATGCACTGAGGTGTAATGACCATTTTGTTATTTTTTTTTCCACTGGTGCCCACGTATGTGAGTGTTAGAAATGAAGCATAATTATATTTTCAAGATAAGTAGTTTTCCGTGAATGTTCAGTTTTTATCAGTGCTATTTCTAACAAGACCAAACCTATTCTTCGTATAGGTAAGTGGTGTGCACCCATACTGAGGGTGAATAACAGCACATGTAATTTTTCCATATGCAGAGACTCATTTCCGCAGAGTTTTTAATGGGTCTACTGAGGTAAGAGTGTTCTACACAGGCATTTGAACCCATGTCTCACAGGTGCAGAAAGGGGCTCCGTCCACCACCCCAAATGGTGAATGTGGAGCTGTAGGTTGGTCTGTGTTTTTCAGAATTTGTACAGTGGACGATCCATGCAAAATCAGTCAGGTGGGAGTAACAGCTACAGGTGTGGTGATACCTATCATTTCCATCACAAGATCCTGCCTCTCCGTCACTCTTCCCAGGATGCATCTGTTGCACACTTGTCTCGGCAGGGGGTATTTCAGAATAATTCACTGTAAGAGTTCAGGAAACATGTACTCACATCACTCCCATGGCAAAAAACAACAACATGCAGAATAAAGGAAAATAAAAATCTCAGAATAATTTGTCTCTAGCTTTAGCATAAGCTCAATGCATAGATATTTTTCCGCGTACCTTCCCTTTCGTGTGATAGCCCATAGGACCTTGATATTTGAGTGGCCTGTAAAGACACAGACCAGGTAAGGAGAGGCTTGACAATAACTGGTCAGTAAATAAAAAAGGGAAACCACTGATATTCTGGCAAGGAGATGCATGAGAGTTAAATCCTCAGGATGTGAACCAAAATCTCTTCTCTGAAACCCATGGTATTCCACTCAACATTAACAGATGTGGTGAGTGGAAGTTTCTCCACTCTGAACTATTCCACTTTGTAATTTGGAGTGTGCTGATAGACATGCCTGACATATCTAACTGCAAAATTGATCTGCACCTTCTGAATGAGATTAATAAGATGGGTGGTTTGTAATGGATGCTTCTGGAAAGGAAAAGCAGTGGCTCCACACAAATTTATTTACAAGACTCCTTACGAGACTCCATACACGTTTAGCATCTTCATTTTGGTGCTATCAATACATTAGGCATTAAAAAAAAACATAACACTAATTTTGCTGAAGCCTGCGAGACGAAAAATGCAAATCCCTGAAACGTTCAGCAGTGATGGCTGCAGACTCTGGCAATCAGGGAAGCTGGTTTCCTTGCAGAGCTACAGGTGGAATTTTCCTCATTTCCTGTGAGGTGGCTGCTGCCCCTGGTGTTTCTGGATGGGTTGCAGTGCTCCTGGCACATGGAACGAGAGAACTCCTTGGTGTCTCTCAGACTCTGACTTTTGGCTGTTTGGGCAGCTGAACAGGTGACATGATGGGAAGGCCGGAGTGGCAGGAGTTTCACTTGCTTGAGCTTGTCTGGGAGTAAGAATGTAGAAGTTTGTCTTAAAAAACTATTATATTGCTTATATAAATTGCTTTTTAGAAAATCTAATAAAAAAAATATTTTGTCTGAGAAACATGGGAGCCATATCTTGACATTTTCTCATTAAAAGAAGAATTCATCCCATACATTCTGAGGGAAAATGCATTTTCTCATGCAGAACAAAGGAAAATATTCTCCTTCATTGTCCTCCAGCTGTCCTCCCATAAGTAAGGCTTGTCTATTGGAGCAGAAACTCCATCTGCTACATGTATACATTTACCGGCAACTATGTTGAAAATCACTTCTCAGACAGTCCCTGCTTTTCTGGCAGTGAACGTGACCACACTGTACATGTCCAGAGATTAACATTCTTCATTCAAGTGCTTCGTTTCCAGTATTGGAAATTACAGCCAACAATAAAGTTTTAGGAGGGATTACAAAAACGCCTCTAATGTTCCTGACTGAGCCCTCTGTGCTTTGGTGCTGTGATTAGCTACAGTCAATATAAAACTTGCATAATTAGTTCCCTGACACCAGCACTACATTAGGAGCAGTTACGTACAGCAGTGACACAATTCCAAAGGACACACAGCATTTAAATGCTGGTTTCTAACCTTGACCCCGCATCAATAAAGCCAGCCTTCCGTGTGGTTCCGGCTCTTTCCAGAGCCTCTGACTAATTATCAACACAGCTGTAATTCCACAGTCAAGTGCTGACAGCCATTGTTTCCCCCCTACTCTTGTATGCTAGGACTAACACGCAGATGCCGGTGGCTTCATGCCAGGCAGAACTTTAGGCTGTGAGTGAAAGTGTCAGTGGTGAGAGATGAGGAGAGGAGGGATAGAGGGAGAAAGAGAGAGGAGAGAGTGGTATTAGGCGGTAATGAAATATGTTGTAAATGAATGAGAGGCAAAGTCAAAACGGAAATCTACAGCTGCCAATGGGCGTGACCCACGTGGGCTGTCATTGTCATTGCTGTGTGCTTTGGTCGTGTGTATGTGTGCGTCTGTCTCTGTGTGCCTGTGTGTTTGTCTCTGTGTCTGTCTGTGTATTACTTTGAGTGTGTGTGTGTGTGTGTGTGTGTGTGTGTATGTGTGCGTGAGAGAGAGTGTGTGTGCAAGCACAGAGCAATGTCACTTGAAATAGAAGGAAATTAGGTAGGGTTTCTGAGGTTCAGGTGCATCCAGCAGTGTGACTGGCACCGGTAATTACTGGCTATTATTGGACCCATCAGTACACTGCAGTAGAGGCGTGATCAGTCTTCCTGGGGACCATGCTGCCAGTGGTATGTCAGGCAGGCAAATGCGTCTGAAACCCCCCCCCCCCTTCTAGTTCCTCTTCCCTTCCCTTTCAAAGCCTGTCAGCTGGACACATGTTGTGATTTTCATTGGACCAGTCTCACTTTGTGTGCCTGAGCAACAGAAAAGCATGTTCCAGCCCACCATGACATTTCTCCCATCTCCCATTCCCCACCCTGACGTTTCTCCCATCTCCCATTCCCCACCCTGACGTTTCTCCCCATCTCCAAATTGTATTAGTGAAGTGCAGCACCTCGTAGACAATACTATGAACAAGGTACTTGCTACAAGTTAGCAAGCAAAAACTGCATAAGGTAGATATATTTGCACAATATTTTTGATCAAATACAAAAAACTAAGTAGATTCTCACAAGGCAATTCTTTTGTCTGTGCCTGGGACCTTCCTGTTTTATGTACACGACTGAACAAACTGAGCAACCACCCAAGCAGAGGAAGAAAAACAAATCAAAGCTAATGTGCGGGCACGGATCACAGCTTCTCTTAATGAGTATTAATAACCTGGTTGGGGAGTTGAAGGCTCTGCTGTCGAGAGCCTCCTTCCAAATTTCACTTCTCTCCCCTCCCTGTTTGCTGGTGTCTCTGAATTTAGCTGCGGTTCGATGTGGAGGAAGAGAGGGAGGCCTGTTTGAGCCCTTTCGCTGGGAGGAGAACGCGGCTTTTGAATACCAGTGCAAAGGGGAGAAATAGACGAGAGAAACGCCACCAGGCATGTCTGTGAGCGCGCCTTGTCAGGCCCCCAGTCAGAAATGAAGTGGCACATCACCAACACACAGATGGAAGATGTGCTCCAGTCTATCAGCTCTGTATGATGATTTCTTTCCCCCCCTATATCTCACATGGCTCACATGAGTGACACAAACTAACATTTTCTTTATAATGACACAAGGGGAGCACCCAGGACATATGGTGTTTGTGCTCTTTTGGAAGCAAAAAAAAAAAAAGAGCAACGAAAGCTGACAATTTTGAATGGCAAATGCATTGCTGCCCCCCCCACAAATGGCCTTTACACTGTAAGGTCCCAGAGGGCTGTATTCCCTACATTATTGATCCCTGGGATATTGAACAGACAGTACCCTGAAGCCCCTAATCTATAGAGTTGAATGTGCCAAGATTCTTGTTAAAATGTTAATTTAAGATGGATTAATGGCTGAACTTGGTGAAATATTTTAGGAGGCCCAGTTGCCTTAGCTGACTACTCCTTTTCTATGTTGGAGTACAAATTTTTCAATGCATGACTTCTACCCAGCACAGAATGATCTATTTGAATAATACCACTCAGTAATTGGGGAGTCATCTCATTTCCTCTGAGTGACAGAATGCAATACATGTTGCCAGCAGTCGCCTTGTCACCCGAGTTCTTCATCTGAAAGATGAAAGTGATGCGTGTTGCTGATATCTCTCTGCAGTGGCGGTAAAGGCATTTGTCCAAAAGGCTGACTAATGACTGCAGTGACTGGCAGACCCTGCAGTATCCTTGCTGTGGCTTCCTGAAATTTACAGTGATGCATGTGTTTACATGTGTGCGTGTGTGTATGTGTGTGAGAAAGAGAGAGAGAGAGAAGGAGAGAGAGAGAGAGAGAGAGAGAGAGAGAGAGAGAGAGAGAGCAGCTTTTAACCTGATTGTGGGCCGGGCTGCCATCACGCCCTGCTGGCTGTTCTCTCCCAGGTACACCGTTGGCAGGGTGAATAGGGAATAGTAAGACAAGCCTCTTGAAGGAGAGGCGGGAGCCAAGAGGCAGCCGCTTGTCCATGTTTTGTTTGTTGGCCCTCAGCGTGAAGTCTCTGTGTCACGCTCGCGGCCCTCGCTGTGCATGTGTCTGTGGACTGGTGGGCTTGGCTTTGAACGGGGGAGGAGGGAACGGATGTGTTTGGAGTGCCTAAATGTGCTCTTTTTGACCCTGTCAGTCTCACACACTGTGTAATTAGCCTAGATGCCTCAAGCATTGTGTGTGTGTGTGTGTGTGTGTGAGAGTGTGTGTATGTATGGTTGACAGTAGTGACACATCCATAATGAATTCCACTATGACCATATTGCTCCCTGTTCTCCATCTCAGGGCCACTGCCTGATGACAGGCAAATCTGGCTGTTTATTTATTCTCCTACCAGCATGTCTTTCTCCCCTGGCACCAAAAGGTTGTGAGGATCAATCTTCAGTTGCTTGCCATTGAAAATGTTCAAACTGAGGCCCACAATCTCTTTGTCTGAGACTTAAAAAGGAAGACTTGGGGTAATGGCAGAACTGAACTCTTTACCGGAGCCATACATCAAGCTGCTACATTCCACAGCAACTGTGGAACCGTATCTTTCTTAGAAAGATAAGCTTCTATCCTAGGAGGCATCAAGTCAATGACATAGCTTTTACATTTGACAGCTGGAAGGAGATGACAGCTGATATTTGTCACCAGCTTTTTTCCCCATCTGAACTGAATTAACTGAACTGAATTTCTTAGATATTATGTATCATTTGTAACATGTTACTAATTTGTTCAAATGTAATCTATATTTCATTTCATGGTATATTTCTTGCAATTTTCTTATGCAATATATACAGCGCTGGTAAGGGTGTGCTAAATGATTTAAGGGATATGTTTACCTAGCAGAAGACCCTTACCTAAAATGTGTTATGTTTTTCATCGGGGGGGGGGGGGTTGGTCGGAGGGTTGGGGAATGTTTGTTTCTCAAGATGGGGACACTGTGACTGTAACACTTGGGGTCCTTTCTGTGTAATTCTGCGGTGGGGGCCACAGGGTCTCAGGCAGGACTGATGCCTGCAGCTGGTTCTCTCCCTGTGGGGCTGTTCTGGACAGATCTGGCCTTCAAGACCAAAGGGCTTAGCTGACATGGAAAACCTCTGTCTGTTTCAGAATTGGCCAGAATTTTTTTTTTTTTTTTTTCTATCCAGCTCAGATGACATACGATAACACTGAAGTTATGTGATAAATGCATTGAAATGGAAAGAAAAAAATGAAATGAAATGAAACCGTCTAGGATACTCACTTTCCTTGCGACTCACATGAAAAATGTATGAAGGAAGCAAACATTTTAAAATTTCAGTTTTCAGTAAAAGCCATAAAAACCTACATGAAAAAATTACATATTGAGAATATATTTTAGAGAATACATTATTGAGCCCAGTAAGTACATTGAAAATATGTAAATTATTGCTGTTTTGGTATATTGCAGTATATTTTTGCTTTACATTAATACAATTTAAATACATATGATATATATTCTTGGGCATAACAACAATAGCTACAATATTCAGTGTGGTAGAATATATTTTATTTTCATATGGGAAGATTTATGTGACTTTCTGTGTCCATTTCAAGTGACAACTGAAAGTATTTGTTTCCGGCAGTAAAATGAAAGAGAAACGTCTGTCTAATGCGTTTGACAGACTGACAGGCAAGGTTGGAGAGCACTGTGCCGAACAGCAGATGTTAGGTTTGGATTATTGGAATCCATGCCAGGTTGCCATGGCAGCAAATGTGGTTGAACCAGATATTTGGTGAAGGACCAGATAGGCATGTCCACACGTTTCTGTGAGTGCCCTCCAGGATGTGATCACTGCTCGGCCTTTGCGGAATGGTTGCCACAAAAAATTCAGGAGACCTGATGAAAAAGTTTTGTTTTTTCCAAAGAAAAATGAAACAAATCAATCACTACTCTGATGGAAAGGCCGCGGAAAATAAGGAGACAGGGAAGAGATGTTTCGTCCGTTCAAAAACCAGCGCAAAGGTTGCAAAGCATCGTAATGGCCCTGCAACCTACAACACAAAAGACACTTGCTGAGCTCAAGCAGGGAATCCCATTTGAGAGCTCATGGGCATCAAGCTGCAGGTTTACACCTCGCTGTTGTTGAATGTTCCCTGCTGTCACACTGACACAGTCTGGACGGAATGCACTCACTGAAACAGAGAACCCGATCCAATATCTGTACCTGTGACACAAACATGAGCAATAGGACAGGCTTAAATTGCATGTCTCCGGTATTAAACTGCAATGAGAAGCAGAGAAGACCTATATGCAAAACGCACAGAGATGTCTGAGAATAACTTGTACTGATGTTGGTTCTACATGGTGTCTTTGATGTTGTGTTCTTTATCCCTGGGATGTTTATACACTCTGATGAGAAAACAAGCGCCATTAAATCCCTGCGTTTATTGATCACCTGATCAGGAGATTAAAAAGGGAGACGGGAGAGTGTGCAGGATTGCTCGGTTGATAGGTTATTGGGCTCCGTCCACTACCTCATTGATCCACCAGCTTCCTCTGCTATCATTTGAAGTAGTTGTTTAGATACAGATGGCAAAAGCAGAGGGTTACTATGCCAGAAAAAACTCCCTGGGGAGTTGGAGGGAAGGTTTCTGGAAAACACAGAGCAAAAATATTCATTCTGAACATGCTTTATCAGGTATAGCCCCTCCGCATATTTCAAACGCACAATGTTCAAATGCATAATGTTCTGTTACAGTATGTTTGCTCCAGTGGGTATGGAATCGAGTGAATGCTGGTTGCCTGTATACAGCCTGCCCCCCAGAGCAATAGTAACACGCTCAGCATGTGTATGCAGGTCTACCTTCAGTCTGGTTGGATAAGAGTTAGATTAGAGCCCCTGGGACTATACAGGTGTGCAGTAAGTATACAGTAGCATCTATGTGTATAGATACAGTGGAAATACACTTAATAGGAAATGTAAGGTGGGACTATTTATTGTTTTGGGATTGAAAAAAAAGCTGAATTTGAGTGTTGTTGACCCAAGCCCCCCCAAAAAAACATGAAATATGAAAATTTGATTTGATGATAATGATAGTCTTTCATTTGCAATTCACACAAATCCACCCAGGATAAAAAAAAAGCTCATTGGTGAATGAAGGAACAGCAAAGGGGACCATTAAATTCTATGATTCATGATAATAGCAAGAAGCAGTTCAGGGCCCTGGCTCCTGCTTGCAATTGAAAAGATGAAGCTACTGGAGATGGAATGCATTATCAATTTAGAGATAATAGTTTTTCATCTTGGTATTTTTCAGCCACATTTTTGTGACATAATTATCCTTATATATGCTTGTGCCTGATGTCTGGTTAGTCAGTACTAATTACATTGAACAAGGTAAACAATCTGAATTAGTCATGCAAGTTGATACAAGAAAGATGGTTCAATCATAAAATAGACTGAGCTGTAGCATACAAAGGATGTTCATTTTCTTCATTTCTTCTGAATAGCTGTGTGATTGCTGATGTTCTTGATAAACTGAGAGATTTTTTTTATTATTTATTTTTTTGCAGCAATCAAAGGACATGATAAAAATGCACACAAAAATAAATTCTGGGTGGATATTTTCCTTCAAACAAGCTCAACAACCAAAATGCCCATAAACATAAAAATGTAGAAATGGAGATGGGAGCCTAGACATTTTAGGCAAATTAATGTACTGTTTTATACCATCTAGCATCTTTGGTCATTTGGCTTCATTCTCATAATCCTGATCTACCACTACCACTGATACTCAAAGCTGTATTCTGCATGAAGGCTGCACGCTTTTCATACACTGTTGTATCAGGGTTCTGCCGTGTGTCTCTGCCGCATTTGTGAGATCTGAAACATGGATGCACTTGGCTCTGCTTCCTGGTTTTCCAGAAGTGCCATGCAGGTTACACAGAAACCTTTCCCAGAGGAGAAGGGGAGCACAGAGGCTTGCAGTCAAGGAGGGAGACTGGGATTTTACAAGTTGTCTGTCTTAACACAAACCATGATTAATGTAACTCTCCACCCCTACAAATATTTTTTCACTCCATTCCAGCTCTTTAACCCCCCTGCCCCCCCTTGACCATCACTAAGGCTAGTTCCCAAACCTTTTTTCAGCATCATCTGAAATAAGAAGAAGATATAAAAAAAAACGCCTACGCCACAGGTTGAATAATACAGAGCTGTTGGGTTAGTGAGTGCTTCAACAAAGGTTAAACTTTAGATTGGCTGAAGAGTGCAGCCTGCTTGACAGTCATCCCTCATTCCATCACTGCTGAACTCTACCCTTCCAGCTATTGAGGATGCTCCAAAACACCACATTTTTTTTCAGTGCAGTGACGAAATTTAATTATTCCTGTCTATTTACCAACCCTTTTGTCAACCCTTTTTCACAGTCATGTTTTTAAAAATGGATTCTTTACACAGCAGGGCAACAGAGGGAAGGCTATTTCCATTCTGTCTGTGCATTGGTGCGGCACACAACAGAGGTCCTGTATCCATTCTGGATGCGATTCCTGCGCCTCAAATGTAATCAAAACTGGCTGAATGCGGAATGCTACGATTGCATTCTGACAAATGCTTTTATCAGCCCACTCCTATAAAAAACAGCTCGCTTCCTCCAGGAAATTATGCTGTGGTTCAGTGCCAGTCAGACTCAGATGTCACCCAGGTGATGTAATGTCTGATTCTCTGCTCACCCAGATATTGGCCTGAATGGTGCGGAAGGCAAGCTGGCAATCTTTCGGCTCTGTGCAGCGATTGCTGTTCTTTTCAGCCTGCCCTCTTAAAGAAGCATGTCTCCAGCAGGCAACACTGCACTGCTTCCCCCTGAGCAAAAAAGATGACATTGCTGTGACAGGCTCATGGAACACACTGATATGAGGCCTGTTCAGCACGGTATCCCAACAGCAGATACTACTCAATGTTCAACACACACCTCAGACATACCTCTATAAATCATCATTAGGTTAACGCCCGCTTTTGTATGACTGAGACCAGGTAAAAGCTGAAAAAGCGAGAGGGTGAGAACAGAATATATGGTAGAAGACGGATGAGTGCAGCTGGGGTTGTGCGTGACGTTGGCCTTTTTGTGCAGTCTTTATGGAAAACGCGTGGGTCAGGCCACAGGTATAGACGAGAGAGAGAGAACAAGTGCTGTTAGTCAGCATTAGAGACTGCCAATGATAGAAGATTCTGATAGATGGAGACTCGTTTTGTCTCTTAAACACCTGGTCAAGGTTGTAGCTCTCAGATTAATAGCCACCCTGGCCTTTCATGTGCCTGTCATTGTGCATTTTGCTCAGCGCATATGTCTTCATTTGAAGGGCATGGTTGTTGTTATGTTTATGGGGGGTGTGTTCTGAAGGACGTTTTCACAGACTTACATTAGTCTTATTCCCATTCTGGACTGGTTATGCATAACCTTGATTGACATTGTGCTACCAATGCTGTCAAACAAGGCAGGGCCTGAAAAAACGATGGTGGATTACCAAAACAATTATGGCTACCCCCTTCGATTTTGTCGAAACATTGTCCTTAATATAGAAGCGAACACCTCCGTGATCAAAAAAATTGAGTCCACATTTGTTGCCTGTGTGTAATGTGTGCTATCTGTCTGCCCCATCAATGGTGTGCAGTTCCCTGATTACGTAAGGAGCGACAGTGCTGGGAGACCAGCTGCTGTGCACGTCACTGGTAATATTCAATGACCTGCATATCTAATATCTGATGTTTGTTATCATATGTAATTAGGACAGGCCATCAGAGAGAGGGCTTTATTTCGTTTATCAGCGCTGTGCTGTGCTGTTCGGTCCTCTCAGCGTTCAAATGGCACAAGCGTGACCTGGTTGGAACTTTGCCACAAAAGCAGAAAAAAACATTGATTCAGAGGTTCAATTGTGTTTGTGAGTAAAGGCCCTCTTTTCCTCACAGGCAATCGTTTCTGTTTACCCTCATCCAGGTCCCTGCATTCCCTGGGCAGTCAAACAGTCTGAGCACAGGTTGTTGTTTTTTATTGTGTTTGTTTGTTCTTGATGTAGAAGAGGCTGGATTTCAAAGGGGTGCTCAATACCCACTGTAGAGGACAAAACAAAGCAGAATGATTTCTCCCCTTAGACGTTCTGCCTCCTTTCTTTTAACATGGATGTACAATACTGCGGATTGTAAGATGACAGTGAAATGGTTTATTTTCTGGATTAAAGAAAAAAAACTATTATAGGCCAGGCAACTCTTAACTTTGACAGAAGTCCTTGAGTTCTGATGTCTATGTCAAAGACAAGTCAGTTTTTGTAAGAAAAAAAAATCTAAAAATGGATTTAATGGCACAAAATGGAAAGGACTGCTCCAAGCTGCTGCGTGCCTTCTCTGCCACTGGGGGGTGGGGGCGGGTGTCTGAAATGCTGACATTACTCAAAAACACCCGCTATAAAGAAGTCCCCTCAAGCACTGGCACTCCTCTATTATAAAAGCTTAAAACGGCATTTCCAGAAAAAGAGGGAGAAAAAAATCCTCAGTTTTCAATTCAAGTTGTGTGGTTCTTTGCAGACTTCTTGTGAAATAGTGGTGGGATTGTGTGACTTGAACAGATATAGCTGTAGTTTTCAGTTTGAACTGATAATTAGATAGATAGATAGATAGATAGATAGATAGATAGATAGATAGATAGATATCAGTTCCCCTTTTTGCACATTAAATAACTCACCTAAACAATTTCATATTGACAGCGCCATACTGCTAGTGTTAACATAGCTCCTGTCTGTTCAGTGCTGAGTGGCTGTCTGAGGTAGGTGAGAATGAGTGAGCATGATGTATCTGTCCCTCAGGAGCAGCAGGCTGCTGGGCTGAATAACACCCCCCCCCCCCCCCCCCCCCCAATTAAAAACTAGATGTGGAAGGCGATCTCCGTCTCTCTGTCTGTCTTGTTAAGCAACACACCTCCATAATTTCCCAAAGGTGGCTGATGTCAGAGGTGAGGCTTCCTCCCTTCCCTGCACCACAATCCCCCTGGGTGGTTCCTGCAGTATCTGCATTGATTGTCCAGGCTAAGTTCAGAGGGACAATGAGCTCACCCACACACATTAACATCGGGACGGTCCTCACAAGTGCCATCTACTACAGCTGAGGGTGAAGCCAGGGAACGCCGACCACGGTCAGAACGTCATAAAGCCCTCGCAGAATTGGGTCGTTAAATGGTTTTCCAATTCAGCTATGCTCGCCGGGGTGAACTGTTGTGGGGCCACTTTCACGCATGGTTTGATAAAATTAGAGTTGTCACCTGAGGCCGATTCACACAGCATTAGCCAGAGAAGAGATGGATGATGACTGCCATGCCAAAGTTCCAGGTTCCAAGTGGGCTGGAGGCATAGGGACGCTGTGGAATATGCTGCAAGACATAGCAGGAGGAGCTTGAGTCGCTGTCAATTAGACATAATAATATCTGACGCTCCTATCCCCTTTCCAATAGCATGTCTTCCACACCAATGGGAGATTCTCCCTTTTCAGTCAAAAAATTTCAGTCACATTTCGTCGTAGTTCAGTGGTGTCTTCTGTGTCTCCACTATGCAACTCTTCCCCTGCTATGAGATGACCCTGCTTGGTTTAATTTCTGTTGTGTTTCTTGGCAACTTCTTTTCTAGTACGGAAGGACTCCACCAGTAGCCTCACAGACTAATCCATGCTCCCATCTCGCTATATTGCTATGCTCTGTACATAATGCAGGTATGGGCACACAATGTTACAATTGTTACAAACCAATAAATTGTTGCAGAAAAATTGTGGTGTGTCACAGAGCTGTTTGATTCCATTTTGAAAAGGCTGATAATAAAAAGACACCAAACAACCATGTAAAAATTATGTCATGGTATTGTAATTATTGGGTAATATTAAGGTCTCACTCGTGCTGAACATAAGCTTCTCTGGTTTTGTGTTTCTTGGGACCTTTTAACGGTGATTTGTCAGCTGAATCATACCCATTTAAAAGGGAATGAGTGAACATTCAGGCTTGTCCACTGGGTTTGTGCTGCATACTTAACATGCTGAGGAGAGTGGGCAACTCTGACTGAAAACATCTATTAATTCATCTGTCAAATGCTGCAACCTTCAGTGAGGTGTTTGATAACAGCCAAAATGCTATAGCTGATAACCTCCAGCTCCCCACTCATTCTTCCCTCATCCCTTCCTCAACACACATACATATTCTCCCCACACATACCCACCACACTCCTCTGATCACACCCGTCAATCACACAACCTTCTCCACCACACACATCCCCCTCCTCCACCACATCCCCCACTGTGCTTTGCCACTATATCTTCATATTCTGTAAGCAGGCTCCAGATATGGGGATATGAGCATTATTACACTTGCTTGGGATTTTTATGCTTTATCCACGCATACGTTTACTGAATATTTACCGAAGCAATTTGGGTTACCTACCTTGACCATGGGTACAACAGCAGAGGCTGACCTGGGAATCAAACCTGTTCCTTATCACTACACCACACTTCTACCCATTAAACATGCCCTACCACTTCTCACCGGGAACACCAGAGGCTCTTTCACCTGGCTGCACCCATTTCACTCAGCACTTCCATGAATATGGCATTATCTACTGACCCCTTCTGCCATTTAGAAAGACTACTATGGACTCATGCACGTGCATTTATGTCTGTATTCACACAGACTACCCGACACCACTTTGCCAGACAACATAGGCCCTGTCTACAGTATTCATTGTGGTGGTCTTTAAGGCAACTGCTGGATGTTGATACCTTCCTAAAAAGGATAGCATAGGTAAAATCAATGAAAGGTCCTCAGAGATTTACCCTGGTCTCTAGGCTAGTACCGCTCACTAAACCCAGTAACTGGGGAATACAGAGGGCTGTAACATCTAGAGGCGCCGCATATGCTCAGTATGGGAGTGTAGGCCTGTAGAACAGTAGTATTTACCTAGAATCCATTGAACAATGGGCTGGGAACAGGCTCACCTACTGTGCCTCACGTCAATAACAAATCCCTTTAACGAGTATATATCTGTAAAGCAATGTCACAACCTTTTACTGGAGAGGGTGTCCTTATTTTTCCTTATCTTCTTATTGAAACAGCCTGTATAGTAATACTACAATGTTTTTTGGCTTGGTAAATAATCCATAATGTCACAAATGATATAACTGACTATTTAATGGTCAATAAAAAGAAGGACACTTAATACAAGTATGCTTGATTCTGACTCTTATGCAAACTCTAATCTGACTCTTGACCCAATAACCTGTAATACAGAGAGCAGAGCATACGATTTCAGATGACCACCAGACATTGCTTTACACAGTGTCTTACAAAGATGCTGTGTGTCCTATATCCAGGTGTTGGTATTGGTCCTGGTTGTGGTTTTTCCTCTTTACATTACAATATAAATGCATCTATGCAGTCAGAACTCATGTAAGATTTAGGGAGACTTACTGTACCCTTTACCCTGCCAGGCAACCACAGCAGAAGGAAGACCCATCATCTGGAGTTTACTCATGATCCATTAACACATTAACACACATGCTCTCTGAGGCAGCGGCTGACATGGCTAGCATGCAAACTCACATGCCGCCAAGCACATTAATAGCAGAAGGACATGTTTGCCACACACATCCATCTCCCAGCCGGACAGCTTGTTTATCGATCAATGCCATGTGACAGCCATCAGTTTGCCTAAGCGTGAAATTGCTGCGGCAACCTGTGCGTTTCGGCGCTTGTTGTAAACTGTATTTGAGTTTCTGACTCTATAATGGTTTTGAACAATGAATCACATGGCAGAACCTCATGGAAGGCTGATCTGGGAAGGAAGCTGTGAAGCCTTCCCCCTGGTCCTCCAGTTTTTGCCTCACAACATGTGTTTCTGACATTCTGTTAAGTGTGTGAGTTACGTGACATCAATGGAACTGTGAGTGGCTGAAGTTACACAATGAGGGGTCTCGCCATTGTAACTGCCAACAAAAGATAGACGACAGATAAATGGCTGCTTGTTTGAACAACGTGAATGTCAGCACATTTTTTCCCTTAATGAGCCCATCACTAAACATATCCATACTATGCATTGCCAGCTCATTGTTCATCTTTATTGGCTTTTTCATTGATCCTGCCTTGACATTGCAATAAGGATTACTTCAGTTGTAAATTGAAAGAAAATTAATGAAGAGAAAAAAAGATTTATGCATATTTCATTAAACAGGAAATGTGGAGCAACTAGCAGCTCGATTCCTCTTCAGCTCTGGCAACAGGAGGCTGATTTTGCCCGGGGTAAACACAAGCAGTACATGAAAGCATCATCTCCATATCATGTGCTGCCAAGCTGGAGGTCGCAGCCAGCTCTAACAATGGCTCTCCACCTTGCCAGGCAGTATGTCACTCTTTCCCCAAGGTTTTTTGTTGTGCACTGTGCTGCCAATGGCAAAGCTATCATCTGCACACAGTCTCTTGTAGAACAAGGTCTCATTTGCATGTGGCAGAGGGTCGCTGTGTCCTGATTGGCTCATTCAGTCTGATCTCTCACCCTGGAAAATGTCTACCTGACTGAAGTGCAGGTATAATTTGTGGCTGTGTGTCTGTCCTCTTTAGACCTTTAATTGGTTGACAAGGTGAGTATGTAAAGGGTAACAACTGGTTTTATGGCTGTAGGTTATTTACCTTAAATGACCACAAGCGAAGTATATTTGTATAGTTTGAAATTCATTTTAAGCATCCCAAAGAGAGAATATGTGTTGAAAAATCAGGGAAAGGGTTGATATGGACAAACCTACTGCACATCATTTCAATGGCCCTCACAAAGTCCATGTATATTTATAAATGCTTACTACATTTGCCTTAATTCTTACTGTTGGTTTTATTTTACAACTTAGCAAGATAGCTAGGTTTCTAAAACATAAGTGAACAAAACAAAGGGTAGGATCTCACTGGATGTATTTTCTTGAATTGAATACTGGATATACTTTTCTGAATTTGATTCAGCTGTAGAAATGAATGATGTAAAAAAGTAAATTGCAAGCTGATGGGAATGCCACACTTACATCACGCCCAGACACCTCATGCCCTTATCTTATTCTGTGTTCCCAGGTTTGCCACCTTCCACCACCATGTCAAAGCTTACACAGTTGAATCTGATCCACCAAATGTGTATGCATTGCACATTGGCCGCTACCTGGTAAATTTGAATGAATACCCTTACCTATGAATGCTCTATGCTGGCAGTGTAAGTGGTTTGTATACATACCTTATTCATAGCAATGAAGGTGATGAGGCAGGTATCAAGATAGTGCAGCACCGGTGGAATATACCCTGTGGCATGTTGGTAATATCAAATCAGTGGCTGAGCAGTAGGAGGGCCTGGAGGCCTGCTCATGATTGGGCTGCCTGTAATAGCCAGGCTGCCATTAGTGAGTGACCTCGCTAGACCTGTGTGTGTTGACCGGCCCCCCTGAAACGGGACATGCAACACTGAAGTCTGAGCCAAATGCTGACACCCTGCCATGTCCCAATTACAACACGCTTCAGCTCCCCTCTGCCACCACTCGGATCATTCGGTCAGCTTCCCACGGGAAGCTTGTGTCACAGGTTGTGGCATTTTTTTGTGTGCAGTCACGGCCCGTGATGCCCAGTGGCAGGTCGTCCTGCCCCTGGCCTTTTTCCCGCCGCTTCAATCTTCTTGAACGCTGCACCCTGTTAAATCTGCAAGTGGAAAGGTCTGTCGTGAGCACATGCACTCAGCATGTGCGGCGCAGCAATCAGCAGACACAACACGTATGCCTGCACCTCTAATGAAAAGGGTGGAGGAGGGGCAGCACCGCCAGGGCAGGATTTGGCAGGAAGTGGACTGCGTGTGCCTTGTTGAGCTGTGGGCGTCCAAGCGATAATGTGGTTGCTGACCCAGATTAACCACCAGACCCCGGCTGGTGTGCGGGTGAGTTCTAAAAGGTCTGTTTGTTCCTGAAGTTCTCAGCACACCCCCGCAGGTAGACAGGGTATGAAAGAAGGAGAATTATTATTGACTTTGAATCCTTCGCACAGCCAATGTAATACCCAAGGGATACCAAGCATCAATAAACTTGTTCTAAAAAGATGTCCCTCTCAGTTTAAGGAATTAAACATTAAGGATTTCCTTAGCTGTAGCTATGACAGAATCTCAAGTCCTACATCTGAGAGATTCAAAGGCGCGGGGCCAGAAAATTATTTACGCATTGTTTATTGCTGAATTTGAGTTTTTCGTGCGGCCCTGGAAACCAGAGAGTGGTTCAAATTTAGTTTTAGGGGTCAGTAATAAAAACAACATAGCTGTGAGCTATGTTTCTCCTCTTTCCCCTGCAAAGTAAAATGTTTAATTTAACAAGATAACAGGGTGACCATATGGCTTTCAGACACATGAATGATTAGATGCCAAAGGAGTTGTTCATTTTGGGGACTTTAAGAGATGAGAGATTTGCTTCTCTTTCTTTTTCACGTTTCGGTTCTATTCTCTCCTGTATCTCCTGCTCCTCATGTTTTGTAGTGTTTGGAGCTCTTAGCCCTCCAAGTCATTTCCAGAATCACTGCACTGAATTAGTTCTCATTGATCCTTAGGCAGATTATTACCTGTACATTATGGTGCATATAATGCTTTCATTCATTTAGTGTGAACTGGATTACTCCCCACTCTGCAATATGATGCCAAGTAGAAGACCAGGCTTGAGTTGCGATAAACCGCTTTAAATGCAGCTGACATAGATTAATGTCTCTACCCCTAAGTCTTCTGTTGGTGGAATGCCATACCAAGACCACACCCAGACCCCTCTTTCTCGCATCCATGGCTTTACTACCTCTCATAATTCCATCTAATTTTACAATGTTATGTCACGTAGTCTAAATTTATACATGATGTCCATGCCTGTTGCTGATTGGCTAATCTCATTGTTTAATGTTGATGTTAATGCAACCATGTTCTGTGCCGAGACTGCATTGGTTTTATTTTAATATCTTGTTCAGAATGTTGATATGGGTTGCAAGATGGCACAGCTACAACATTGTACTGGTATCGGACTGTATGCAAGAGGTTTTTAGAAGTATTTTCTTTCACATAATATCAGAACCATGAAAGTGCACGCCATACTTTTGAGGCTATAAACTCTGACTCAGAGAAATGGGAAAATTGGGTGATAACAGTAAAATGTATGTCCTCGAAATCATTCATCGGGGAGGCAAATAAACATTATAATGTGTTGTGTGAAAAGCAAACGTGTTGAAAGCAGGCATAAATTGATTGAAGTGTGTTTCATGTAATTTGGTACAATCACCTTCTTTCTGTGAGTCTAAGGAAATAATGTGTGTCTCTCCATTTGAAATATAATTGCCATAAGGACAGGCGGAAGACAGAATTAATATGAAGCAATTATTATGTGCAGGAGTGTGTTCTTTTATGGTAGAGCAATCACAATCATTGCGCATTGTGTAGGAACGCAGGCTGGAGCTCATGTATCTTCTTGTTTGAAGTTGTTCGTATTTGAGCAGCAAGGCAAGATAAATTGTGAGTTTTAGCAAACGTAAATAAAATACAATCTACAACAAGATGTGACCAGCATGTGAGGAATGAATAGAAAAGAACAGATTATTTGTGAATACATGCAGGGTAAAAGCTTCCACTTTGAGAAGATGATGGTATATGGGTCTTCATGAGCATTCATCCCAAAGAAATTATGCTGAATCAAAAGTCAGACAATTCTTAATAAGCTGAAAGCTACTTATACCACCAATAATCAAGCTGTTCTGCTTGTACTGTATATGTATAACAATATAGTCTATCAGATAGACTGTGTTCACTTTAAAAAGAATACTAATATATTTGTTTGTCACGAATAATGCCTCTACCTCACCATTATAGTGTGGGAGGAGCTGTTATTTTGTTTGTGGTTAAGCTTTGTGGGAGAGACATATAAATATGAGGGCAATGTGATTTCACTCTAATCCAGCATCAGTACCTACCCACCATAAGTCTGTTGTAAGTCTGCTAGCCTGTTAGAACAGACACTGTTTATTCACTGATAAGGAGCAGCATTTGACTATAGGCAGCTAAAGTGCTCTGCTGAATGTAGATGTGTATCAGCATTCATCAGCCTGTCAGTAAGTTATTAATATGTGTAGTATTGTATCATTCAGAAATCAAAATACTCCCCAGGCCTGCCTTGTCATGAATATTCATACACAGTGACCTTCATTCAGACTCTTCAACAGAAAATGGAACTCTGCAGTAAGAACAAATATATGCTGATCAGGTTTTGTTACACAGCCTAAACTGCCTTTGGTGTAACTGTGGATATGTCCTCATAAGAAGTCACAAAAAATATCAAAGTGGTTGCAGGTTTTTTTAAAAAAAAATCCCCATTATGCAACAGTCCTATTATGCAACACTATTTTGGGATCAACAATTGTTTATTAGCCTCGTCTCACCATGACAAAGGCTGAGGCAAGACCAATGCAGCCCTTTGATTCACTTGCATGCATCCAATGGCTATTTTTCACACTCAAAGTCACACAGCGCAGCACAGCACAGTGGGCGTTCATTGCAGGATAGGTGCTACTGACAGTGCTGAGATGAGGGAACCCTGGCTGACCTACTCACCCCCATCCTCAACAGACAAGGCCAATTTGTTCTGCCACTGTTGGCTCCCGGTCATCGATGACATAGCAGGGACAAGATCTAATATTAAACAGCATATGTTCAGTATCTTACAAATCATTTGAATGTACTACCATTAGAACTGTAAAGAACCTTTGTTCATATAAAAGCCACAGCTAAGCAGCTAATGCGTATGTTGGGATTCACTTTCTCTCCTCAGACCGAAGCCCTACAGCTTGATTTTTTTAGTTACATGGCGGTTTAGGTCGTCTACCTTCAAATGTGTTCTCTGGTAAATAATTGACTTTTTTCTGACCTCACGTCCGTTCACACGTCTTTGCGACTGTGTTTGTCGAGGCCGTGAGCTTACTGGTGCCACTTGATTGCCCTGTCATTATTCGGAGAGGGCAACGTGCGGTAACCGGGGAGATACAGCAATAAAGGAACACGCATCGCAGGTCACCTCCGAGCCATGGTGCCTCAGTCTCTCTTCTTTATCATTAACCAGCAGAGCCTGAAAACCCGCCGATATTCACTTCTCACTTCACCAAGATTCTTTGCCTCAAAGGCAGCGGCTAACATGAAAAGTAAAGAGAAACAACCGCCAGATGTAACAACAGGAAGTGCATAACACTGCTTATTTCAGGGTCTTTCTTTTGGCTATTTGAGACCTAGCCTTCCGCTGAATTTGAAATACCATTGAACTGAACAGGATACACTAGCATTTTATTGTACACTCCAAAGCAGGCTATTATTTTTATTCTGTAAGTAAATGATTGGCTTGTTGTTGTCATTATTCCACTAACACAGTAATCTCTCCTATGCAGTGATGGCTGGGCTGACCGCTACGACGTCACAGACGGGTTTGTCCGAGAGGCCGCTGGCGGCATTACCATCAAACTGCAGTCAGCGGACGTCAAGTGGTTTGATGACTACTACCTGAAGCTGAGGCCTGAGACCAACCTGCGCAACCCCTGGTTCCCTGAATTCTGGCAGCACCGCTTCCAGTGCCGCCTCAAAGGCCACCCACAGGAGAGCATCAAGTACAACCGCACCTGCAGCAGTGAGTGAGGCGACAGCCCATCACTCCTGAAACACGTCACACCCAACACAATCTCGCTGCACCTGCTATGCTCTCATCCTACCTGATACATACATGTCATGCTCAATACACTCCTGTCATAGCCAATACCCTCTTATCACACTTGATACTGTTCTATTAAACTTGGTATGCTTTGTCCACTACACTTCTGTCATGCCCAATACACAACTGTCATGCGTGATATAATCCTGTCATGTATAAGGCACTCACATTATAACCAAAACAGTCTTGTCACGCTAGATACCATCCTAATAAACTAAATACATTTCCATCACAGTCAATGTACTCTTATCCTGCTAAAAAGACTCATGTCTTGTCTAGTACACTCCTGTTATGTGTAGCACACATGGACAACACCTGACAGGCCTCTCAAACAAAATATGATTCACCTAAACGCTTGTTCAGACAACAGAAGGTTGTGGGTTCGTGTCCTAATTTAGTATCTTTTCTGTTTTTGCTTTTTGTTCTACATCAGTTTCTTCAGGGCTGCTGTACGTCACAGAATTCAAAACAGGCTGAGACCCAAGGCCTTACATGAACCAGACATCTGCCTCTCCATCAGAGAGGAAGTGGGAAGCACATTCATTGCTGCTTCTAAGGCACAAAATTAGAACCTGCTTAGATCTGGAAATGCAAAAACAGAAAATGTTTGAACTATCAGAGGCGAGGAACATCTGGCCACTCAATGGGCCCGGTCTATGGGGTTTTGTTTTGCGTCTCTCTGTTTTCAGAATGCATGAATACATCAATCAGGCTCACGAGCCCCATGTCTCTGTAAGGTGTTTCTCTGGGCAATTCTCATGTTAATGACAGAGCAGAAACCAGCTGAAGCCGCATGCAGATCCCTTTCGCCCCCGTTCATTTCAACCATGCACCCTTCCTCCCCCCTTTCCCTTCAGACAGAGCTGATTGGGGCCAATTCATTTATTCAAAATGCTTTTTCCAGCCATTATCCCAAAAAGGCTTTTACTTTTAAATGCGGCTCCTCGCTCTCTCTCCCTTGCCACTCATTTACAAAGTTCCCTCTGAATACCCGCTCAAAGGGGATTGCTTTAATGACGTGCTTTCAAAAAACAACAACGAAAATTAATTCCGGACATAAAAATGGCATTTCCTGTCCTGTTTGATTTAATTTTTTAATGACCCATAGTAAAGGTTCCAGCAATGTGCTATATATGAAACCTGCTGTTCAAGTTCACAAACAGACCAGGTTATTATTTCACAGGTAATCTTTTCAACAAAGCAGATTTAATAAAAACAGGCTGTTATTTTTAATTGGATGTGGGAAGGAAATCATGAAGGGTGCATCCCTTCTCCTCACTGTACAAAAGCACACAATCTTCCCTGTCATTTTAACCAGTTCCTGTGCTTTAATCATTTTTCCATTGACAAACAGTCATTGGGAAAAAATATTTTGTTGTTCACGGTATATATGTGTGTATTTATATGTATATACACATACAGTACATATGAAGTGGTCGTTTTTACCTTCCCCCTTTCCCTTTCTGTCATTGTTTTCAAGTTCCATTGGTGCTGTTGCTGTTCATTGACTCACTTTTCTGGTGCGCTCACCCACTCCAAGCAGCTAATTCTGGAACTGCTTTTTTAAGCCATAACAATCTAGCTGAAGAATTTCAAGAATGTTCACTTCAGCATTGTTTGGCTCATAGTTTTGCCCCATAAAGTACAGATACAGACAGAATATGCACAGTTTACTTGCGTTTTGCAATAATCAGGTGCTGTTTTATGTACATGTTATAAGGCAGGAATAGTAAAGTAATTTGTGATGTAAAAGACTTAAGGATATCAGCTAGTGGTCGACCAGCATTATCTAAGGGTATCTAAACATGAGCAAGTGTATGTGTGTGTATGTGTAGGGTGTGTGGTAATACTGAGAGCAATCTCTGTGATGTCACAGATGGCGCACCCGCTGCCTTGGCACAGAGAGACCAGTTCAATCACATTCACCCATACTGTCATTGAGAAAATTGAATGTACCACTGTAGCTGGGCTGTTACATGATTAGATTTCTTCCCTCTTCTATTATCATTTTCACAACTGACAGTTCCGTTGAAGAGCATTTAGCATTTCCGCTGTAGGTATAGATTATTATTATTAACATCACTGTTTATAATGGTTATAGCACATAGCACATATCTCAGATCAACTCTACTGAAATGAAGAACTTCAGATCATTTTAATCACAGATGGCCTATCCCATTTTTCAAGGGCCGATTATTTCAGCTCATTTCTGAAATTCTCTGACCCCCCAATGCTACGGAATGTTTGATTTTTTTGCAGGCTCTCATAGTGGCAATGCTGTGAATATCAGAGGAGGTTCTGACACATTTCTCTTGTGGCTTCCCCCTCCAGAAAAGGAGAACCTCCGACAGCAGTATGCACAGGACACCAAGATGGGGTTTGTCATTAACGCCATCTACTCCATGGCCTACGGACTCCACAACATGCAGAAAGCCCTGTGCCCAGGAGTCGCTGGCCTCTGTGACGCCATGAGGCCCATCGATGGCAGGAAGCTCCTGGACTTCCTCATGATGACCAACTTCACAGGCGTGTCTGGGAAGGAAATCCTATTCGACGAGAATGGAGACTCCCCAGGGAGGTGAGTGAGTGCCTCACATAACATCCAACAAAAAAACGTACTCCCAATTTTGTTGCAAAGTCATGGCTACGATCTGTTGGAGATATATATATATATGTATATGTCTATGACTATATGATATTTGATCATATATATGTGTTGGCTTAACATGAAAGTTTTACTCTTCCCAGGTATGAAATCATGAATTTTAAGAAGATGGGCAAGGACTACTATGACTACATTAACGTGGGAAGCTGGGACAACAGTGGTCTAAAAATTGATGATGATGAGATTTGGGCCAACAAGAATGCCATCATCAAATCGGTCTGCAGTGAGCCATGTGACAAGGGCCAGATAAAGGTGGGTCATTGGGATGATGGCTTAAGGCACTCCGTTTAAAGACTAGATGGATTCTTGTGACGCAAAATCGTGATTGTAAGGTTGTCACACATAGTGGAGGCTGCCATTTTAGTTTAACAGCCTGTAGTTTGTCCCTCTCCAAGTCCATCTCTTTGCTGGCACTGAAGGTGTTATTACCAAACCATTTATCAAACCTGAAGTTCAAGCTATTTACATCATACAATGCAACTGACATCAAAACCAACCTTTTGAGTCTTTTTTCATATTTGCCCCCCCCCCCCCCCCGGGCCCTTTTATATTTTCTTTTTTTATTTTAAGTACTCACGTAAAGCCAAGTAAAAGGCAGATAAAGTGCCCATAAAGGCAAGTACTTTGGGGTGGGGCCTGAGAAAGTAACTAATAGCTTGCTGCCTTTGTTTTGGTATTTAGGTAGTTGAGGTGCTGGTAATGGCAGGCAAGTCTTGCGAATAAGAACCACAGATGAGTCTTTCCTCCACTCTGTCTCAACCTGACCTACACTTTATGCTCAGGTGATCCGCAAAGGTGAAGTCAGCTGCTGTTGGACCTGCACACCCTGTAAAGAGAATGAGTTTGTTTTCGATGAGTACACCTGCCGCGCCTGCGTGCTGGGCTCCTGGCCCACAGATGACCTCACAGGTGAGTCTCAGAGCTCCCGTGAGCTTGATTCTATTATGAGAACCTTCCACAGTCTCCTGTTTCACAGTCTGTTGTTTGCTAATTTTTCTAGTAGTATGTGAATAACTACTACTACTACTAATAATAAAAGTAATAATAATTAATTAATAATTAATTAATAATTTATTATTATTATTATTATTATTGTTGTTGTTGTTATTATTGCTGCTAATAATAATAATAATAATAATAATAATAATAATATCCTCTGAAAGCAGCTTCGTAATGTTTGCAACAGCTGGCTCACTGTATTGGATGGAGCTGAATCAGAATTTTTGTACAAATTCAGGTGTAATTCTTCATCCTGCCACAACAGGTACAAATAGCCAGTGTGTTCGTCACCTCAGGACAGCATACTGGACTTAAAGCCGTACACAAGTCAAATATAGCACATTCTGTTTATATGATTCACTTTTATAAGAACAAACTGAATATCAAAAATACTCTACGAGGCAAAATCATTGCATAGTAATTCTGCTTAAATAATCCATTAATAAGAATTGTGAAATCTAGTAATAAAAATAATTCTGGGCTCATTCACAACATGTAATATGATATAGCCAATAATAAGTGCAAAAAGTCATTAAGAATTTGAAATTTGAATTTGAAAGAGAATCTTGTATCTCTGCTTAATTACCATCTCACCAATTAAGGATGGAGAGAAAACAAATGCAAACCAGCAAGGCGTCTTTGATCAAGCAGTGTTACAGACCTTGTTGCTGTTGGAGGTGTTGCGTAACACAGTGGACAAATTTGTGGTAAAACAATGACTGAACTGTAGTATTGTAGCCAACACAACATGCCAAATCCAATATTATGTACCAAATCCTATGGGGATGCATAATTTATGTGAGTAACATGATTAATTTATGTTCAAAAGGACACTGTACCCTACACAGCACTAGCAATTTGTATGGTGACAATACAAAAGAATGAAATTGAATCACATTGAAATGTAATTGAATAAAGTTTTATATGAAACATACTGTACATCCAAATCCTTTTCATTTTCAATGTTTGAATAATTTGGCTAAAGCTGTTTTTCACCTCCAATATGTCCATTTATTTGTAATTGCACTTTTAATAATGAACTATAATTGTCCCAGACAAATGTAATTCTTCAATCTTATAGGTCTGGCTAGTATACAGTATTATTTGACCAATGTCAAAAGACATCCTTTTATTCATTAATCCTGTTCTATAGGTCTTTCACTGGATGGAATGTCTAAGAGGAAAACATTGATCTAAACATGTGTACATATGTATTCTACATTGAGGATGAACACTCAATTATGCCTGTTCCTTAACTGTGTGTTTGGTCTACACACTCTGGTGTCAGTTTCTGCCTATTTCAGTAGGGTCACCCACTGCACCAATCCTTCTCCAGGAAAGGAACTTGCTCAGTGGAACATTAAGGTTTTCTTCAGCATTTTGTGAGGGGAGGCCACCATCCGCTGTCCATCTGAATAGAACATAGAGCCCTTTCTAGGATGGTGAAATTGCAGCCCCTACCCCACATTCCCTCTCCTTGAAGCTGTATTTCCAGAGCAGTGATGCACCATGCAATATCCACCATGAAGCTACGGCTCAGAGGAGGGGAGGATCAGGGAGGCTCAGCATATTAACAGCCTTCTGTTCCCACAGTGGGACAGAAAAATGCGGAGTGTTCTCCTGCTTAAAATGCCGTGGCACCATCCTACATACAGACAGCTGGGAAACATTGACTGTTGATCCTTTGGAGACACTCTTGTCACATGTGAAGGAAAATGTCAGCCACTGCTTTGGTAAAGCGTTTAGGCCTACTAAATCAGTAATGCCATCTGAAGGGGATTATATTCAGAGTGGCTCTTGGTGGATTACGCAATGAAATTTTATCAATTTTTTTGTCACCTCCCCTTGTGCGACGTTCTCCATGTAATGTCAGCATAATATTAGAAAATATCAAGCTAACATTACAGGTGTCTCAGTTTTAAAATGTATTCATGTAACCTTCAAGTCATAATGAATTGAAAACATTGCAATATTGTCTCATAAAAATAATCTTACTGTAATCATAGCGCTTTCTCGTGTATTTTGTCTATACCGTTTAAGCTTGTAAAAAAAAAAGAAAAATATACTAAGAATCTTTACTGTAGACACGATTGATCTGTTGTGGGTGTCTTTCACCAGTTGGAAATCTATGCAGTTGGAAACCATGCCAGGTTATGACAGAGTGACCTACAGAAGAGGGTGTGATTACCATAAATTGGCCAAAAAATCAGAGCAAGGCTGTATGAATGAATTCAGTCTGCAATTTCAGATAACAAGCTCACCTGAAAAAAAAACTCTGATCTTTGAGAGATGCAGCTCCAAAATTTTATTCATTCATTTTGCATTAAAGGGTTTCATTCACCCAATAAATGATTCCAATGTGCTCCCTTTGTTAGAAAGCTGCACATGGAACCATTATCAGATTTCTTATGTGACCGTTTCTTGAATAGGATTATTTTGGTTGTAGAAGACGGGAGAACAATTGCCTTTTGCGGCCATGCATTGCATCCTTTTAAACATAATGGAGGCAAGGCGCTCTTTCAATTAAAATGAAAGTAATTGTTCCCTTGATTGCCTAACCGGAAGAGAGAGGCTAATGCAATTCATTGAATGCCATTATCTGACAGGTTTTTCTGATGATAATAATGCCACTCTGATTAAGCCTTTGAAAAATAACACTGGCTAAGAGTCTCATGGAGCATTCAAGGGATATAACACTCAACAGCATGTAGAATATTTAAGGGGTAACACAATCACAAGAATTTTGTTTATGAGATCCCACCTTTTTGTTACATCACATTTTGCTAAACTTAACATTTAAATTTTACTAACCCAATATCTATCAAAGCAGTTTAAAAAGTTCTACTTAATAAATTCAAACAAACAACAGACGTCGACACAGAAAATACACAGCGGTTTTACAGCTCTGAATCCATTATCTATTTTATCTTCTCTCTCATCTCTTTCTTATGGTAAAGCGGGGAATGGGGAATGACATTCAGCCGTCACTTGTGATTATATTAGCACGGGATACTGATCATTTTTAAATTCCTCTCGGGATTGGCGCGATGATGAGGTGACTAATTTAACACAAACAAATTCACCAATTCTGAGGCTCTTAAGTAGTAGTGAGTAGTAGAGGCGGCAGTGGCGGATTTCAGAAAACGCCTGTTGGTGCTTACAGCATGAGTGCTCCGTGTGCGGTCTCTCCCTCCTTCGCCACAGCAGACCTCATCACACACTATTATTCATATGATTGAAACAGTGCAGTCGGAGGCGTTTACGTTATTACCAGTAAACTAATCTCCTCCCTCTTTCCCTCAAGATAATTGTTCTTTGGCCACCCAATTTCATTATAGTACATCAAGTGCGGTTGTTAATGCAAATCAATTTAACGGATGTGTTTTTGGAGCGTGTGGGGATGGGATGCGGGATATAGTTTATTAATACAAACTAACAATATTGTAGCGGGTTGTTAATGTAGGAGCTGGTGTGTGAGGCGTAATTTTTTCTTAGAAGTTAGAAGATTCACCATCATGGAGATTTGATGCACATTTTAATTTGGGAAAATATAAACTAAATTATGTTGAAATAATTCTACGGCTCCAATTCACTTGGTTTAACAGCTGTAGCTTACACCGTTACGAGTCATTGCATTGAAACAATAATCTTTCTCTGCTTTCTCTGCGACTCGGTTTATGCTATAATGACAATGTGTAAACAAATAGTTTTTTTATGTTTTTCCTCAAATCGCTTAATTACTTTGCTGTCTCGGAGCGAATTAAATCCTGTTTCAATTAACCGCCTTCAGAAGCGAGTGCAGCGGAGCAAGCCGATGCTATGAGAATTCACTGCAAGGTGTATTTAGATTAAAAAAAATGGAAAGTTGAGAATGCCTGAATAACAAATGAATAATTGAAATATTTTGTGGTTTCAAATTACATTTTGACCTTTTATGACATTTTGGATTCGAGGTGATGTCTGAATTCACTCATAAATCACTTACAGGTTTTAAGCTCCATTTAAGCAACAGTGTTACCGTTCTATACCCTATATTATATAAAAAGAATGAACTTGAAAGATTATATGAAGTTGGTGATGAAATCATTTAACGTCTCACTGCTGCACTTCTGCTTTCTCTCTAAACATCTGACACACCACAACACATTTAGCTGATCCGTGTACGTTCTCTTCCACGCACATTAAGAAGCGTCGTAATTAGAGTTGTCCTCTGAATTAATTGCTCTTATCTCTTGTATGGGAGGCGGTGCTTAAAACTAATTTAGAGGGAGTGCAAAAAACTAATCAAGGCTGCGCTTGTCTACTTCTTGGCTCTCAGGCTGTGACCCCATTCCCGTGGAGTACCTCCGCTGGGGTGACCCCGAGCCCATTGCTGCTGTGGTCTTCGCCTGCCTCGGCCTCCTGGCCACCTTTTTCGTCACCTCCATCTTTATCATATACCGGGACACGCCTGTGGTCAAGTCCTCCAGCCGCGAACTCTGCTACATCATCCTGGCGGGCATCTGCCTGGGCTACCTCTGCACCTTCTGCCTCATCGCCAAGCCGCACGTGGTCTACTGCTACCTGCAGAGGGTGGGCATCGGCCTGTCACCCGCCATGAGCTACTCGGCCCTGGTCACCAAGACCAACCGCATCGCCCGCATCCTGGCCGGCAGCAAGAAGAAGATCTGCACCAAGAAGCCGCGCTTCATGAGCGCCTGCGCCCAGCTGGTCATCGCCTTCATTCTCATCATCCTGCAGCTGAGCATCATCGTGGCCCTCTTCATCATGGAGCCACCTGAGGTCATCCACGACTACCCCAGCATCCGCGAGGTCAACCTCATCTGCTACACCACCAACCTGGGCGTGGTGGCGCCGCTGGGCTACAACGGCCTACTCATCCTCAGCTGCACCTTCTATGCCTTCAAGACGCGCAACGTGCCGGCCAACTTCAATGAGGCCAAGTACATCGCCTTCACCATGTACACCACCTGCATCATCTGGCTGGCCTTCGTGCCCATCTACTTCGGCAGCAACTACAAGATCATCACCATGTGCTTCTCCGTGAGCCTGAGCGCCACGGTGGCGCTGGGCTGCATGTTCGTGCCCAAGGTCTACATCATCCTGGCCAAGCCCGAGCGCAATGTGCGCAGCGCCTTCACCACCTCCACCGTGGTGCGCATGCACGTGGGCGATGGGAAGTCCTCCTCCGCTGCCAGCCGCTCCAGCAGCCTGGTCAACCTGTGGAAGCGCAGAGGGTCCTCCGGCGAAACCCTAAGGTAGGAAAACCTGTCTGTAGGGAAGGGGGTGGGGTGCAGACGTTCAGGGCTAAAGGTCATTTGAGGGTGATGAGTATTAAAGATCAGAGGTTACTCTGAAAGAAATAGTTTCCAAGGTCAGAGGTTAACTACGGGAAAGCCAGGATCAAAGGTCAGGCAAGACAAAGGAGTGTGTTGGGTTAGAGGTCAATTGAGGGAACACAGGCGTTGGCTCAGCAAGCGCCATTAGACTGATTGATTCCCCCAGCCAATGAGAGTTTGTCTTCTTAAGCTACCTTTGATTGAACTCAGGGTTTGAGCATTTAAATGCTTGAAATGAATTGTAGACTTTTGCCAGAGAGGGTGAGAATATTGCTGTTCATGCTTTATTACTTGTTTTATCTACTCCAGATGACCTCCTAGGGGAAAGGGAACACAAATAGGGAAAACAAATGGTAAAAATTATCCTCATTATTCTTTGCTAAAAAAAGAAATCTATTTATAAAAGGCCTTGAGCCGTTATGGGGTAAGGACAGTACTGGAAGTAAATAATCAAATTAATTAATTCATTAATAATATCACATTTTGGCCTTCCATACCATTGTTTCAGCAGACAACAGTGAGTCTGAACCATGAATTTATAAGCCTGAGTGTGCTGTGCAAAACTGTACAGAAGAACAGAAAGTGTCGATGTGCATGAAACTCATGTTCACTTCCTCAAAATCCACCTGACCTCAGGGATGTCCTGTTCCTTTGGAATAGTACCAAATCAGTCTATTTCCCTGATGAAACGGTCTTTTCAGCAATTTAACAGCTGTGAACTACTATAGCAGTAATTGTTTTCTGTGTAATATTGCTGTGGGAAACAGGCATCTATGTTCGTGTTTTCAATTATAAAATGGCCATGCTAACAGCTTTTTTTTTTTGCATAATTAACAATATTTTATGCCTACACTTACACTGAAGTAAGTAAAAGCATAATGACAGAGAGGAAAAGAAATGTCCCTATAAACCCTTTATCAGTGTAAAGACAGCTGCTTCAGTAGAGTTTAATCAATCAATCAATCAATCAATCAACCCATCAATTGGCCAATAACTTTTCTTATTTGAATCATTAAATCATAGCACCATTTACATTCACATACATCCATAACATTACCCAGTGGGTGTATGCCAAAGTGAAAAAACAATAACCTAGAAAATCCCATTTTAGCCAATATAAGGAAAATTTTGGCTCCCAAATTTAAAAAAGAAAAATTGCTCCCAAGATCATTCATCAGAAATTGAGATACATTTCTGAAAAATACTGGAATATGCAAAATTGCAAAATAAGTGTGCAAATGCAAATATGAACATATACATGGCTGGGGGAAGGATCACGGAATATGTTATACTATCAGATATCAAAGCCCGCTCCACACAGCTCTATGACTTCACTTGCAAGATTTTGTCATTTTTCTCAACAATGGGGAAGTGTTCTTTCTTGTTGTTTTTCTGATTTTTTTTTTTTTTAGTCCTGAGGAATTGCCTAATTGACAGGGCTTTGTCCAGACACACAATGGAGTGGAGAAGGAGTTGTGCGGGTTGTCTTTGAGCTCTGAACAGCTGTCATGTTCGATCGCATTGGAGCGGCAGCCCAGCGATGGAGCTGAGGCCTGAAGCGCTTTCTTTTTTTAATCTGACTCCCTCCAAAGGTGCTGGTCACTTTAAATTACAGACAGCAAGCAAAACAGAGGCCTGTGTGTCACTTAGTCAGAAGTTTGGCTTTTCACTAAAGCTCAAAGATGACAGCGCTGGAGAGGAGGAAGAAATTGACAGCTTTTCTTTTGACATGGGATCAAGACCAAAACATTGCAGAGAATTGTTCTCTAAACCTGTGTTTTCCCTGTACCTGTCTCACCTGTCTCCCCTGTCTAAAGGGCTTCTCCCTGTTCATCCATCTGTGTTGGCTAGCCAGGCGGTCCAATGTAGATCGGTTCTGAAGTATTAACCAATGGTACTTCTAAAACATAAAGTTCTTTACTCAGGTACCTCTTGCAAGAAATACCTAGTTTTATAATTACATAAATGTTTCCATGTAACATTCAAATGGCACCTTACCACACCCTTACCTACACACCATTTTTATGACAGAAGAAGAAGTCATAGTGCATGACTAAATCCTACAGAACTACGCAGTGGGGTAGCAGTTTAAGGTAACTAGTTAACAAACAATGGTATGATGTGTACCAACCAATACCAACGGGTGCCTTTCATTTTTGGCCCTCCTTCTAATTTCATCCTTCAAAAGATTTTCATTTGAAAAAAATTAAATAAAGCCTACCCAGAAAGCTGTGGGTAATAAAGCTCTGCAGAGTTTATATGTGCTGGAGGTTACAGTATTGACTCTTGATTTGAAAACTGAGCAGAACTTTACCCAGTTACATTGCACACACATGAATCAAGTCCCAGAGCAAACAGAGGGCTTTGGCATTTGTGCTGGACTACCAGCGGGAATTTGGACTTCACTGCAAGCCCAGGAAATCATTTTGATTGGGTCCACAGCCAGCAGGGCTGGTTCAATTTGTTATGTGCACTCTCATCTTGTTTGAAAATATATATTGTTAAAATATATAAAATTAAATGCATGTTATATGAGTAAATTGGAGTCAGTACATTATGTTAGGCTTTAGATCTTTGATATACTCTCATTTAACTTAATTTTTACAATGCATCTACATCTGAAAATGCTTTCCCTTAGTTTGGTTTATTTGCTACTCTGTCTCTGTGTACATCTGCCAATAATATAAAAGTTATGCTCTTATTTGCTTATATGAAAAGTTTTAAAAATTAACATTTATATGTACATAACTTGTTTGTTATAATTTGCCACTTAGATATATTATACAGGCTGGAATAATAACGTGCGTTTATAATTGCCATATAATGATCCATTACCCATGACGTTGATTTCTAGGATTTCCTACTGAAACCAAGTGAATCTTTAAGTTTAAAAGGTAATAGTATGGTTAACAGTAATAAGTAATTGACCATGACTGTTGTTATATGCATACTATGGTCAAGAGCTAAAGATCATGCTGAGATCTAGTCAATACAAATACAAGGAGTGGACTGCATGTAACACTTCTTAATAATAATAATTCTATAATATACTAAGGTGTGTCTGAAGGTCATTGATCTGTTCACGGGGGCTCTGTGGTCTTTTGAGCTTTGAAACAAAGTGCTTGTGGTTTTCAAGAACTCTATATTGCCCCATCTTGGAGATGTGATAAAATCAGGGACTTAATTATGGGATTAATTAAAACTACTGAATGTCATTAACCTCGTAGTGGTGCCCACGGAGAATGACCCTCTATACTTCCCTTCTGCATCCTTTCAGCAACCCCCCCCATCACCCGACCACCCTTTCATATGCACACATATAGGACCTCAGCTTAATGAGAACATGACATATGCACATGCATTTACATGTGTCTCTAACAATGAAGTCTCTTGTAACTGCTTGGGAAATTTAGTGCTCCTATCCACCACAACCCTTTGTTTGTTAACCCTGGAAGATGCTTGGCAGGGATATTTTAATGACGGGATGTTTATTCTCACACAGCTCAAATGGCAAGTCAGTCACGTGGGCCCAGAACGAGAGAGGCACTAGAGGGAACCATCTGTGGAAGCGACTGTCCTTCCACATCAAAAAGAAGGAGAGCAACCAGACGGCTGTGATCAAGCCCTTCTCCAAGGCCCCCGAGAGCCGCTACGGAGGCGACATCACGCCCGAGTCCGGCGCCAAGATGCTGTACGAGGTGTCGGAGGCGGAGGAGCACTACCCGGTGACGTACCGGCCGCAGACGCCCTCGCCCATCAGCACGGTCAGCCAGCGCGCCGCCTCGCTGGGCTGCGCCCCCGAGGAGCCGGCGGTGCCCACCTACCTGAGCGAGCAGCCCCAGCGCAGCTGCTCCTCGCAGGGCTCGCTCATGGACCAGATCAGCTGCGTGGTCAACCGCTTCACTGCCAACATCAGCGAACTCAACAGCATGATGCTGTCCAGCTCTCCACCAGGCCCCTCCGGCGCTGGGGCCGCCTCCGACCCCTGCCCGCCGCCCTTCCTCATCCCCCGCGAGATCCAGCTGCCCACCACCATGACCACCTTCGCGGAGGTGCAGCCCGTGCCCTCCCTGGAGGGGAACGGGCACCTGCAGGCCATCTGCAAGACGTCGTCCACTAGCATCAAGGAGGCAACCTCCGAGTCATCCGCCATCAAGACCGACCTGGAGGAGCTGGTGGCCCTGACGCCGCCCTCGCCTTTCAGGGATTCAGTCGACTCAGGCAGCGCCTCGCCCTCTTCGCCCGCGTCTGAGTCTGCCCTGTGCATCCCCGCCTCCCCCAAATACGACAGACTAGTGCTGCGTGACTACAGCCAAAGCTCCTCGTCCTTGTGAAGGGAACAGAAAACCCGGGGAGGAAGCCGGAAAAACCACAACACTGGAACGCGGCAAGAACAGCGAGAGCAACACACCTACTGTGTCTCCTATGTTTACAATAGATTTGGTAGCTGACGTATAAAGTAGAGGAGAAAGGCAGAGGTGATTGGTTCGACTGACAAAGCTACCGATAAATCATCTCTTGTTTTTTGTATGATTTGGAAAAACAATGTGTTCAATGTACTATACTTCGGACTCTTTTTGAGTTTGGTTGTTCTTTATTTGGTAGTGGCCTTACACAAACATGGCTTTCAACTAATTAGAGCTGTTTTAGATTTGGGCATCTGTGGGCTTACTGTTCCCAGAGGACCCACACCTCCATAGTGTTGGTATTGCTAGGAGGACATTAGGGAAGGAAGGTCTTTGTGGACCGATGCCACTCGTGGGTGCTTAAATGATATTAGAGAACAGTCCATCTGGTCTGCCTGGGCTACACTGTAAATATGAAGTTTGATAGGCCTGCTGGCAAGTTATCAGACATGCTACTACAAAGTGCTTTGCTTGACCACCATAAAAATGTGTATATATACATAAAATAGTGCATTTGTCATATGAAGTTTTTCTTATATTTATTTTTGATCTGATGACTTTTTATCATCCTTCTTTTCATTTATTTATTTATTTTTTCCAGAACAAACGCTTCATGATTTTGAATGTATATTTCCTGAATAATTCTCGAACGATGTGGGACCAAAATTATCTCGTACCTCTTGAGTGTTTGGAAAATAGTCATCCATAAGACCAAGCATTCAGTGTAGATCCTGAAGTGACCGACATTAGCTTGTGCTCAGTACTGTGCTAATTCAATGTGTTTCAAACAGAGAGCGTTTAAATGTTAGCTTAATGAAGTGAATTTGTTAGTTGACTGAGTGAAAAGTGGTCATGTTTATGGCACCATACAACACATTAAATCATGAATTGGTTGATTAATTGTCTTACGGGTGAATAAAAGTGAAATGAGGTTTATTTCTTTCATGACTGTATTTCCCCACTTTAAAAGGGCTCTTCACTTTCTTGAGTGTATTTAGAATGCATGTTATCATGCAATGCTGGTACTAGCCTCTGTTTTCTCAGCCCTGTACACAGAGAGTTATTTAAAAACAACATGTACCTGAAAAGTAAATTGACAGAGATGTCTTTATGAGGGAACACAACTGTAATTAATACAATTGTCAAGAATGTGACCGATTATATACCAACTATAAAACTAGTCTCTATTCACCAAGATGCCGATAAGCAGAAAATTAAATGTTCCTTTTATTTATCATAGCATATAGTTATTGTAAATACCAAGGGCATGCTGAAAATGATATTTTTCATTTACAAATCAGATGAAGGTAATCCCATGTTCCTTACATAAAGTTAAAAAAAAAGTTGCAAAAAGATTTTACACTAACTTCAAAAAATGTCTTTTTAAAATGATCTTATCATGATAACAATACTGACATCTACAATTACGTTTAAATGAATGTGAAAACAAAAATTGTAATTCAGTTGTCCAGTGATAGTATATGAAATATATCTATATATATAAACCTAACTATTTGTGCCAAAAGGGAGGGGTGGGGTTTAGTGTTTTCATAAAATCAGAGGTAGAATCTGTTTTTATTGTTTTGGTTATTCTTTTATATATAATATTCCAGATTTTGAAACATAAAGCAATATTAACAACACAAAAGCATACATGCACATGAAGCACACATTTGCAAAAGAAAAAAGTTTTGCAACAATATATTGGTTACAGTATTAGGCCTTTGATTTTGTATAAACATTGCATTAAATTAAGACATTATTCTTGTTTTTTTTTTTAAACAAGTGATATATGAGGTCAATATCCAGGAAAAATGTGATTGCCATGTAATATAGCAAGTGGAAGCACTGACTTGTCTGCGCTAAAACTTGCTGATAACCTGGCCAAAACAATTCCTCTCTGTCTTTAAGAGTGCACAGTGAGGAGTTAAATGATCATGTTCTGCTGCTTTAGGAATGTTGGTTAATTGAAAAGTTATCCAGTTTCCCCTACTATTTAATATATACAATGCATATCTAATTGCATATATTGAATTGGTGAGTATTCAATTCAAAAATTAAAGCTAGAATTTTGATGTGGATGTACTCATCTTATAAACCAACAGCTGACAGCTCGTTTTGCTGATCAGAATTATTTATGCTTGGTCTTACTGACCAAATATTTTGTTTAAATTTTCCAGCAGATAACTCTAGGTTCCCTTGAGGATAATTAATACAATTGGTAGGAAACTTAACTTTAAACACAAAAGGCTCAATTTTCTTTCGCGACCATTTTGAAATTTTGCAATATTGGCTGTAATATCTCCAAATTATCTATCTTTCCTGTCAAAAAAATATGCTTTTCTCTGGTCCTGTTTCCTCAGTTTTTCTTATTATATGATTAGTTGACACAAAAGTAACATGGTACCATCTTCAGACGTGAAGGTTAAAATAGGGGTATCTATTTTGTTAAGTTACTGTGCATATGGCTCGTCAACTTTCTTAGCTTTATGAAAGACATACATTAAATCTAGAGACTAGAAAGGTGTTCTGTGAAATTAAACTAAATATGTAGAAAACTGTGGACCCTATTTTTGTAAATCACAGTGTGGGACACACAAGACTTAACTAGAAAATATGTGTGGGTGGAGTTGTGATCTTTCACAAGTTCACTCATATACCAGTTGGAGCATGGTCAATTCACAGGGGTAAATAATGATTGATTAAGTTCATTATGTCCTTGTGTTAAATGCTAAAGTGGGCAGAAGTGAAGGTTTGTGGGGTTTTATGATGTGTATGAAGTGAAGGTGGTGAATAATAGTGGTACGTTTAAGTTCCCATTACAAAATGCTGTATTTCACAGTGTCCTTCCCAAAATTAATTAAATGCACTGCAAGAACTAATTATTTAATTTTCTTATGACAAACATATTCATCTTAAAATGAGTATGTATCAGATCAATCTTAATTATACCTTTCCTACTTTTCTCTGGCTTGTATTTTCCTATTTAAAATGAAATATTTTCTTTGGAAAAAAATATAACTGTGGGGAAGCTTTAGAACAGGGGCTCCATAAATGTGTTCTTTAATTTGTGAAAAATAGAGGAAAATTAAACATAGCTTTAATATATTCAGATTCAATTATGGTGTGGTTAAAAATCATATTCATTATTTTTGCAGTGCAAAGAATATGTCAAAAAAGATGAGTGTTGCTTAAATGTATATTAATGTTTACATACTTTAAGCTAGAGATAATGTTTTAAAGGGAATTGGTTCTTATCATGTGAGACACTCTTAAACATAATTTAAACATAATTTGCCTCTGTGTTTACCCACAGCCTGGACTGATTGTTTGAAATCAAAAGGGACAACTCACCTAAATGAACACTTTCCCTCAAAAATAGGGTCCAAAAATTGATGTGTGAATTTTAATTTTGGGATTTTCTTGGTTCTATACAGAAATAAATGGAGAGGACAGTGTATATTTCTAAATCCCACTCCAGCCTGTGCCAACTATTTAATCTGTATGGACTGTCAAAGTGCTTACATTTTTGTGTTACTGACATTTGATGATCGATTCCTTTTTTGTGTGATGCATTATGGTTTGTTTTTTGCTGCTTTTCTGACTGACAGAACTTTAGAATGTACTGTATTATGATATTATTGACGTAAAGCTGGAAAAGATTTTTATCACTATTTGTTGACATTTTTAATAGTTTCAATCAGCTTTGTAAATGTGAGAAATGAAAAAGGTTAATGCTGTTTAGAGACATTTTCATTGTTTTTTGAGTTTTCTTACCATCGGCGAACCATTGTGTTATTGTACTACAGAGTACTTTTTGAACATTATTAAAAACCTGGAATTAATGTTTAGTGTTTGTTCATTTCAAAGTTGTTGTTACTGTTGATCACACATGTGCAATGACTAGAGCATTAGAGCACTGGTCTGTTAGCATGTGCTTGGGGGTGATGCAGATTTGTACTATAGGATAGCACTTCAGCTTGATTGGTCCAACTGTATACTGTATGGCTAACAACAGGCTAGGTCTACACAATGTATGAGGCGTAAAACTGAAGAACTGAAAAGGATAAATAAATAAAAACATAAAAGTATTGGTAGAGAGAATGGTAGGTGTTCAAAAAAATAACAATAAAAAACAGCATTACAGTCAGTGTGAAAAGCCAGCCCTTTCAATATTGCATCATGAACTACCTCTCTACTCTTCCAGAATAATAAATTAGGTCCAGACAGAATATGATTCATGTTGTTTTATTTATTGTATTTTATTCCCTATTAGAATAGGAGGAGAGGCTATTAAAATAACAAATGAATGAATGGACTCTTCCTCTAATGAATACAACATGGTTTACTTTCCTATTCCATTGAGGGAGAGACAGAGCTCTTTCCAAATATCAATATAATAGTACTGCATGTGTCTCTACACCAAGTATGGTTTTCACATATCATAGTTAAACCAGGTCCACACATATGCAACTGGCTATGTTACTTAGTGGCATTAAACCAATTGTTTCAGAATTGAAAGACAAACAACAAACTAAACTAAACCATTGACTGCCAGAATTTCTCTGAAATTTTAATGCAGAGACATTTCAAAATAGCCTACTGTAGAATTGGTAAAATGAATACGTAAAACCATAAATAGGGAGAAGATGCCAAATAGACAGGTGGGACTGTTAGTGGAGAGGGATGCTGTGGACATCCCTTGCTAGTTATAGAAAGTTATAGAAATAACTCTTAGTTACAAAAATAAACTCTTAAGGGAGTAGAGCTGAGGGAACATGAGCCCGTAATTTCCGTTCAGGCATAGTCCGTAAAATCTTACTCTCTGAGGATGTCATGCTGTGTGACATTCTCTCATGACATCAAGCTGGGGAATCACATAAAGGTCTAACCCACTTGGTGCAAAGTGTCCATTGCGTCAATGAGACTGACAAGGCTGTGTGCTGTAACTAGGAACCCTTTTTACACCGACTAGCACACCTGGCAACATAACAGCACTGTCCCATCACCTTGTCTTCCCACTGAAATCATTCCCTGGGATTGTGTACTTCTAGGCCTATTATGATTCTTATGTCTTTAGAAGGCATTATCAATTGTGGGACGATCTCAACTAATTTAACAAACACTTACAGACTAAATGTTACATGACTCATATTGTATTCCTCAAAGAAAAAGGGGTGCTTACATTTCTTAATGAAATCTAGTGCACTGTGAGTAAATGAGGGTAATTAAAATGCAAAATTAAATTAAGTGCACTTTGTGTGTCAGACTGCGGAAGACTCCAAAGTGTAATCAGATGAAAAGGCAAAAAAAAGAAAAGACAACATTGAGTTGAAAAATCAAAATGAGTCATATAAACTACTTATGAGTTCAAAATCCATAAAGACCATGGGGCGACCTTGTCTTTCTTTGTTAACACAAACTTATTGGTTGTGCCATTTCACCTGGAGATGTCAATATTCTGTCTGTGGGGAGTGGTGAGTCTACCACAGAGTCCAAACGCTTTATTGACATGTTGGGTAAATTACTTGAGAAACCTGCACGCTGACCCTGGGCCTTGATTACTGAGTAATGGAATGACATAAGAGAGTCAGGCTTTTGTGAGGTACATTTAAGTAGCCTGCTTGCTCCAGTTATATCCAAAGCATTTATTTCTGGGAAAAAAAAACAGTTGCTGCAAAGGCTGTAAAAGCACAGCTGTACAGTGTCAGTTCAAAGACATAAATGCTGGTGGTGACACAACATTTATCTACATCCAGACCACGGAAAATAGCTTAATGTAAAGAAGGTAGAGATGATGTCTTCGGTATTTCATAAAAATAATTATAAAAAAACATTTCAAAGCTATGTTTTTAAAGCCTCTTTTTGAGTGTTTTGTATTGACAGTGGGTAAGTTATGTAATTTGTGTGGGCGATGTATATTTTAGGGGCCTGGCATTTTCAGTTAGACATGCATAAAGACAACATGTAAAACAACTACTTCTGCTCGTGACCCAGTGTGGAAACTCTCGCTTGGATACGATGGGAATTGCCGCACCTTCATTTTTACATTTACGGAACCAGCCCTGTCTCTCAGTCCCAGCTGTGGGTGGAGAACACCAACAGGTGGGAAGCGAAGCAAAGAATAAACAAACAAAAACCCCCGGGCACGGTCGATTCCCATTGTCTGTGCGTTCTCAAAGTCATTTTTCATTTCTGTTTACTGCTCTACTGTAACACTGATGAAGCTGAAAGAAGATTTTTGGTCAATCTCTGTAAAGCAGGCTGGAACCCCATTTGACTCCATTTGTGGTCTAATGGTATTCTGGGAGAGGACTTTCAACCACATTATGCAAATTATCCACATCAGTTTTTTTTTCCCCCAACAATGAGAAATAGGAGTGCTGGCTACAATAGCGGATCATCTAAATCATGCATTTGTGTCCTAATTACAATAAACAAACAATCCCCAGTCATTATATGAAACATAACAAAGGGACAAGACAGGGGTGCCTCATTTATACTGAAGAATAGGACTGAAACAATGAAGGCCTGAATCCTTTCTTTGCATTCATTTTCCCCTTCTGGCTTTACAGTTGCTCTATTCTCTCTATTGGTTCCCTGTATCTGTCTTTTTGGTAAAAAATGTTACTGATATGTTTATTTATTTTTTTTTTATATCTCTGTTAGTTAGTGAGCTCGGTGAGCTGAGTAAAGAGTGAACTATGCTTATGAAACAAGGGCATGCTGTTCAACAATATTCACAGAGAACCCAACCAGTTAAACTCAGCTTTGTTGCACACACACAGGCACTTAGATCACTAAAGTGAAAGTATGCTATCAGGAAGTCAGGAGTCTGCCGTCAGTTGAGCTGGGGTAAAATAAACACTTAGGAGTCTTATTTCCTTTTGGGTGAAATGGAGAACCACAAATGTGTATGCTTAAACCATCCTGCAAGAAAAAAAAGAGAAGGAAATCACCTTGGCATCCTGAGAAACTTCACCTCTGCCCACAGCTTTTGCAGAACAGACAACGTGTTGCTATGTTCTTCCATTTTTTTCAGGTTCACTTAGTCAAAAAGCAATACACACCAGAGAGGTTTAGGACAGCAATAAAAATAACATGAGTAATTCCTCATTACTCTCATTCAGTGCATTGATTATAGTCTGTTGGGGGTGATGAGTCATGTTCCCTGTGTTGCTTTGGTAATTGCAGTCTTTGTCCCCAGACTCGTCTTTGAAATCCAATTTTACCTCCAGCCTTTGAAATGGTATAAATGTGGTTCTTAAAAGTCTGGGCGTCAACAATGGAGAGCTGTCATTTTGAGAAAATACACTGCTGAGCTTTTATTGTCCAATGCCAATTGAGAGCAAACATTTTTTTTCTCTTTTTTAGACTGCATTCCATTGCTGGTCACTCAGGACAACAGCATTTCCGTTATATTTAGCAATTGACAAACAACCGGGTTTAACTGATTGTCAAAAGAGTGGTTTCAACATAGAGTGAAACAAGTAGCACTAAATATCACCTTGAACGACCTAGGGTTTCAAACAAAGCTGGGGGCTGGGACAAAGCTCAAAGTATTCTAACATGTCCTGGAATGACAATCAACGATAGGTGCTGCATGGAGTAACACTATTTTTTTTTTTTAGACAATTAGAGTGAATGTAAAAGCAACATAAAGACTACGCATGTGTGACGTGCGTAGGCGTACGTGAATGCTAAGGTTTTTAATCCATTTTATAATTGCTTTTAAGTATGGTGTCGTGTAGTTATTCGTCACTTTTGCAAAGACACGCTTGTCGGAAAATTCAGATGACTTCACACTTCTGACTCAACATATTCAGCACTTGACCTCTGGAAGTCACCGCAGCAAAAGACAGTTTACCAGATCGCGCCTATAATGACTGCCTTCTCTTCGAGCAATGAAAGCATTCGCTTTCATAAACACATCATGAAAAAAATTATCAAGTTAATCTCTTTCCATAATGCTGACATCAAACTAGGTATCAATAACAGTACAGTATTTAAGATAACACAGTAATGTGAACTCAGGGGCATAAACTACTAACTAATGTAACTGATAGCTGTTATAAGACCCCAGAACACATTGTATAAACAATCACTTAATATTTGCACAGGCGTCCGTTCCATTTTGTAGAAGTATGCGAAGCTGCCTTACAAGGCTACACGCAAACTGACCAGCTAAACCCAGACTGTACAAAATGAGAATTCCGCTGAGTGATTACATTTACGTGCTGTCCGCTAAATTGTTAACCAGATGGATTAAATAACATTTAACCCAATGCATTCTAATTATCTAAAGCTTATTGGTTTTGCTTAATCATTTCATTAAAGCGGCGCCACCTGATTCTTCCTTTTTAAAGACGAATCACGTGAGAACTGCCGCAAGTCATATGACAGAGGGGAACTTCGGTGCGGTTGCTTAACCGTGGAGGACATTACAAATAAATATAAGTTTCCGTTATAAGGTTACTCCAACCATTTCCTCTTTTGTCTCTGATAATACATGTAGCTAGCAGGATATATTCGCATTGTTTCTCCAGAAAAGATCGCATCTCTAATCAATACTCCGTGGGGTTTCGGTCTTTTGCACTGACTGTGCAGTATTGTGGTAGTCAAGATGAAGGGGACATTGGTGTGGTTGTGCATATTTCTGTTCAGAATCGAAAGATCATTCTGCGATACCCCTGCCAACTGCACATATGAGGATTTGGTTGGCACCTGGATTTTCCAGGTGTCCGAAGGCGGAAAAGATCGCGACATAAACTGCACTACGATGGGTAAGTAGTTCGCTAGCTGTGTTAGCTTCCTAGCTGTTATGGAAGTTTCTGTTTTGTCTTAAACAGCTGACGTTAGCTTATTCCCCATCCCCAGAATATTGATCAGTCTGTGTGTCATTTAGATTCTATCACAGAAGAATGTTTGGTCGTAAGGCCCATGCATACATTAATCTGTTAACTAGGTGTTTGTTTTGCATATGGTAAACTTTTTAAAACCCGAGGTTGCTTGTTAATTTCTGCAATGTCTGTCGGGTTTGCTACAGGCCCCACTGTGAAAACTGTGACAGTTCATCTTGAAAAGCTATCCGTGGCCTCGGACGACCTGGGGAACACGGGGTTCTTCACTCTTATCTACAATCAAGGCTTCGAAGTTGTCTTGTCGGATTACAAGTGGTTCGGATTTTTCAAGGTTGGTGACATTGGCGCCACCGTTTCAGTTTCAGCGTAGACATCTTCACGTTCCTGTCCGTGTGACACTCTGGTCGGCATTGCAATCTGCAAGCTTCTTGCCTATTTGGAGCTCCGCTTATATGCGTTTGTCAAAATTATCATAATAAAACTTTAAGGGAATCTTACCAACCACAATAAACGCTTATCACAACATCAAATAAGTAATTTTAACATTTTCACGCCAGGCGTTAATGGTTATGTGACTAAGCAAACATCCGTTCAAGGAATGACACATTAAATGTTACCAAGTGATCATCAGTCTTGTGACCCAAATACCCTGATTGCTTCCTATAGCGTCCTCACCGTCCCAAATAAACGTTTTTTGACTGGCAGTATTTTGCTTCATCCCAATGCAGTACAAACAGGAGGAGTCTGAGGTGACCAGCTACTGTGACCAGACGCTTCCAGGATGGGTCCATGATGTTCTTGGGCACAACTGGGCCTGCTTCATTGGGAAGAGGGTGACTGCAGTTCCCCGGAGAACCTCCCCCAGCAACCATCCAGACTTCAAACAAAGTTTGTGAGTTCCAGTCTTGGCTTTATTGCATGATCTCCCTCACATGGTCATTGCAGCTCATGGATATTTGCATTTGTATTTTTGTGTCCCAATTAAACCATGTCACAATGCATAAAATGTAGTATTTTGGAGATCCTCTTTTAAGTTTCCTTGCCAGTGGTGACTTCCTGGTTACAAACTGTGTGACATTTTGTATATATACTGATAATGGCGTTTTTGTACTGCTTATCTGATTGGCAGGCTCTTTCAGCGCCCCTACAAACACAACCATGACTTTGTGCGTGCGATCAACACTGTTCAGAAGTCCTGGAAGGCCACAGCCTACAGCGAGCATGAAGGCTTCACCATTGAGGAGCTGATCCGCAGAGCTGGTGGCCGGGACTCTCGCATTCCAAGGTGAAAGAGCTGATTTTAATGAGAAGAATCTCTGCATCTGCCTAGGTCTGCATATTTTGAAACATCTCTTTGTGAACCGGCAGAGCCTTTGTATGCGTTCTGAAATGTTACAGCCAAAAGAATGGAGAGCACGGGGGCTGATACTGCATGAGAGACCTTAATTCGAGGGGGTCCTACTATATCATGGCGATGATTTCTTTTTTTATATAGCAAATATGTGTCTTTTGAAAACTGGTGTTTGTTCAGGGGTTTTAAAATGATGCCCTGTTCTTCCCCTTTTGAAGTAAATGTTAATCTGCACTGAAAAAAAATCTTTGTACAAGGGCGTTTTTAAATTGCAAATAACTGGTCCTTTGTCTCCCATAGGCGTGTGAAGCCTGCCCCTGTGACAGCTGAGGCAGCCAAGCTGGCTGCAGGCTTGCCTGAGCACTGGGACTGGAGAAATGTCAATGGCGTCAACTATGTCAGCCCTGTCCGCAACCAAGGTACAGTCACAGATTCCAGAAAGGTTATCTTGTCCTTTTATGCAACAGGAATCGCATGTACTACGTATTCCTCTTCAGTATAATCATTCCAAAGTAACTTGTTTGCCTCTTACATACGTATTAAAAAGAAAATAGAATTTTATTTGTATGAAATTTGAATTAAACCATACATTTCTAGCTTAAACATGCAGTGGCTCCATATCAAGTTTCTAATCCCATGTCAGAGTGAGGTGATTCACGCTGGCATTCATTCCCAGTGCATTTCAGAATGCTTCTTACCTATTTCAAAGTCACAAGTCTAGATATGTGGTCAACAACTTACGCTTATTGATAAACCAACTGCATCGACGGGCAACTTTATCCTTTTTGTGGAACAAGGGTGCTAGGGGCTTTTTGGTTGGGCAGCTGAGAATTCGTCATCATAAGGTCTTTTAATCAACACGAGGGAACTTGCATGAATCAGTTGTGTGTGTCAGAAGTGCCTAAGTAGCTTCCATGTTGAAAATTACAGTTCAGGAAATGCTGATGGAAGTGTTGCTAGACCACACTTGGTAGTCTTGGATTTGCAAATGTGACAGATTGGCATAACGAGTGTTGTAGAAAGTGATGTCACCTCCTGCAGACAGTTTGTTAGATCGCATTCAGGGACCTGGGTCCTTTGGGGAAGGGGCGCTTAAATTCACCTTGGAGCTATTAAAGGTGAATGTTACTGGTTTATGCTGTGTCTGGGCTAAGGGCTGTATACCACACCTGCGACATTACCTAAATGGCCTGTGCACAATGTGTTTACAGCCTTCAAATGCTGAAAATCCTTTGAGATTGAACAGTCTCTGTTGATAAAGGTCACTGTGATATTCTGTCTGACGGGGGATAAATTGATCACTGACATTGTGGGGAAGACCGGCAGTGTTTTACAGCTGAACTGTGGTCTAAGACGGGTACAATTAAATTGCCTATTCACAGTATGTCTGTCTGAGTCTTTCCCAATCCATGTTATTTAAAGCTGTCTTCATGAGGCTGCAGCTGTCAGGGAAAAGTGTTAAATTTTGAATTGCTGTGTAGTTAGATGAGCTGGGTTGAGTGTTGCAGGATTCATCTCTGCTCTGCCTGTTTGCTGCCCCCAAGCATGGGCTTTTGCACCAAAGCTAGAAGTCTACCTGTAGAATGAGCCACTAACTTAACTACATCTGTGATTTGAAGCTAAATGAATGTACAGAAAGACTTACTATGTGTGCTTTATATATACTTTAGCCATGGTAAGAGCAGGATCTTGTCAGCTTCTGTTAAAGTTTTAAGGTGTCTGATTGTAAGGGTTGTGCTTGTTGCTGCAAATACCAGTTGAATTGATTCACTGACCTGAGCCTCACATTCCATACTGTTGCACCTTGGGAGGAGTTTTATCTGGTTTACTGCATGGAGCTGTGTTGAAACATGTCATTCATCTAATAGCCTTCTGTCTACTCCTTACTATTTAAAAAGGTAGGAGGGAATATGCCCAAATTACCTACTTTGGTCTCATCTTAGTGGCTGGTACCTTTTTTAAGTGGCCAGAAAAAGATTTGATGTGTGTGTTTGTTTTGGATTTTAATTTCTTTGGCATACATGATTTTCTAGAACAACCAGAACCCAAAATTGGTGTCAAGCTGAAAGACACTGAAAGAAGCAAACAGTTGTAGTATTCACACCATGCCAGTTATCCTTTAGTAACAGGCATACCGCATAGCACTATTCACAGAAAGTAGTACCACAGCTGCTGTACTGTTTTATATGAGAGAAACTGCAAAAAATGCTGCTTTTATTTCTCAGCATTTGGCATAACAAACACTACCTTTTGACAGGGCACCATAGTCATATGCTTCAGTTGCAGTGACTGTCGTTTAGCAGATGCTGTTGACAGTGACAAGGTCTTGTGTTGCTTGAGAGGATGTGTATACAGAACACAACTGACCATGTTTGAAGATATATTGGATCCTTACATGGAACTGTGATAACTATTGTATGCATGCTTCAATGCAAAGGTGCAATACAATGTGCCCTACAGTAAAACCACACACATAAGGGAAGCTCAGATAAAAGTTGAGACAGCCTGAACAGGCGCATCTTTAGTCTGTTAGAAGAAAGTGCCACTACAAAGGAGAGGTGTCAAAAGATGCCAGCATTTTGAAACTAATGCATGCTATTACTACTAGTAGCCAGTGAAAGGGGATCAGGAGGGGTAACTCAGGAGGGCTTGAGTGATCCAATGATGGGTGCTAGAAGCAGTTCTGAGAACCAAATTGACGTTTGAATAGGCGAGTTCAGGCAGCACCGAATAAACGAGAGATTCTGCTGTTCTCCCGGTTGCAGGTGGCTCATTCTGAGAACAGGACTGAGGAGTTATGGGCAGTGTTTGGCCCTAATGCAGTGATTGAATCCCGCCAGTAGAGGGGGTTTTAGCTTCTCATAGTTGGCACGGGGTGGCTTCGCCAGTGCTTCACTTTGCCAGTTCCTTATGGAGGCACGCTGTGGTTTTTGGCAGGGACGAGTCTGTGCTATTTTCTCTTGGGCTGTGTTCCAAAGGGCTTGCTTCACTACACACTTTTACTAGGAACGAATCTGACACTGTGCACATTGTTGAAGGGGGCGAGATGGCAGTTTGGAATGAAGCACTTGAGAACTGTGTGTGCAAGCCTGGTCCTTAGCAGTGAAGTGTTTTGGCCCTTGGCCCCCTGTACATGTCTGGAGGCATGGCAACAGCAGTGTTGGCCATGCTGCTTCCTCAGTTTGAGGGATGAGGTTTCTGCAGCAAGTAGAGTGTGTCTTAATGAGGCCTTAATGGAGGCCATTTCTTGAAAGTTGCTCTTCACACATATCCTTTATGTCCTTGATTAACACTTAAGGGGAGGACAGGGCTTCCATGAGGTGTTTCAAAGTGAAAGAAATGTGCAAAACAGTCAGTTCTCTCTCTGCCCCTTAAAAGCAACGTGTTGGAGTATTGATCATAAATTAAGACATTCAGATATTCCTTCACCAGATTGCTTGGTCATTCTGGGTGACGTCCTTTCTGTATTCCTTGTTACATCTGTTGGCATTGCACTTGCATGTCAGAGGAATCTCTAACACCCCTTTACCTCCTGCAAACACATAATCAAGGCCAGTATTTCATGTAATCATGTTTGTATAATAATGCATTTTACCCCCCTCTAAATGGCTTTCATCTGTTACTGCAAAGTGAAATCAACCGTTAACAGGGTATGAAAGTAATGGTGGATAGGTTTGTTGTATTGTGCTATTATAGGCTATTGGATAGTGTTGGTAAGGTGATTAATGGTGTCTTTCTAACTCCTGTTTAAGATTATGCATGTGCATTTCTTAGTGGTCACACCAAAACAACAAATCATAGTATAGCAGAGAAAATAAAGTATCAAAGCATCAGGATTAATATTTGAATGTCCATCAGTAGCCTATTTCAAATCAAAGCCTATTTTCCAGATTGTTCAAACTGTACACGTGCTGCTCGAAGTGGAAATATTCCTTATCTGGAAGCCGTCTTACAAGGGGAGGGGAAAAACCAGAACTTGGTGATCATGTGGGGTTGAAGCACTTGATGGTAATGACTCATTTCCTCCTTTGTGGCCAGCCTCTTGTGGCAGCTGCTACTCCTTTGCCTCTATGGGAATGATGGAGGCTCGAATCCGCATCCGGACCAACAACACCCAGCAGCCCGTCTTCAGCCCGCAGCAGGTGGTGTCCTGCTCCCAGTACTCCCAAGGTACATCCGCTTCCCTGTAAAGCCTCTGAACCGCAGACAGCTCCAGATCTGGTGTCCTGTCTGTCTTGACTGGAAACTGAATGTTGCCCGCTTAAACTCAGTTAACGGTGACATTGAGCCCTGGGTCACAGAGAAATTCAGTGGAGTGTTAACAGTGGGGCAGGTTTTCACCATTTACTGCTGTGTTGCTGACACTTCAGGGTTAATAACTGGTTGCTCCATTTGACTGAATACACTCCCCCCCCAACTCTCTCACATAATTGCATCCCTTGACATCCATTAGGAGCTCTGAATGGTAAGTGGTAATGGACCTGCAAACCTGTACGAATTTGTACCTCAGTTTGGGGTTAATCGCTTTCTCTCTCCCCCCCCCCCCCCCCCCCGTATTGAAAGTACTTTTGTTTAATTTATGAACTCTATAACTGGGTCTCGTCAGCAGAAGCCAATGAGACTTGGACAAAGCTGTCATTTCATTAATGTGGTGAAGAGGATGATTTCCCCAGCATTTCATTTGTTTCTCAGTTGAGGAGTTCTGCCTTCAGGTGGCCTCAATCTGCAGTCAGGTTTTCCATCTCTCTAGTGGGGAGGAAATGGCTGTTGAATGGAACAGATTATGAGTATTGGCATTCTGTAATTTGGGGGGGGGGGTGGTTTCTAGATTTTATGGCATTGGGTCAAGGTGTAAGGGTCAGTTCTGCAGCTGGATTCTAACGTAATGTTGCAGGTTCAGATCCTAACTTGGGGATTGTGGTACCCTTGAGTAACTGGAGCAATTCAGCAAATGAGCAGCTGTGTACATTTTGTTAAATGCAGAGAGGATCATAGTGCTCATACATGAGCTTATACAGCTCTTCTCTCAGCTGGCAATATCCAAATATCTGCCCTGTGTAACTAATTATTGCATCTCTTTTGGTATGTAGTCCATACTGTTTACATTGGAGAGAGCCTCAAGGCTTACTAAGCATCAGTTTTTATTTTTGAAACTCTGTACTGATCTGCTAGCATTGCACCTGAAAAGCAAGATGGTCCTTGACAGAATGAGTAACTCCTGCATTTCTCGATGAATGAGTACATGTTTTGTAGACTTCTGTAAGATCCCACTGAACAGTAGTGGACTTAACTGTGGTTGAAGGTATAGTCAGTTGTCCAAAGTAGGGCTGGGTGATTAATCGAATTATTTATCGCATTATTTATTGAAGTGTGTGTGTGTGTGTGTGTGTGTAATATAGCCCTAGTCCAAAGTAACAGTTCTGAGAACTAATTTGAATCTAGGGCAGTTGAGTGCTGTGAACAGGACCTAGTAATTCTGTGTCTGATTTGTTTAATGGTCCCTGCCTCACCCCTAACAGGTTGTGATGGTGGCTTCCCATACCTTATTGGCAAATACATCCAGGACTTCGGCGTTGTTGAAGAGAGCTGCTTCCCCTATATTGGGTTTGATTCGCCCTGTACCCTGAAGCCAGAGTGCCTGCGTTACTACACCTCCGAGTACCACTACGTGGGCGGGTTCTACGGCGCGTGCAATGAGGCCGCCATGATGGCGGAGCTGGTGAGGGACGGCCCCATGGGCGTGGCCTTTGAGGTCTACCCCGACTTCATGCACTACAAGGAGGGCATCTATCACCACACGGGTCTTACAGATGAGTTCAATCCCTTTGAGCTGACCAATCATGCGGTGCTGCTGGTGGGCTATGGGAAGTGCCACATGACCGGGCAGAAGTACTGGATCGTGAAGAACAGCTGGGGCACCGGGTGGGGTGAGGGCGGGTACTTCCGCATCCGCAGGGGTTCCGACGAGTGCAGCATCGAAAGCATCGCTGTGGCGGCCATGCCTATCCCAAAGCTGTAGGTCCCAGAGGAGGTGTGCCAGTCCAACCCACTGCAATCACTGAATAATGCTGAATAATTTTAAATCTCAACTGCAAGATGTTTTAAAGGGAATTAAAAATGTCTTTGAATTTTTTAAATGAATAGATTTGTGCTGTCCCCCTGTGCCATTTAAATCAGGAAACCGCATGTACCAAACTACACAGGGAGGCTTATTTGAAAATTGATTTTTGTCGATAGTACGTATGGTACCTTTCAGTGCAGCAGACTTTTGAGGAAGACAACTGATCAACAGAATTTTAAACACCATATACTACATGGAAGGTTTGGGTTTTTCTGTTGGTTTTCTATAGGGAATTATCCACTCGGTTTGATCAGATTTACCTCATCAGTTGCTTCATTTTGTTGAAAACCTCAGGACACCACAGGTTTGACTCGAATCAAGCACCATTTGCCCCTTTCCTTTTGCCACACAAAGGGAAACTCATGTGGAAGCAGCAATTGCTAGGGAAGAGTTTTCTGTCATGCATTTGTAAAGGGAAAATGTCTGTTTGTTGGTGTGTCTTGATTAGCATAAAATAGTTTTGCTTGTTTGATGTAATTTTATAGAAATCCTTGCACTTAAGGTTTTAGAGTGTTATACATTGTGTGGGGGGAGGGGGGACTCAAACTGCACTTTTTCTTCTGTGATTTTTACATTTTTAAGAAATAAAAGTGCTTTTAAAAGAATCTGTGGTTATTTGAGTCATGTTTACAGATTCATTTGTGGTCAGTCATTTCTTGCCAGCATTTGATTTTCTTAAATGGCAAATTGACAATTCTTCAATGTCCAATAAGTCATTATACTGCATTCAAACTACACAAAACGCCGGACTACCTGGGCCTCTGCAGTGGAAAGCATGTACCACTCTGAGGTGATGACTATATACTGCCAATTTTATGTTCACATACCGGGGTTGCATTTAAATGCAATAAAATGAAAGTTTTTGGTATCTGGGACGCACTGAACGTTTTCTCAATCATGAGTGCCCTTAACATTGCTATTGCATTTTTTGTAATGATGCATTAATGTAATGAATGCATCTTTTTGAATGACTTTAACTGTCTGGTACAGAAATCTAACTTTGAACAAGTTGGATTGGTCCAAATTACCCTGTCCTACCCAGGGGACCAGCGACGTTTAGTGTTTCTGAAACATGGATGAAATCTCACCGCCTAGTGGGACGGCAATTTGAGTTCGCCCTTTCTCCGTATAATACTGCGAACTGTAAAATTATAAGCAGGGCTTGAAATCTGGAGTTGAAACAAAATTCCGCTTGAACTGGGATCTCGCATTTTCTCGTCCTTGGAGTTCAGTAGTGAGTCACAAGTTCGAGCAGCGCCTTGTCATAGAGCGCTCTGGGCGTTCCTTCTTGATTTTAAAGAGCTCCGCTCCTTCTCCACCCTACACCAACAGTAAGGATTACACGGGGCATGATCAGCACCAGCCGTCAACATCCACCATGCAGAACAACCAAAAAGAACATCTATACAAAATCTTAGTAATCGGGGACTTGGGCGTGGGCAAAACAAGTATCATCAAACGATATGTACACCAAAACTTCTCTCCGAACTACAGAGCGACTATCGGAGTAGACTTCGCGTTGAAAGTTTTAAATTGGGATACAGAAACTATCCGGCTTCAGCTATGGGATATTGCAGGTAGGACTGAACCTGCCCCGCTATGCTGAGCACACTCAAATGTAAATGTAGACTTAATGCTCGCCGTTAAAAGGGCAGTTAGTTTAATGTCCCCTCAATTAAACTAGTTGGCTGGCCCGTTCTTCCCCCAGTTCATTAGCAACATTGGCTGTATTCATTTAAAGTAGGTACCTTAGAAAGTGCATATTTAATTTACCGTATTGACGTCCCTAATATCTTCAAAAACTCATGTAGATATGTTCTGATTCAATTTGCTTGTTTTTTATGTCATTGCAAGTATTTTCAATTTTCCTGTGACGCGTGAAACAAAAATTAAAACCTTACAACATTCTTACACAGATAGATAGGGATAGGGAAACCTGCGCAAATTAACCCCTTAATAGCCTTGTCACCATCTAACACTTTTGCGGTTCATTTGTAAAAACTTGATTTGATTTCACTTAGAATTGTGTAATGTCCTGCTGTACCTTTCTCAATGAAAGGCAGAGCCAATGATTATTGTGAGTACGTAGGCTATGAATGGCGAAGTCCCATTTGGAAGTTCAAGGAATTTAAATAATAACCTGGGGCGAAGAAAAAATAAACAATCACCCCCCGACTGTCATTTGCAGTTTGTGAGTCGGTGGAAACGAGGTTCTTATTCTCATCATTGAACAGACCTAGTAATTTAAAACATCATCGAACACGGATTGACAGTTATGATTGTAACCAGTGTTTTGTACGACATTAGTATCAGTTGATTTAGACTTGTCAAATAAACATGGTAATCTTGGGCACTGCGCCGTTTTAAATTGGTTGAATTTAAACTGGAACGAACAAGGAGTTATTAAAATGTTGAAGTGAGAATGCTACTTTAAAGGTTCTCTCACGTGAGAGTTAAAAAGTTGGCAGACTCCCAGATCAGCAGTGGCAGCGTAATCTATCGCTCCGGGGCCGACTCCCCGCCCTGCGCTGCGGTATGTATAAGTCATGTGTGTCTGCCTCATGTGAGCGAGATTTCGAAGCAATAACAGAAAAGTCATTGTAAATAAAAACAGAAAAGATCCTTTGAAGAAATGCATTCACCTGACTAACCAAAAACTGCCTGATGCTTGCTTTAGAGAATACGATTATGAGAATTGCTTAATGCTTGAAGTCTTGGAATGGGACAACAGGATTAGAATGCACATCCTTCGGGATGGAAGACGACCATTATTTTAGCCTTTTTACTTTTAAGACTTTAACCATTACTCCAGACTAGAGCCCATTACTTAGTGATGTCTGGACCCATAAGTCTCTTCTGTATTAAGACATAGGGTCATGTATTGGCTACAGAGCCAGACCATAACTTTGCAAGTATGAATCATGGGTTGGCTTTGATCCTTGAGCACAGTACATAACCTGAATTGCTTGAGCAAAGGTCCTGTTGTATAAGTGGGTGATACAATGGTGTTTGTACTGGATGAGGACAGTTTGTAGGGAGTCAGATAATGTAATGTACTTGCCAGTGGAAGAGTCTTTTCATGGAAGAGTGATCGTCACCTAAAGTCCTCTACCTGAGGTCCTGTGAGTTCTAAGTGTTCAGACACAATGTGCATACTCTGTTGATACGCACACTGTGGCATCTTCCCTTCAAGGAAGTATAGTTACTCCTTTGGCTACAGTGTCCTAAAGCTGACCCTGAACCAGCCACAGAAAACAACACCAGGCTAATGCACACTTCTCAAAGGTCAACTTGAGTGCTGTCACACACTTAGGCATCTGTTTACAGCAGGTCAAGAAGATGGACACAACACCAGGTGTGGGTATGGTACTCTGGAGACTGTAATTATATTTATCCAGAGAGACAGTGAAGCAGAATGCAGATTTGTGGTTAGAACATTGGCAGTCACATTTGCAAAGGCCTGGGTTCTGTGTTCTGAAAGGAGGCATTGATGGGAAATGTGTTGCACTGGCACATTCCACACGCGCTTATCCTTCCATCTAACGAGTCGTTCCTCTCTGTGATTACACATGCAAACCTTTCTCATTTGCCTAATGAGGCCGATATGACTGTCAGAGTGTGAAATCGGACATCAGTCATACAAATCATGCTCTAATACATCTTGAGGTTAGTGACACTAATTTTGGTCTATGTCCGATGATGAAAACCACTTTGACAGCATTCCAACCTCCCTTAAATTTGTTGTATGCGTCAGGTTGCAATTATGACGTGTGTGCAGTTCATGTTTCATGAAGAGATTTACTGTGTACTCAAGTGTATTACAGGATAGTAGCTTGTCATATGACATGAGGGTTTCCCTTGACAGATGAAATTAGTTTTATGTGCTTTTAATTTTATGCTGTGAGTAATGAAATGCAATGTTGGCCATTTTGAATGTGAAAATAAGACATAGGTAGTGCTGAAAACCAAGGTATTGTAATTTCACTTATTTTAGGGTTTAGTAGTACTAGTTTTGCTCCTTTGTTTCCTCAGACACTCTTCCACAGCTTTACCTACTGTGAGCCGAGAATACGTTAGAAGTCAGACTCAAAAAGATTACGAGCCAGCACATGACTTGGCTGTGCTCATCTAATAATCCCCTATGGGAGATCATGGGATCTATGGAATGTAGAGGTTGCCCACTTTGGCCTAAAGCTGGACTACCCAAACCTGGCCCTGGAGGTCTCCTGTCCCTAGTGCTAGACCATATGTTCTCAGATCTGTGTTGGTTCTACAACTCTAGGACTGAAACCCCAAAGGACCCGGATTAATTTACTCTGAAGGGTGCTTTGCTAACTGATGCTAGGTTTTAAGTACAGAGGCAGCGATTGCACATGAGTTACTATGATCTCACAAAGGAGATGGGGAATATGCACAATGAACTTTAGTCTCAATAGTAAACCAGTGTGAAGAAAAATAAGAAGAAATAATCTCAGTCACACTTGATAAATTGATAAGTTGAATAGATTTGTTTTAGAAGATACGTTTCAGCTGAATTGTTTATTATTGAGCGATGTCAGTTCACTGAACTTTAACAGTGAGGTGTTTTCATATGTAGAAAGTTGATATTAAAATATGCAAGAAAACACAAAATACTATTAATACCTCACCTGTATTGCACAACTTTATTGTTCTGTTATAGCTGGTTAATATTTTGTTGTTGTTGTTGTTGCATTTTCCATGGGTGAAGGTCAGGAGAGGTTTGGGAACATGACCCGGGTGTATTACAGAGAGGCTATGGGAGCCTTCATTGTCTTTGACGTCACCAGGCCATCAACGTTTGAAGCAGTCACAAAGTGGAAGGAGGACTTGGACTCCAAATTGACTCTTTCAAATGGCAAGAACATCGCTGCTGTGCTGCTGGCCAACAAGTGTGACCAAGGAAGAGATGTACTGACGAACAATGGCATCAAAATGGACCAGTTCTGCCAGGAGAATGGGTTTGTGGGCTGGTTCGAGACCTCAGCTAAGGTAAACCTCCATTTTTTCCTTACTCCTTTCCTTTGGGCTCAGCTCAGCCTAAAGCACAGCTGATGGGGAAGTGTGCCCCCCCACGTCGTAATTCTTTATGTCTATGGCACAAGTTACTCTGGTCTGATGGCTTCAGAGCTATCATGCAACACTGTGAGCAAAGCACAGCAGCAGGCTCTGTGACTGGCAAGGGACTATTGATCAAATGGGTTTGAACCCTAGAAAGAACATTGCTGTTGTAATCTTAATCACAGCACTTGGAAACTCCAACTAATTATTTATCTTGGGGTTTCATTTTACATTACATTACATGTAGTTGCTTAGCGGATTCTCTTATTGAGAGCAACTTACATAGGATGCAGGTTTTACGTGTCATCCATTTAGACACCTGGGTGTTTCCTGATGCAATTTGGGGTTAAGTATTTTGCCTAAGGGTACAACTGCAGTGCCCCAATAGGGAGGAAAATTGGCAAGATGTTGGTTATGAGCCCTGCTTTACACTACGCTAATGATATTTCAGTTAAACATGTACTTAATATAATGGAAGTGAAAATAAAGGCACCTAAACTATAGACCCTCATCACCAAATTAAAATAGAATTTGACTCACAACTATAGGAAGACTGGCAGAGAGATGGCAAGGGTAGAGACAGCCAGTTTCTCTCTGAAGCATGTACTGTTCTTAATATCTCTCTTCTCTGGCAGATACTCAAAATGAGAGGCTTTAGTTTGGGAATTGCTTCCAGTGTTTCATACCTGCTACTTTAGTCTTTGTCTCTTTTTTGATAGGCACTTCATCTCTTCATCCTTTCTCTGTTGTGTTAACATTGCTTCAGTGTTCCACCTCAGAATACAGCATGGAGTAAGGGATCTACAGTTGTGTTTTTATTAGGGAAATATGTGTCACTTTCCTCAGAAAAAAAACAGCAAGGAACTGAATGTGCATGTTTTCCTTAATGGTGCCACACAAAAAGAATGTTAGCGGCAGGGATTTCAGTTCAGTTTGTATACTTTAGCGGCAGAAGAAAACAAAAGCCAGCATGGTGACCACTAAGTGAAAGCAACATTTGGATTGCCGCATGTGACCCATTTGAAACTAATTTGTGCATCATAACATAATAGAACCCATAATGTTCAATTACATCAAAAGAATAAATGCTGGCATTTACTTTCCTGTAAAATTATTTTATTAAGCTGCTGTGGAAAAATGTGAATAATATCAATCATTTGAGTATGATATTTTCAGTTTCTATTGAAGGCACACACTTTAAACTTGAATATGCAGACTTACAATATCAAATGTCAAAAATTGTGTAGTTACAGTGGAAAAAGCTTGAATGTGTTTATTTTCTCTGTTGCATCAATTACAGCATAAATTATTTGGATGCTTGTGAATGTAATTTGTGATTTATTACATTACTGAATTTGATGCGTGATGTTCTGTAATTGAATTATGCACTATCATTTTACATATCTGTGAGGCGCTAAAATATAATATAGTTTTTATTACCGCTTCATCACTGAGTTGATTACACCTTTATACACATCATTATTATCATATATTATTTTCTAAGCAAGGTATTTAAACTTAAAAGTATTATAGTTCTGAAGCTGATCAGCTATTGAAATGACAGATGTGTGTATTGACACCCTATAGTCTGATATACAGCTGATATATCAATTGACTAAATACCACAGCAGTCAATGCTGATTAAGCTCTCCTAATGTAGTCTGTTTCCTAATGTAGACTGTCCAATGAAATCTTGTGCTCTGTGAGAAATTACAAATGTGACTAGTTTTGGGTAGATTTATATTTGTCTGGTTATAAATAAAGACAGCTTAAAGCCTGCATCTGATTTCATTTCTGTCTGGAAGTGCAGAGCAGTGAATGATACAAACTGTGAATTATATGCCTTTTATGTATGTTTGAGTATATTCCTCATAATTAAATATATACGTGAGACAACCATACCACAACTAACTATAGACAAAGTTGAAATGTACATGAAATGATGGCTACATAGCTAGCTAGCTAACTGTGTACTCGTAATTAATTGGCTAACACTGAATATAGGTTCATAATGACAATCATAACAGGACCATTGTATAAATACTGTTGCAAATGGAAAAAACACACAGCGTCATGAGAGCTGACATAATTGTCCTATTAAGCCAGATAGGTAGCGGTCTGAACAACTAACTAGGCCAAATTAGTTTAGACCATGGATAACCTGGATAATCCTATTTTTCAGTGTCCATGTATTTCAACCAGTTCCCTCACAGTTTTAAACTGTGAGAAAATGTATCATGTGTATATGTGTGTGGGGGGGAGGCGTGCAAAAAAAAAAAAAAAAAAGTCTGATTCGGCCCCCTAGTCATTGAAGTAAACATTAACATCTTGTTTCTTTGTAAGCAGATAGGTAGCTAGTTAATGAGTTAATGTAGAAGTGGGATTTAAATCATGGCCCAGTTCTACATATCTGTTCAAAATGATGACATTTGAAATTGTAGACATTGTTGCTCATTGAGGATCATGCTCTTCAGAGATAAACATGAAATTCTGATGAGCGACAAAATTGCTACATCCACACTGTCCCCTCTGTCACTTTGTAAGTCTCAGTCGTCAGAACAGAATGGCAGGGGAGTTCCTGTAATGTATGATAACCCAACCCCACAGATACAATTTCTGTAGGTTCCCGATTTAGAAATGGTGTTCTGCTGGGCATGTGTGTGTTCACACACACCTTGTGTGTATCATCCCTTCCGTAATATTTTGGTATCTTTGATAGGAAAGGTGCATGTAGTGTATACATGCACTGTGTGACTGGTCCCTGATGCATCTTCCCTTGAGTGTGAATCGTGTCCGTTGTTTTTGCTTTGTGAAATGTTTAATTTTGGTCAGCATTTTGCACATTTCAAACTATGACACTCTGACAGTTGCTTGTAGCTAGTGATTTGTACAGGTGATTCCTGTTGACATCATCAAGGGCAGCTAGCAGGGTATATTTTATTTAAAATGTAAAAAGGGTCTGCTTGGATTAATGTATGTAGGCATGTTGTGCAATTTTTTGCCATAAAAAGAAAAAATAATAAAGATAGAGAAAATATCAAAATGCATGAGAAAGCATGAGAAAGCAAGAAATAAACTAGGGCACAGCTGTTACAGCATCACCAACAAAAACTGCAAGGCTATAAGGTAATCTTTGGCAGAATGGGCAAGTTACATCTTCTGTATCAGCAAAAACCTAGACCCCATTTTGGAAATCAAAAACTGGCTGAACATTACAGGACTTTAGCAGTGACAGGCTGTAAATGTTTAAGAAGTGTTTAGGGGAATACACACTACACACACACCACAAAGGTGGTGACTTTGAGTAGGTAAAGATGTGATCAAGGTTTAGTCTAAAGACTCTTTCCAGACCCTAAGAGGGAGAGGTTATATGTCACAGCAGAAGACTGTTGAGTGAACCTCTCAGCGGGTAATCTCTGCCATGTTGCACAGTGAATGAAAATTGATTTTCAGAGATGGGAGGAATTTCACAGATAAGTTTAAGGTGAGCTGTTTGATCTCTCAACAGAAAGGTCAGATTGCGGTCAGTGTGGAGAGGATATTACCTTGTTCTTAGAAAGGAATCTCTCGCTGTCTTACTCTTGCAAACACATACACACGCACACACACACACACACACACACACACACACACACACACACACACACACCCCTCCCCAGTGACATATGCATGTGTACATGGTGGTCAGTCTCTGTCGTAGCAAAAATCATACCCAGAGGATTATTTTAAGTGCGATTATTTTACTGGCCTTAAATGAGGATACTCTGAAGTACAGACAAAATGACAATTCCAAACAACCATGTGTGCATTCACACCTTTCACTTTTCTTTCAGAATGTTTATGGGAGGTGGCATAGAAATACAGAGTAACATGGACACCCCAAATTCTGAGTGTCAAATAGGATCAGAGGTCATGAACCAATCAGGTTAGTCAACACTGTACGTTGTTAGTTTCTTGCACTCAGATACCAGTGAATGGTAAGATAAAACCCATAGCTGTGACATACTGTATAGAGAGTCTAAATGGAAGTGTAGAGCTAATTAATTTTTCTTCATCTACCTGTGCAGTCTTCTTTTGCTATGTGGAAAAGCTTTGAATGTGTCAGAATGAGAGATAATTGTAAACAGATACCTGCCAGTCAAGATTAAAGTTTTTCGTGTCTTTGCTTTTCTGGTGAAAAAAAGAGAAAACGATCCCACCCAAAATCTGCAAACCATACATACTGAAAGACGTTAGATGGGCTCATAGCTTGGATAGAACTGTCTCAATAATGCAGCTTTCTGTTATGACAGATTTGTATGTTATATTGGGAAGAAAGGAATTATGAGGGTACCCCCAGTAACTGTGTAGTGTACAGAAAAAAACAACATTTGGAAGATGCGGTAAATCTCCTGAAGTACAGTAACAATAATAATCATACAGTGGTGGATTTAGCTGAAGAGATAGGTTGTAGATTGTGGCACATATGCAAAATAAGATGTATGGCAGCTGTGCAAATTGGGTAGCCCTACAGAGGACTGAAGCAGGACTGAGTGCTTGTTACCCAAGAAATTTTCCTCTAAATCCTCTGGGGCATTGGATGTTGACTGATTATACTGGAATAAAAGATGCTTAAGATATTCTATTATTATTGTTATTATTATTATCATAATTATTATTATTATTTCATGGAGTGAATTCCATTTCTGGGGAAAAGACCTTTGATTTAAAATTCAGAGGTATTTGCTCTGGTTTTCCTTTATTCATTGTCTCAGATTCTCTGAGCCATCTAATTTCTTCTTTTGCATTGTCACACCTGCTGATGTCCTGAGGCTAAACGGAAAGAAAAAATAAGTTACATTCAGAATCCCAGAGGTACGAAAAGCCAAGTTTGCGAGCAGAAATATGCAGTAGCCTACAATTTCCTGTGCAAGACTCTGATAAAGAGGCTCATGCATATTCATCCCGCCATTAATTCCACTACTCACTCACGGCCAGAAAAGTTGCCACGGAAGCATCGGTGGCCAAATGTGCGAGGAGCCTCATTAAATGAAGTCTCCTCATTCATGTTTAACGATGTAAAAACACCAATAGCATTCTTAAATTATTCCCAAATGCTCAAGAGGCAGGAAAAAAATGACTGAGTTCACTGGATGTTTGACTTCTCTTTGTAAAGCAGAGGGGTGTAAAAGATGTCTTCCATTGCTGGAACCATGGCAAACAAAAAAAAAAAACTGAAATGTGTATTTCTTGTGTTTTTACTGGAGATTTGACTATGTAATCGATACAAACTGAATGTAGTGCACTTATGCACCTCAGTTTTCACATGTATTGTTTTATGTACCAAGCAATATTAAAAAGAACACTCCAGTCCAGTTTCTTAGCAACCAGGATTCACCATCTGTGTAGCGCCGTTTCAGTTTGTGTGGTGACGAGTCTCCAGGGGAGAAGTCGCCCACCAACGTGGCGCTCCGTGTCATTGGGTTCTGAGGCGTCTGATCACCTGCCGGACCACTTTCTGGGTGGCTGGCTCACCCCCTGACACCTTCCATTACCGTTTTTAACGTTGTCCTTCCAGGGCCTCTCCAAAGCTGTTTGTCTGTGAGACAGCTGCTGAGGGAAGTGTCATTTTGATGGACGCCTCACCCTCAGCTGTCCCCAAGAGCAATCCACTGTCACTTGCAAATGTGTGTTATTTTTTACATTTTTACGCTTATCCTTTTTTTCCTGAAGATGTCAGCTATTAGTTATTATGGTCAGACATAGGCTTTGTCTTTATCTTTCATAATGGAAGTCACTTGTAATTTAATTATCCCTCCCCCTCTCTCTCTCTCTCTCCCTAGGAGAACATCAACATTGATGAAGCGGCCAACTGCCTGGTGAAACATGTTATAGCCAACGAGAATGACATCCTCCAGTCAGAAGTTCCAGACACGATTTCGCCACAGCTGAATTCTGCGAGAAACAGCACCTGCTCTGCCTGCTTTAAATCATAGAACTCTATGCCAAAAACTATGGAAAGGGGTACAAAGGAAGGAGGTGTGGGCTGGCTAAGCCCATATGGCGAAAATGAGGTGCTTCTGCCTGAAATTTTCCCAATACAATCAGTGTTTTTTAAGCAAACTCGAATAACTGGATATATATACAAACTCACACACACACATGCACACACACACACCCCATTTATAGTTTTGTTATTTCAGCTCTGATGTGGTTTTATGCTTGGATGCTGTCCTGTGTTTGACACTACTAAACAGATATATCATGTGAGTGAGAGTAATGTAAGATAAATGTACATGGAGCAGATTTGTTTGTATTTGTATATTGAAGACCGCTTAGAGCAGCCATCCGAAGCTCATTTCCCATTTCCATTATTTTAAGGTCCACTTACAATTATTTTTGGATTCTTATGTGTTATATTAAAAATATTCCTGCGGTTTTTTGTCACTGTATATTACCTGTGGGAAAGAACACATTCTGTGTGGCTACACGTATCAGTGCACTCAGTTTTTTTTTCCTTTTTTTTTGGACCATTAGACAAGATGACACACCCCAGACAAGACCAGTCCTGGCGGTAGAGGGAGTAGGTGTAGACGTCCCGCTCAACTAATAGCCTACAGTTGGTCCTAATTTATTTGTGTATTTATTTTTGTCGTCTGAGGTCATCTTCAAGTGGCACACCAGTCTAATGCCTTGTCGCTTTGTTAGGCAGCTCTGTGATGTCTTCGTATCCATGGATACCGGCTAATGAACATGCCGGTGTCTGGTGAGGTAGGGTATATTTAGAACCTCTGGGAGTTCTCGGCTTCTCCCGTTCTGCAGTGGAACATGTGGAAAATCACCGGGGGAAACGTCGTAAGTGCAGTCAGCCAGAGATCAAATGTAAGCGATACTCCTTTGTACAAGCCCTTCCGGAAACCCTGACAGAGTGCGCCTGTGTTCACGCAACTCCACCAAGTGCCAACCGTACTTCATACAGCCCTGAGAGACTGTGCAGCACGTGTCTGTGAGCACATTTGCCTGTCTGTATTAGCAGTGTTATACCCATTAATATTTCATGTGCTGTAGTGAACTGAACAGATATGTTTTCTGTTGCTCCCCCAAGTAGTGAATAGATTAAAGAGAGATTGATTTCAGGAGGAGTTTACAGTATGTGCTCTGTGGGGAAGAACCCACTCTTGGCTGTGTTGTATTGTTAACCTGCAAATTGCGCAGAGCAAGCAAGCGTGAAGGTCTTATATAATTAGTACTGGTGCCCTTCAGACAGGAGCTTTGCCACATGGTTAATGATGCAAGTTCTCTTGTCCCCAACAGCTTAGAGTACAGATGTGTTCTCCAATCCATCCAGCAGAACACTGGGCCCAGCCCTAACTGACACAGAACTGGTCTTAGGAAGCTGTAATTCCAGCTCGCACCTCCAGGCTGTTGGGCCTGTAACGGTATTCACTTCTTGTCTGGCTCACTGGTATTTCATCAACAACTGCTCTATGGCCCTCATGGTTATGAGAGTCTCTGAAGTCTCCCAAGTCTCAATCAAAACACTGCCTTGCACATACTCCCAACCTGTTGACCAAAGGCCACTGTGCCACAACTTTTGATACTGTATGTATGATCATGGCTGATATGTTGATGAGCCCTGATATTGTATACAACTGTGTTAAGATACTCTGTAACACATATATTTTTGATCTCTTGTGGCAAAATCTATAATTTTAATAATGTATGCACAGTTGGCTTAATATATAATGAATGGTAAAACTGTACTTAGACTGGATTTTATATGCTTTTGCAATATGTTCTGCAGAAGAGTTTATTTGTACTTTTTCTTTTTTTGTGCATTTCCTTTTGGAATGCACCTTGATTGAAAATTGTCCCACTATTGCATTATAAAGCTATATCAGCTTTTTATTTATCCATCAAAGAAGAAATGTGTTATTAAATGTATAATCTATTTTCTTAACTTTTTTGTGAACATTAAACAATAATATATACATAAATATATAGTTAACAAATGTGTAAATGTATATTCACTTTAGACACAGGACACTTAATAAACAGTATCTTGCCAATTTTTTGTCAGTTATTTCTCTCTGTCTCTCCGTCTGCCCCTCTGTTGGGGATTGGGTTGATCTGGCCTTGTTATTTCAATCAGCTGTTCTTTTTAGGCTTCTGTCTCAGTGGAGCATTTTGCAGCTTTACATTAGATGATGCTCTTTTCTCCCTCAACAAAAAGTCAAGAATCCTGATAGCTATCAGATGGTTATCCATGGCAGGACCTTCTCAGAATCACCAGCACATGATCACCTACTTTTATTTATTCTCATGGCGGACACCCTTAACCAGGTCAGCTTGCAGTCAGTGTAATTTCATATTGCAGAATGAGACATGGTGCTTAGAGACGGGCAGGAGTGAGAGTTTTGGGCTGGAAAAAGGGGATCTTTTTCCCCAGGGAGCGTTGATGTCTGGCAGCACCGATGAGTTGACCAGCCCTATTCCATTAGCTTGCACATGACTAAAAACTTCTCAGAAGAATTAGATTTGTTTCTCTTGAAAGCCGAGTAGGTGCTTTTAATTCCCAGTACTGTGCATCATATGATGCATGTTAATTTGCACAGGGGATGGTGTGTGCCTGTGCGCGCGTGTATACGCACGTGTGTGTGTGTGTGTGTGTGGATGACAAACAAGACTTAACTAAACAAATATCCTGATGAAAATCTCAGATTCTAGCTGTGTTACTCATCACATTGGTCATCAAAGTAGCATGCAAGATAAATATACATTTACATGCATATCCAAAGATACATGATATTTCAGTTGTTTTCAGTTTGCAAATGGGGCACTATACATGTACATATAGGGTGCAAAGTCAGAAGTCATTTAGGTATGCAGTGTCTTCTACGATTTGTTGTATGGTGAAGGGTCTCACTGAGTTGCAGTACCAATCTGCCTTTAAGAAAACTGATCTTTCCTGTGTTACAATTGCATCCCTGTGTATTCCATTCTATAGTTTTGTGCATTCTTCATTTCATTCAGTGTGTGTATGTGTCTCTGCATTTTGGCTTCTCTAATCATCTGATTATTATCATTCATAAAATATACAAAAAATATTGCAGCCTGCAGAGACAGTTATTGAACACAGGAAGAATTGTTAGTCTCCTCTGAGCTCAGTTCAAGATGAAACATGTCTTTGCTATTGACTACTGCTGCTAAAAACTAAATTAAAACTTGTTGATCCTCATTTTCAGTGTGCTGGTGGTTCTTTCATCTTTTGCTTGTGTTCTGCTATTCAACACCCAATCTCAAATGATTGCTCATTTTTGCAAATTTGAGCAATCATTTGAGATTTTCTCTCCCAGTCTGGCATGTTTAAAAATTGCATACCTCTTCTTTCTTAGAGCACATTCTCAATATATCTATGTACACACCTTAAGATTTCAATCTCAAAAGACAGAAACATTTCCTAACCTCAGAATTTAAAACTTAAATCTGCATTTAATAAAAACATCTCTATCAGAAAATAAGTATTTAACTTGTACTTTAAATCTTGGTGTGTAAATTCTTTCATTAACGCATTTAGTTGAACTTTCCTTTCCAGCACTTCTGCCTTTAGGCGAAAAGCTGGTTAAGACTCTGTCATTTGATCGTAGCTCATCTGAAATCTGCATGACAATCGCAATACTCAGTTGTCACCTGCTTTAGGACAAAGCTGAAGCAGCAGACGTCATCAGTACCGAGGCATCAGCAGAAATATCAGCGGTGGGAAGACACCACAGTAGGCCTAATTCTCATTTCTATGCCTCCTCATTTACCAAGTAGAAGGAGAACACAAAGGCATGTTATTTTAACCAGAGAGCAAATTATTATTTATCTAGGCTGCTACATGAACAACCAGAAGGCTAGCTAGCTCACTTACCTACTCATTATGTGCTTCCGTAGCAAGAAGCTAGTCTAGCCAAGGAGCTATTTTATTTCCATAAAAAAGATATGTGTATGCAAAATGGCATACTTGGATGGTGAAACAGTATGTTCTTTACATTACATGTACATGTACATTTAATTTATAGCAGTGACAGAATCCAGTTTTACTTGACTGGGATGAATGCACTGCATTCTAGGTGAGGTTCCACGTAGCCTCTTGTGTAAAAATGCCAGCTGTCATACTATCCTGTTACTCTCTAATGGCTGAAGCTGAGCAGGGTTGAACTTGTTTGGGACTTGGATGGCAGACTCTTATTAAAACCAGAATCCAGCTGGGAGTGGTGTTAGTGGGCCAGTAGGGGACAGTCTTCCCTCTGTACCTTACAATACCTAAGTGCTGTGATAGGAACACTGTATTGTAGGAGATTTAGTCTTTCCAATAATACATTAATCAACAGAGTACTGCAATGGTCTTGCAGATTTCAGATGAGCTATGATTAGGTGACAGAATCTTAACCAGCCTTTGGCCTATTGGTAGAAGTGATGGAAGGGTGAGTAAGTTCAATTAAATGTGTAAATAAAAAAATATTTGCACACCAAGATTTAAAGTACCAGTTAAGTATTTTCTGATAAAGATTTATATATAAAATACAAATTTATGTTTTAAATCATAAGGTTAGAAAATATTTCTGCTTTTGAGATATGTCAATGTAATTTTAAGATGTGTACATAAATATATTTAGAATGTGCTCTGAGAAAGAAAAGGTATGCAGTTTTTAAACATGCCAGACTGAGAGAGAAAATCTGACTCAAATGATTGCTTTTGACTCAACAACAAATTTGTAGTCTCTGGGTGCTGAATAGCAAAATACATTCAAAAGATGAAAGAACCACCATCACATAGAAAATGAGGTCCAAAAAAGTTTGAAGTCATTTTTAAGTAGCAGTACGTTTTTGATCTTTGGATGTTCCGAGCAGACATTTATTTGTTTTCAAAATCCTTTGAAAAATGTTCATCCAAGATTGGCCATTGCTCAGCCAGTGACAATTGTCCTGAGAGGGAATAAAAGTATAACCTGTGCATTGATGCAAGCACTTTTGTTGGTTGGATGGCTAGGTATATACCAACCTTAATTCCACCGCAATAGTGGAATACCAGTGGGATGCAACAAATTGTTGGTGAAATCCACCACAGAACCTTCATAATTTGTACACCTAGACCTTTCTCCTAATGAAACCACTCGGCATGTGCTGTGTGTTCCATCACAGTAAACACGGGTCCAGATCACACATATATTAAAGCTGCTTTGGGTACATCAAATTCCAGTGAATTGAGGTAAGGTATGCAGTAAACACAGTGCTCTTCAGTAACCTGGGGCCTAAGGTACTGTTGAGAGACATTCATGTTTATTGTGTTTTCACTGATTTGAAAAATGGTGCTCTGTGTGAGCAAAGCACATTCATATCTGTTGCCTGTTGCCTCTGCTGACTTCACTTTATCATCTAGCCTTGTTATTCACTGACTTACCAGCCCTTGAATTATTCATTTCTTACTACTTACAGCAAAAGTATGCTGAGGTAGTCACGGGCTTAATACTCAAGGATTCTGTGCAATGAGATCAGTTCGCTTTCCTCAAGATTGGGGCATGAAAGGTCAATCTTTTACCCTGAAATATAATGAAGCAAACTATAGTACAAGTGTGCTGCGAAAATGACTTCTTTGCCTGTGTCAGATGAACTGAGCTGATAGGGGTTCAAGGCTGAATCTAACCCCTGGATTTTTCCACATCTGAATTACTGTATTTCTTATTGAATGGTAGGTCAAGCTTTTTTTTTTTTAAATTTTGTCAGAGCAAGCACATCACACCAAGACAGGAGTTGCAAACTGGAGATTTTCTTACCCTCTCAGGCACAGACTCAATCTGAACACAATGGCCTTTGTTTCTGAGCACCCTGGGAAAAGTGTTACGGGGTGCTGTTTTGTGCCTTACACAACATGCAGGTAATTTCACTGATTGCCGGGGTCATATTGTTGCGGAAGGCGTGGAATAATGTAACACTTGCTCAAGACAAAGCACATTGTGGTTGGAATTAATCTGAGCCTCATTAACTGTGGACCTTGGCAGCTCTAATGGGAGCTAACTACATCAACTGTATGGATTAAGGATGGAGTCTCTGTCTCTCCCAACCACCCCACCTCCCAATGGCCATATTGGTACATCTATAAGGTACATTACCGGTTTGATTCTGACCTTTGAAACTATATTATTTGCACTCCATGTACCTCTCTTGGAGGGACACAGAATAAAAACAAGGCCCCTGGCCATACTGCCAGTCATTGGTTGCTACATTTGTTATTACATAAACAGGCAAGTATTTGAACAGTAGGTGGGTAAGGGGAAAATTCCAAATCCTAATTGGATTATGCAAAATGTTGTAAAGCATTGTGAAAGCAAATACAAGCACTTTTCCTACCATTCCCAAACTCTCTGACTCATTGTTATCAAACAAACTGAAACAGAAATGGGTTTCTGTAACAGTATTCTGATGTAGGAGCATATGTGTCTGTGATACAATATGGGTGTATGTTTCTGTATACTTTTTAACAAGTAAAACAACAACAGAAAACGTGAACAAGGGAATGAGTAGGCATCCATTCACCTGGAACATACAGTATCTCAAATACACCTTTCACAGTCAACTCTTCTCTGTAGATGATACATTAGTGCCTGTTCTGACTAAGGCATGAGTGCAGTGTAAGAGAAAGGCAGACACACAGATGCGTGAGCGCACACACACACACACACAGAATCTTATGTTCTTTTTCTTTGGAGGAATAAAAACAAATATACATAGGTTGGGCTGTCTGAAGCAGCCAGGTACATTGAGACTGTTGAGTGGTAGGTCACATAACATCACTTTACTCAGTGCTTGGGAGAAATGGGGCAGTATGTGTACTGGGGGGAGGGGGGTTGTAGGGGGTTGCTGAAGAAGCCCAGGTGAAGGGGTTCTTTAGGAACCAAGTGAGGGTGGGGGGGACACCCTGACAGAGATAGATAGGCCTGCCAACACTGATAAGTATGGCTCCTGACACAATGAAGAATAGGGAGGTGCGAATTCAATTAACCTGGCTTTGCTGGTGTGACGCTGCTGTCACCTGTCACCTTGCTAAATATTCAGCACAGGACCATGTCAGCTCCTGTTTTGTTTTCAACACCCATTACAAGGCTCTATATGATTGTGCCTTTAAGAGCATGACTCTATAGAAGTCTTAAACAAAAGGAACAGGAAGCTAACAGAGAGGATTAGAATAAACTTATGTTTATTTGAACGAGGAGTTGTGTGATGGATGACAGGGCTGAGGAGTGAGGAGGGGTGCAAGGAGATCTGCAATACTCCACTTAAAACAGTGTGGCAGAGTTCAACCCAAACTCATTTTCTTTGACAATGAGTGTTTAATCTCTCTGAGAGACATTGCAGTGCCATTTGTTAAAAAAGAATTACGATGTCAACTTCAGTCTCCAGACAGAGGTAGTGTAGTTAGAAAGACATTCTAAGTGAACAATGACAGAGTATAGTAATTCTGCACTTGAGGCTATGAGTACATTTCTATACTATTGCGACCAACAGAAACAAATGAAGCCTAATTATCTAGATCTTTCCTGAAGATTTAGGCTGTTATCAGAAAAGGAAATCCACATATGCAATAGCTAACAGCATTCCCAAAGTGCTTCTCAAAAGCTAACCCATTGGTATTTCTCAGCAACAGTAAGGAAATTCAATGTGACAATTGGGTGTCCTGTTTGAAAGAGCAGTGTAGCAGGAGCCTGAGGGTCCAAAAGGTCTGGCTTGAAATTCCCTTCAGTAAATCCTTGAGAAAATGGTAGTGAAGTTCTTTCTTTCCTGAATTCAGTGATAGTCTACCTGTTGTCCTTAATTATATACTATTAAAGGGCACAGCTTTAAAACATTGAAGCTTCGCCTTACAGGATGAAACTGACAAAGTCGTGCTGTTAAAACTTAGACCAAGCAGAGTCAAAGAAAGAACAGTCAGCGCAGCTGATGCCCGATGGACTGAAAGCGCAGTTCTGGATAATGAGAAACCACAACGACGTGGCACCTTGTATTATGCAACCTGCTGTCTGGGAACAAAAAAACCACAGCAAATTCACTCTGCAAGTGTTCAACCATGCTATTATCAGTGACAGCGGTGTCTGTGTGAAAATGCATCCAAAATAAAAGTGCTTCTATGGTCACAGCCCAATCACATTGATCCTACAGCATCCAAGCTATCATAAGAGGGCTGAGGGTCACTGCCCTGCTGAAACCCTATGAGTGGAACCGATAGTCACTCTTCTTTGCACTAAGCATTAAACAGTGAGCACTGGGGTGATGGCTGTGCAATGACAGGCATTTTGTCCAGGGGTTATATTTCGAGTTGCCATGGGGAAAAGTCCTAGCTCTATGAGCTTTGATTTTAATGCTGAGACTAGTCAGACACTTGATCGTTTTCCACTTCTAAAATCAGTATGCCTGTCACTGGTCTTGCTTTGTGACTAATGATAAGGGCTTGAATTTCACATTTATTGCCTCAGTTATGAAAACAAAATACTGTATTTTCCTGTCTAGAGCAGATGATTACAACATGTTCAAATATTTCATTTTGCAGTTTCTATCTCCCCTTTATAGGACTTGTGGGGAATTCTGTTTGTTCAAAGTTTATTAAAATAAACAAACTTTATCATGCTTTATGTCCTGCACTGGGGCCAGCATTTCTAATTTGGCACAGGCTCTTTAGTAATTGGTTGTGAATTACGGCAGTGGAGTGTGAAGGCTTTATGAGAGGGTATTTGGGTAGCGGGGTGTGCATAAAGGGATTCATGAGAACTTTTCAGCGATGTAAAACCCTGCCAAATACGGTGCACGCTCAAATACAGTGCATGCTCAGCTTCACTCCGCCTCTGTGCACCGAACTCGCCACGCAGGCACGAGATCATTATCTCCCATCGTCCTTTTGTTTTGTTTTTGTCTCTGTGGTAATGAACTGACAAGGCTGGCAGGGGTTTTTATCTGCAGGGCCGATAACACGGGCCCTGCCAAGTCTTGAAGGTCCCCTCTTCTCTTCCTCCTCCACCGTCTCAGTCTCCTCCCTCTTTTCTTTTTCTAACCCCTCCACCCCTTTTTGTTTCTCTATTTTTTTCCCCTGCTGAGTCAGAGCCCCAAGGAGAATCATCTTGCACAGCAGCGGAATTGAATTTTGGTCCTGGCTGATGATGTCTGAAACACGACCAGTCGTATAGTAATCGGCTGTCACACCTGAGAGGACGGAAATAAGGATGTGACTTTACCCTCCTCCTCTCTCCATGTAGGATGTCCTCTCCCTCCTCGGCTTTCTCTTCCTCCGCCATGATAGGTCTGTGTAATGCAGAGGGGTCTGCAGAGATCTGGTTTCTGATCATTCCTCTATCTCTTGGACAGGGAACACTTAGGAGGCTGCAATCAACAACAATTCACATTATGCTAATAACTGTTACCAAGGAGTTTTCTGAGCCTCCTTGATGTTACAAAACACAAAAGTAGTAAAAAAAGTTGTTTTCTTCTTGTCAGGGGAAACCCCAGGTTTGTGTTTTTAATAAAAGATCAACATACTTCTATTGTGAGCCTCTTGAACGGAGTTTCTTTGTCTTTGTGCCAATAGCCAGTCGATGATGACGTTCTCATGGTGAAAATTCTTTTTGCTGTCAGCACGGATGGCACTCTTAAGTGGATGATAAAAAGTGGACCGTAGGCGGGTGGTATTAATTCTAGGTCTTTACACTTTGGAAACTGGCACCGTTCGTCAATCTCACAGAGATTACTCTTTGAGCAAATTAAGCAGAAACATTAACATCTTTAAAGCACATCAAAAGCTGTTGTAGAATTTCAGGAATGCTCCCAGAACACGTAAATGTTCCATTAAGATGGGTTTCTTGTATACATTTAATGTCACCATTTCAATTAATGGCATACCAAACATCTGAAAATTTACTGGATTTTTGACGATACAGTGGCCACTCTCTTTCTAATACATTGGAAACAATGAATACAACTGAATGATGTGCTTTACTGCAGAGATAAATCTTATTCCTTAGTGTGTGCCAGCAATGACCCACAACATTATGAGTGTGTTTCTGTCACCATTTAGATAACTATTCCATGGAAAAAAATCAATGCAATCTATGCATGCTTTCTTTAAGTAATAGTCATGCAGTTTTATGAAAATGATAAAATGTTTGAATCAGTGAAAATACTGCAATTAACAATATTCGGTTTATGTCTGGGGGGATCACAGAAAAGGTGAAACAAAATTAAGGATGAATTATGCAACAATTAAACAAAAAATTCTGCTGAATTTTAGGCTTGAATTAGCAGAAACAAACCAGGGAAAGGAATGCTCGGCTCTGGCATGCTGAGAATGCTTGATCAGAGGAATGTAATGAGAGTTTGCAAAATGTAAAAGACGGACTTTATATTCACAAAAACACACAGGATATCTCTGCCATTCCTGACAGACATCTGCCTCTCTAAGGGGGTGTGGATATGTAGATATGCTATCTAACATGAAACACTGGTTATGTCATCTACCTGTCCCCCCCGCGCATTGTGGGAGTTGAGGTGCAGCATTCACAGAGGTCATGGACTGAAACAGCACTGGCTGAAGCATTATCGCAGCAACACTGATATATTGTCCCTGATGTTGACCTTACAAACAGCTCTAAACCACAAGACAGGTAACTGCATTCTAGAGTTAAATTGTAATCAAGCTTTCAATCTCCTTCCTCACACAAACATATCCTACAAAGCCAGGGAGGGTGGGGGGATTCACAGTTGGTGTTCCGTTTTCATTCTCCACGCTCTCATGGTTTCATTTTGAAACCGCAGATGTTCTGTTGCTTAGCCCTTAATGTGATAATGCTATTCAAGAGACAGCTTGGATTCTCATCAAAGAGAGGCACAAGAATAGTATCAAACTGTGTGTATTTATATAGTATGCATATATGCGGAGTGTAAATGTATGTGCACCCCCAGAACAAACACATACACGTATATGTACATAAAAACACCCAAAATGCACAGCTGCACTGTCAAGGTAGAATGTGTAAACCAAGATTATGTGTCAGTCTTCACAAATGGGTAGTGGTTATCATGTGTTCACCCTGATTTGCTCATGTCTTCCCAGGATGCAATTTCCCCACAACCATCTGAATAAAAGAGCTTTCACCGTGACTCACTGTGTTCATCATTCGCTGAGATCAATCATTTGCTCACAACTGACTCCAGTCATTTTTTTAAGTGAGGGATGCTAAATTTGGCAGAGAGGAGGCTATGTGTTTTCAAAATGAAAACTACCAAGTTCATTCAAATGCAGATCAATAAAACGGGCAGACGGGCAGTTCATGGCCCCAATGAAGTGGAGCAGAGAATGTTCCCTTCAAGATCAACAGACTCTTCATTCAGGTTTTGATTCAAGACATGTTTTTAGATTACATTCAGGTGACATTATTTAAAAATCTCAGGAAGTCCTGGAAACGTTTCTTTTCCTCTGATGATTAAATGTGAACCTTAAATATTACAGAATGAAAATATTGTTTAGCAAGAGACATTGCGGCATCTTCAGGATGGCCATTGATGAAGAGAGAAACAGCATTGATTTTGTCTCTGATTGATTTCCGCTGGTACACAACGCAGATGTCCAGCACAGGAGAGGAGCTGTGTGACTCTCTAGGGGAGTCAGAGCACTTTACCATGGCACAGCATAATAAATAATATGGCCTGTGAGTGCATTTGAGCGCCTCTGCGTTTTTCAGCCGCGAGACGAACAGCAATTAATACGTGTCAATATACAATCCATAATGAGTTGCACTCCAACGAGGATGTCTGAAAAGGTTGAGCCTGAGTGGAATTTGGAAAGGCACAACACAAAATGAGAAGCATTTTACACTGTGCAAATTCTGAGGAAGATGGCATTTTCAAATGAAATTGGCTTATTCATTGGACTAATGGCAAATCTCTTTCAGAAAATATCAAGCCAGCAATTCAGGATGCACTCTGTGAACATTACATGAAAATGTCAGGCCTCGGTTAAACTGACAACACAAGCTCACGCAGCACAGCTTTTTAGACTTTATGACTTCACAAGATGGTATTTAGCCAAGCACTAATATCTATGAATGGAACCTACCACAGTGTTGATAAATCTTCAGAGGAATGGGTCATTTTGTTTGACATTATGAATTGTGTCCTGTCATTGATGTCTGCAGTGAAAATACAAATTTTTTGCATTAAAAGGTACACCTCTAGCACTATTTTATGAGGCTGAATGAAAGTAAAAATCTGATGTTGCAATGAATCCAATGAATGAGCATACTGGCAAGGTCATCCCTAATATTTGTGGTGCTTTAGGCAAGAACATAAACACCCTTTTGCCACCAGTCTTCCACAGCAAGAAAAGTGGTTGAACAAGTACTCTGTAGTCACCAAATCTTACGCTCAGGCATCATCTAGTTTTAGTCTATTAGTCATTTTCAAACTTTTAGCCAGCATTAAATGATATCGAGCAACATTTTTCAGTCTTGAAGCTGCTCTGTTGTCTCCAAGGTCATCATTAAGATTATTGATTTCTAAATAGAAATCTTAACACATTTTCTTTTAAAAATGGAGGAATTCAATGTATTGAATGTATGAGGAGGAATAGGTGTTTTGTTAGCCGATGCGTGAGGTTGGCCGAGTGGGAAAGGAGTGCTGCAGTATTTCCTCTACTGAAGTGAATGTGGGCACAGACAAGGACCAGATGGTATCCCTCTTCAGCTATGACAAGACAGAGTTTATTCATCACTAGATCAACCTGGGTGCAAAGGCCAGAACACCCTGAGGTACCACAAACTGCGAGATTTTCTCTCTCTCCCTGAACAATAAAGAGTACCAGGAACACGCTCTTCCAGCCATCTAAATTAATTTAGCCACATGATCTAAAAATTCACATGAAAATTGGAGGTGGTCTATCCCTGAAGGGGATCAACCATGAGAAGAAAGCACAGACTCTGGGCTTGCTAAAAAGGAATCAGTTCATTTTTATTGTTACCATGTTGTTTTCAGGAAACCTATCTATTTTAGAACTGATTTAACATTAAAACATTGTTATTTATAAATACATTATTGAAATAGTTGAATCACTGGTTTGCTCATTTTAGAATGTGAAGGTCAAATATAAATATAGATTTGAAAGAGCATGATAGGTTTTCATAACAGTAACCACTGTGGTCAAAGTCTCAGCATTATGAGGAACAAATGCTTCTGAGAGCGAGAACTATTCTATGTGATCAAGAGCACCCCCTCAACAATGAATCAATGGCTGCATTCCAACTGTCCTTATAATGAACCCAAATTCAAAAATAATGCAACAAATCCGTCTTTTGTTCCACAGGCAAATGCAGTCTCTGTGGAATTCGTCTATGAAAATGTCAAACCTGGTTATCTGGTTATTATTTATTCTGCATTTATTATCACATTATTTATTGTATTTTAAATATTTTGTCCCTCACAATACTAGTTACAGGCTAAAGGAGCCGTGGGGCATAAGGAGAGCTGTGTGACTCAGGGCATTGGTATGACAAAACATGAAAACATTGGAGGTGCTTATATTTCAATTATGCATTTTATTAATTTAATATTGAATGTGTACTGTGCATGTGTATTTTTGGATTTCAGATTGTTATGCTGTTTCATATTTTTTATGGCTGCACTGTAAAATAAATGGCCCACTGAGGTAAAAATAGAACGGTTTGATTTATGTGTAGGTTTACGCAATCTTCATTTTGTGGCGCAATAATCCCCGTTGTATGTGTGAATGGGTATATGTGTGTTTCTGTACGTGTATGTGTGATTACTGTGTAAAACCAGAAAACAGATACCATAATTAGCATAGTGGAAACTCATATACTACCTGATACAGCCCCAATGAAGAATGGTTCCACTTTCTTTTCCAGGGGGAAGAGTTAAGACCATATTAACATTCATGTGTTTGTGTGTAGGGAGGTTCTTAAAGGGGTGTTTTATCTGTGGAACACCCTAACTCATGACATTAAATCCCACAAATTGTTATGCAGCATATTTTGAGGGGCTGGGATTGGGGGTTGGGGTTCTGGTCCCAGATTAAGGCTGCAGGTGATCAATCACACAAAACTCTCATTGGGAGGATATCTCCATTGAGCCAAACTGACGATACAATCAACAGCAACAGAGGATGCAGATACCTCTCTTTGCCCAAGAATTATATAGCAATAGACTATTTGCCTCCATCTGCCAAAGTGAGATGGAGTTAGCACAGCACACTCAGTCTTCCCACTTCTCTTGTTATCATGTTGTTCCTGGGGTGCCATCTACCAGCTTCTGGTGGACACTGCAGGCAGAGGGAGGGAAGCACACATCACATTTTCCCTCTGAAGAGTGATTAATCATACCCGGTCATCAAAATATGTTCGTTTTAATGTCTCTATTTACGGAAACAAAAACCAAAAACTTTGCATGCTGATGCAATATTTTGGTCCTGGAAATTTCAAAAGGTTTGTTTCTCTGGTTTTCAGGGCATACTCCTTAGAGTAATACTCCATGAAACCTTTTCATAATGGTCTATTTGTAATTGTTAATCAGAAGATGACTCACACAATGCCTCAAATGATGGCACTGATCTCTGCCTGCGAAGTGAGATCAACGCGTTCAAGAAAAAGGACACATTCTGAGTGCTGCCTTCTTTGATGCTCCTTAAAAGCGGTGCTGCACTTTTGTAATTTTCAGTTAATGTTTTCCATGTTCCATCAGCTTGTGCAAAAAGAAAAAAAACAAAAAACAAAACAAAAAAAAAAACGGGAAATTCTCTTTCATACATCTGAATGAGGGGGACTAGCAATGAAACTGGAGTCCAGGGAGGATTGTGTTTCATTACAGTCTCTCCCAGAGACATTCTGGTTCATTACTGAAGTCGAGGTGCTTCTGGAGCTCTAGTGGAGGTGGGGGGGATCTGCTGATGGTGGCGAAGGAGACGCATGCAGCATGTATGGGGGAGTAGTCACATGGAGCGGTTGCCATGGCAACAGTGCATTCTGGTGCACTGTCTCATTCCTTGGCTGTCTCCTGACTCCTCAGGATTTGAGCTTTTGCCTCCATTTCTCTCTCCCTCTTTCTCTCTTTATCTCTCTGCCTCCACATTTGCTCCTGCAGAGTGAAAGGTGATGGTGGTCTCCACATACTTTGAAAAAGAAAAAAGGCAGTTAAACTGGTTTGAACTTGGACCTGGGGCAGTGTGATTTTTTTTTTCCCACTTTGCATGACCTATAACCTTCAAAGGCTGCGCTGCCATGAACTTTCTTGAGACAATGCGTTGGCTTTGACCTCACTGGCTAAGTTACCTTTATTCTCATGTTTAGAAAAAAGGGCTTGATTCTGATTCAGTAAGCATACATGCGATCCTGTGTTCCTGCACTGACACGCTTACATATGCAGCGCACGCAGAACCCGTGAACAATCGATGCCTCGCTGAGAAGGCACCACGGTCATTCAGTACTGCGCGATCCAGAATGGGTCACTTGCCATTATGGCTTGGGACTGAATGTCAACAAGGCCCTTTAGACCGGTTTCACTTTCTCAGAGACAGTATGCACCATGACTCCAAGAAAGGGATGGAATTTATGAAATTGCTCTGAAGGAGGCTGACTGGGCTTTGCCAGAAACCTCTTCTCATAAACACATAAGGGCCTTGACACCATTGAGGGATGAAGTGCTAATTTAAAAACCAGCTTAGTCCTTGTATGAGAAATTGTACTGGCTTTAAAATGTTAATGACCCATGTCTTATGTCGTGTGCCAATGTAATATCTGTTGCAGCTGAAACTCAACAAAAACTTGATTTTTTAAATGGGTATGCAATGTAATATGCAGAGAAGATTTAATATTCTTCAATAATTTTTCTCATTAAAGCCAAAATATACTAAGTCACTCTTCAATGGCTGCAGCTACTTTCATGTATCCGCTTATAATTTCCTTTTTACCATCTAGTGTTAAAGTGAAGCCACTGTTGTTATTTTTGTGAAGCAGCTCGCTCAGTTAATCAGAAAGGGATGCTCTCTGAATTTCTCGGGCTGGTTAGCCACTGTCAGAGACATCCATTTTTGGCCTATTTCTGTCTCTTTGTTATTACTGAATTTAGATCGATTGTGCCCCTCTCTGCCTTCTGCCTGCGTCTGCCTTTGGTGTTTGGCATTTATAATAAAACAGACATGAATCAAACAAATATTGATGTATCACATCCAATTCATCCAACAGGCTGTACAGACTTGCCTTACAATTCTGTGATGATGAAACACTGTAGCACTCATTTACAGGTATTAAGAAGACTCTGCATGCATAGCAGTGGGTATAGGAGTAACACATGAATTAACATGCCAGATTGTGTTATTATATTTGTAATACATTAAGAAAATTGCACAATTACAGATGGACCATAATTATCTTAAGGATATAGTCAGCATATCATATTTTTACCACTTTTACAGTCCTGATTCTTCTATATGGCTGCAATAAACAGCATGTCTCATGGAACAGCATACAAATGTCACTTCTAAAATCAGCATAGACATTTAAGTTCTTGTTTTAAATATCCTTTTCCTTTGATCCAGGCCCTGTCAGTGTAATTGTTCATGACTAGATGGAGGGAATTTCACAGCTATAATGAAACAGTGAGATACCTCAAAGAGATGCTCATTTTTCTGCCAGTGAATATATTGAATATTAAAGTAGACTACATAATATCTCATCTCAGTGGTGAAATGATTCAATCACAACACCAGTATGAAGAAGGCAGTTCATTGGTGTCTAATGGAAGCCATTTTGGGTGAATATCAAAGAGAAGATCTAACAGAAAGCACTGGATATGCCCTGAATAAAATTTAAAAATTAAATTAAATTATTATTTTACAAAAATGTTCCAGAAATATCTGTTCTATCACTGGCAAAGCTGGAATACATCCATGACCATAATAAAGATGATACTGCTCAAGAAAGCGGTTTAAGACAGAACTGATGATTCAATGTGGTTAGAGAAAGATATGAGACGTGAGTTGTGGACAATATCTAAATTTAATTTCAGCAATTTAAAGCAACATGGAAAACACCTATAGATCACAATATGAAGGTACCATTTTTTGATACTTGGCTGAAACAGCCACAATGGTCCTTTAAAAATGAACTGAACCGCAGTAGGTCCTCTGTTGAATTAGTTAAAGGAGGATTCGTTTTAATATTCACTGTACACAACACCAGCAGTGAACTGGATACAGAGGTAGAGCAGAGTCTAAAGTATGGGGAGGTTATTGGGTCAAAAATGTGACCTGTTTACCCACTCCCTGTGACCCAGTTCCCTTGACTGGAGTCCCCTGTCAAAACACTCTGAGAAGGTCAACACAGACAGACGCACACACAACACGTGCACACATGCACGTGCACACACACACACACACACACACACCCACAAACACACTCATACCGGGTCATATCAACAGTAATAAAGGAAACTAATCATTTTCTCCTAAAAGGCAAAAACCTCTTTCTGCAATTGCACATCTTTCTCCACAAAAGGCAGCTTCTGCTGCAGTAGCTGTGCATCAGACAGTAATTGTTTGTACGTCTGAGGGTGAAAATATCTAAGGAAACCGAGGGGGAAGTTTTCCTTCGATGAATTAAATTTCAAATGCGCCACAAAATTTCTGCCTTTGCAATCTGGTATTTAACCTTTCACTAGAAAGTGGAACAATTTTTGGATTTGTTTGAGACAACACAAAATGTTGAATGTTTAGATGGGATGTTATGAGGAATTATGTGCCTCAATTTATGTCAAAATTGCAGTTTGGGAAGAAAAAGCAGCAGAAGGGCCTCCCCACCTGCTCCTTCCCTCTATCACCGTTGCTTACATTGATACCTTTCAGTCTTTCCTCATAAACAAATAATGCATTTGGTCGCTTTCAATTTCTGTTACACGTTAAACATTACATCCACATTGTAAAGACATTAGGGGCCCTCGGGGGCCTTGTTTGGTCCCAGTGTCCTCACAATTACACTTACTTGACACCCCAGCAGAGAAGCCTTGTATGGAGGCAAGGCACTTTTTTTGCCTGGAAGAGCAAAAGCAATTATCCTGTCAATGGCACTGAAAATGGTGCCTGCTTCGCTTCAGGCGGCTGTGAATTCTGTGAGGTCCTTGCGAGGAATATAAATCTGAGGCTGCAATGAAGTGCTATTTCAATTGTCCATTTACTCCGAAGCAGATGTGTCTGGCAGCATTTTATTAAAAATGGCATTTTTCTTTTTTTTTTTTCAACCGCCTTTACCTTCTTATGATCGGTGATTGGTTGGCCATGGAATAACTTTACTGAGGCTGTGAGAGTTGTTGTGATATTCATTTCTCCCAGCAAAGAGTGTGAGATTTTGATATAGTTACAGGGGTGTAATGAGAAAAATTGGAAGCAGATATACAATTACATAACACAAGTGGCATGAAATTCAGCCTGTCGATAACACCAAAGAAATACACATCAAATCCTTTTGTCTGAACCTTGATCATTGATTGATATTTAGCTAAGATTCATTCTTTGAAAATACACATGGAATTATGCAGTGACCAAAAGTCAAATGTGTTAAACAAATCAAAACTATCTTATATCTTCGCTTCTTCAAAGTAGTAAAAAAATATTTTTTAAAAATCCATTTCACAATTTCTACTTGTCTAAGAAACAAATTTCAAGCATTTAAGCAAAGTCTTTAGATCAAAATGTCTTTCAATGCATGCTTCCCAGTATCTTAATCAGGTGTATCCAAACTTTTGACTGGTGCTGTATGTGTTACTGGTTACCACACACTCTCTAAATTCTAAATCACTCCACATATCCACTTAATCTTTCATTTAAACTGCTGCTACAAGGTCATCAGTTCAAAAGGTCCCTTCAGCAATCTGCTTCAAATGATCTTTTATTCCCTCCACGACAGCCAGCATGAACAAGGAAAAGAATATTAATGTATGTGTCTACGTCAGTGTGGTGAATGTTCTGGTGCTGGTGGTCATTTAGATTTTAAAAAGAAGTCTTAATTGTTACCCACTGTTATGTGTATACATGTACTTATTCTGAGCCACGTTTCCCAGGATAGGCACTAGTTTTTGGACTGTAAAACTGTGTAAATTTAATCTGAATTTGACATTTTTCCTTCCGTCTAAAACCCTACTTCCATTTCAGCCTTTAAATGTATTCTACATGGTCACATTTCCCTCAAGGAAAGAGCAAGGCTTCTGAGATAAACTACAGAATTGAATTGGCACAATGTTTGCTTTCCGGAGATCGGACTCTCACATGTTTCCCTGCAATCTCATGTGAATTTATGAAGCCTCCTACCTCTGAAATGGATGCATACTGGCATATTTGCACTCCGCAGGCCTACTCCACAGAGGGGGGAGGAGAGGAAAATAAAAAACATGACCGCGATTTAACAGGTGTAAGCTGTGTGGCTCGGGCCTTTGTGTTCGGTGAGCAGCTCTGCTGTTTGCTTTGTGTTCAGCCGTGGGAATTGGAGCACCAAGGTCTCGGTCTGTCCATCTCTGCTCCCGGGCCGCTCCCAGGGGGCTCGTCACCGACTCCGCCGCGCTCCGCTTCGCTGGTTTTTACTTTAACGCCATGCGGCACCGTCTCTTTTGAAGTTTGGCTCCCTTGAGTCGCCAGTGTATCCCTCTGTACACCTCAACCAATCAGCTGCAGCCTCCACGGCGGTGCTAGACACCAAGGCGGCTCTCACCTGAAGCATAAAGGGAGATTTCGATAAATCCCTGGGAGTCAATAACAGAGTGTTTCTGAGGTACAGAGTCACTGTGGCGGAACAGGGTTCCTCATCCCCCCCCCTCTCCCCCCCCCCCTCGGCTGTAAGGCATTTTCGGTGACCCTGAGGAAAAAGATGGAAGTGATTGAAGACGGCAGTGCTGCAGGCATTGGAAAGATGGCGCATTTCCTCTGACGCTTTGTGAGGATTTGAAGCCCGCTTTGTGGTCCGCAGGTCAGATGTGGCATTAAGGAAGAAGGTTGATAACAGCGGGGGCTGTGTCCTTGTGGCTGGTGTGTAGCACAGTGCTTGCTCTAGATTCATTCAAATCCACACAAAGAATCTTCATCTTTTATTCAGTTAAAGGCGTTGGATGGAAAAAATTGTAGGAAGGCACACTGTTACTGACTAGATGGAGGGCGACTCATGAGAGTCAGCCAGTCAGAAAGAACCAAAGAAAATCAGATAATATCTTACTATCAATCCAACTATTCATGACTGATTGATCTTTAGCCACAATACACCATTCTAACAAAACAGTATGCCATTCTACGTAGACTGGGGCATCATGCACCATGCACTTCAGAAGCAGCTTGGGTATATGTTCACCATTTTGTTTGCCTGTTTCAATATACGGTATGTCAGTGGTTGTCACACACTTTAAGATGAAACATGTCACAAATTTAAGAGGAAACACAGTACTCTTAACTTGCAAATACGCTGGCTTGCCCGTGGAGTGTGTGGATCGTTACAGAGAGAAAGTCGGCGAAGTAACACTGACGCTGAAATGAAGCGGTATGAACACTGTTAAGCAGAGTGCTGCCAGCTGGTGACCATCCAGTGGAAAACACTTAGCCCATAGCGCCAATGGAAGCAAATTCAAGAGTTGATGATAATCTACCACCTCAGACTCCACAGGAATGACATCACCTTCTCTGAAGAAGATATGTGTGCAGTACCAGAAGAACTCTGGTACTGTTACATCTGAGGGGTGTGGTCTCAAGGGGTACTGAATAAAGGCAGGACTACAGCGGCAGACATCTGCCTTCCTCCAAAGACAGCTGGTTCATTCCCGGGCCATATGTTTCTGTGAGAATTGCTTTCCATATTTTAATTTCCCTTTAATGTTTGTTTTTTTCTGAAATCCTTTGATTGATTGATTTATTGCCAAAGGTCTAAAATTGGTTGGGTGGATGTGAAGCCTACTATGTGACATTCCTTAGGCGAGACTTAGGAGCAATTTTCAGCTGAGGGCTGTTTTGCAGAAAAAAAGCAATCAATATTCATGAAAAATATTTTTCATTCAGTTTATCCAGAAGTTCTGACTGAGTGGCTCCTGTGAAATTTAGCTCTTGAGATATTTTGTTTATTCTGCTTGTTTGGATCATTTCTTCAACAAAATGACTGTCTTCCAACTGCCGGTTGGCATCCAAAACTTAAGTGAAGTGGAGCAGAAATCCCTGCTTTCAAACTATTGGAGCATATTCTCCAATGATACAGAACACCAAAAAATACTGCAAAAACTATTTCCGATTATAATTGAGTTAAGCAAAATGATCACAACCTCATGATACTGAGAAGCCTAAAAATGTTAATTCATGGTTTTTTCTCCGCGTAATATCGTGACTGTTAAACAAGGCTCCTGTCCCTTAGTGACCACACTTTATTTTTGATCTGGCAGGATGTACATGCGTATGTGTATAAAGCCTAACCAAAACTGAGTTATAAGCCAATGAATTATTGAAGTAATTGAACTGAATAAATTATTGAGTTCTGATTGTTTCGAATGAGGGGGTGACTGGGCATCGAACCAAATTTAGGCGTATTAGTCTGACATACTGATTAATGTGTTCCAGTGTGGGGGAGCGTGACTTCATGGTCACAGAACTATGTGACTATATTAGAGTCATTTCCATTTTGCCCATGCCTAATAGGACAAAGCCAGAGGTCCGTACAAAGTGTGGTGGGAACAGGTAACTTTCAATTAGCATTAAGAACAACAATATTTCCCAGAGGCAGTGGAACAGTAGCCAGGGTTGTCAGGCCCCCCGAAGAAAGGCCCAGTACTGTAATGTTGATGGAAGACTGATGGAAGGGGAGTGAAAAAAAGATGTTTGAGGTACATACAAGTGGGCCTTTGTCTCGACCTTGTATTAGTACTAATAGTCTAGGCAGTGCCTGTAACACACACACCAGTCATGTCAAAATGAGATCTGCTGCATCGTGCTACATGGAATTTGGTCCCTGTGTTCATGGACCACACGGATTCAAATCAGAAGAATCGTGTAAGACAGACAAATAGACTGATTTTGTCTAAGTTTGTTTTTGCCATACTTTGATTGTTCTAAATAAGATTACTATCTCCTTTTACTGACCAAACAAGGTAAGAAGACATTAAATCATGTCAACTTTTTCCATTTATCTAGCTAGGTAGTCACCAGTAAGTGACTAGGTGCTTGTTTTTTTTGACTAACAAGGAAGTAGTTGGGGTGATGGTTTATGACCACAAGGAAGGCAGAGTGGAAAAGGAACGGATACCTGATGGCCTTCTGTAGCTGCAATAACTGCATCTCAAAGTCAGAAAACACAGTTTTTAGTTTTTAGAAAGACATATATATATTGGGGCCGTAAACCTCCTGGTCAATGAGACACACAATATAACACAAGCAAGCAATAATAGGCATGGCATGTAATAATTCCAAAGAATGGAATTATATATATATGATTACAATTATTAATAATGAAAAAACAGTCAAAATAATCTAAGACCCCTACAATTTAATAACATTCAGCTTGACCTTTAGCCCGTGCTTGGGACTTGTGTATATGCAAATGAAAAAGCAAAGCAAATGGGCTCAATGAATTTAATATGCAGCTATCAGACCACCATTTGGCAGTCTCCTGCTTCCTCTCTGACTACATTACTCCATTCTGTTGTTCTCACAGGGCCATGTAGATGCCTGTATGTTCTGACAGTCTCAATATACCACTGATTCTTTCCTGATATTATTAAAATCAATGTCTACTGTATTCAGAATTGGAACGTCATATTGTTGTGAACGCTCTTTTGGATGTTTAGGGCTTATTAAGATTCCTGGCTGTCACCAGCATGTACATTTTCCAGAACAAATGAAACATTAATTATGTAGTGATATTTTTCTCCTTTGTTTTTCTGTGAGAAATTATGAAGGAAAGGCCATTATGTGGCATCAGGAAATTGTTCTATTTGAGGGGCTTTACAGTGCTTTTTATGCAAAATAAGCATCATCTTTTTTAATCCCTCATTTTTTAACTTTTACATAGATACATTTTTGATACCATCTAAAACATTTCAAGGGAATTGAATCTAATTGCAATTCATCTGTACATATTGCCAACTTTGTCCTTGACAGTCCTGATAATCAAAAACAATGGGTAAAATGTGTCTGTTTCCCTCCATTTGGAAATGCTCTGACTCTGTAGCTTATTCTTCTCAGATAGCCTTTCTGTTCCCTTGCTCTCTGCCCTTTAAATCCATAAAGCTGCCAGTATTCATGGTTTGTGATCATGATATAACCAGTCATATGGCAAACATTGGCCAAAGTGGCACTGTTTTAACTGCTGGGATAGCAATGTGCTACTGAGACAGATAAGTCAGCAGACAAAGAAATAAAAAATGGTGTGTTGCTAAAGCTGTAATATACAAAAAAATGTTTTTCTCTCATATTCTCTCCACTAGAACAAATCTCAGGCAAATACCACCTAAGCCTTTGACTTTTGTCATTCATACCAAGCTTTATCATAAGTTTATTAATCAGAGAGAAAGAAACACTACTACAAATGTTTTTGACAATTCTCGGGTGCAGTTAGGTAGTATTTTAATGTGAAACAATAACAAATATGGATGCGTAATAGGACAATCATATATGATATTTATGTCTATGTGTTGTTCATGATAAACATATACATACACACATTACAAAAGAAATATTTGATCATTGTCTAATCCATAATTAATTCTGTTTTTGCTTTTGCTTTTTGAAATGGAATCAAATATTTCTTAAGGTCCTTGAAATACATTCCAGTGCACAGTGTCCACCCAAACAAAGGATGAAGGCTGATTTTAAGCACAAAATGCCGGTATCGAACCAAAATAACATACAAAAGAAATAAATAAATAAGCTTGTGAATTGGCTTTGTTCACTGCATCTGACCTTTTGAGATTAATAAGGAATGAATGGAGCTCTCACTCCCTTTCATAACAGTACATTAATCAGTCATCTTAATCAAACCAAGTAGGTCATTAGAAAAAAAAACAAATGAAATGAGATTAATTTGAAAGAGTAAACATGCATCATAATTAGGAATCATTGCTGGAAATTGGAATGTTGAAAAAAATAAAAATGTGGACATTCACTGTTATCTGCAATGTGCCCATTTTGCATGTGCAATAAAAAGCGGTCATAATGGCAGCTTTAGGAGCAGCACGCGGCCAGTAAGGCTCTGGTGACTGAACGTCTCGCCCCCATTATGGTGCGGGTACATGCTGGCTGGAGCCGGAGAGGACGCTTTTATATCGCTAGACTAAATTTCGGCTGGCAGCTCTTTAAATGACCACTCAAGCCGGGCATGTTTGTGACTGGTAATGAGACAGCGTTAACGACATAGCAGTGTCCATCTTTTTAAAGACTTTAAAAAAAAACAGAACAAGGAAGGAAAGAAAAAGAAGACAAATACATAAAATGCAACCTGGAACTGGAAGCCACCCAGAGAAAGATGCGTTTAGCTTGAAGACCACTCTGAGGGGGGATATAGGTCTCTAATGACTCTGACAGCAGGTGGAGAAGATAATTACAACCACGGATGAGTCAGTGCAAGACAGCCAGAGGGAAATTAACTCTTGCAAAATTTTATACCTTTATCAAACCCTTCATATTTAAGCCCTCTGAGTGCATTATAGGATAGAATGAAAGTGGCTGACTCATTCCGTGCATGCTTTTGACATGTGAAATCTGTAATCAGAAGCACAAAACTCTCCTATTTCCTCTCATATCTTGCAAATGGTGATATGAGGAGATGTGTTGAGAAAATAGTCTTCTTTAGAAAATTCTACAGTTGCAGCTCTTCAGGCCAATGACCACTTTTAGTTGCTCAGAGAACAGATTGTAAATTTTCTGAAAATGAAAATAATGAACCGTAAACTTAATATGATCAAACATGGTCAAAATCATCCTACTGTATTTCAGCTGCCACAAAGAACAATTTATCACAAATTTGATCTAAATATCCAATTTTTAAAATTATTTTAAATTTAAATTAAAGGTCCCCTTTACAGTGTGGACAAAATAACTGCAGCATAACAACAGACAGCTGTATTTCAGGCTTGCTAACTTTATTACATTTTTAACTCTGTGATTTTTTTCCTCTTTCTGTACATCAGTGATCCTTTGCGTTTCCTAAAAGATTACCAGTGATCCCTTGTAACCTATCAGTGAAGCTCTAGTGAAACAAAAGCCATGAAAAGCCTTTAACGCCACCAAGGATTACAGATGATCTGTCATTTTGATTTCATTCCAATAACTCCCATAGTAGGCCCAGCCTCAACATTATCACCTAACTCCAGGCCTAATTCAAGCGTAGCAACACGTAAAACATTATGATTTCTATAAAATAACCTTATGAGCTTTCAGTTTTGTTTGTATTACATTCTCAAAGGCTGCTGTGTATTTAGCTTATAGTCCAATGATGAAAGAAAAAAATGTATTAAACACCAACCACTGCCCTCAGGGGCTGGTATGAACGTTGCAAATTTTGAAACGCTGATGATCAATATCAACTCTGTGCAAGAGGCATTGAAAGACCTTTAAGGAATGACTAATGTAAACCATTTGATACAGTCAGGAATCATCTAGAAACAGACGTGCTGCTGTATTGCATGCCATTTCCACAGGCAGTAAAACAACCCCTGAAATGAGTCACCATCTAATAAAAAATAGACAACATTTTCATATGATTTCAGTCATTCTAAATCACTGGCAATAAAAGTGTGACAGCAGAAAATGAAAAAAAAAACAGGCAAATGGTGAGAAAATTAGCGTGATGACCAAATACAGGTGTCTATGAAGTAATCAGGTATCAAACAGTCTTCTCATGCTCTGCAGTGGACACCGGATCAAAGAGACAGCTTCTGTCATATTATACACTACATTATTCACAAATGCATCTTGGGATAAACTGACTGATTTTCCCAATGCATCTTTTTAATTAATATTTTTATGAGTTCTCGCAGGGAAAAATATTCTGCATCACTCCATTTGCTAAAGTTCATTTTAATTCTGACAAAGAATAATCACTATAAATGACTTTGAAATGTTACATCAAATAGCATAACTTGAGAAACAAATTAATGGCATGGATGTGGGCAATTTTCTTAATTTGTATCTGAAAAAAAAAACCAGCGTAATAAAAACACAGATGATGAGCATGCAGATTTCAGTGTGGAATGAGGAGACGGGGGAGGGGGGGATGAAAGGGAATTGTGAGGGCTTGGTGGTATTGCTGATCAGTAATTAAAGTTCTGAGCAGACAGTTTATGAGTTTAGCGTCTTGGGTGTCTTGGTGATAAACAGCTGGTCCTGTCTGGAAGGCTGATCTGTATTCATAGCCCAGCAGTGAGTGGGCGCTGGGACTGTGGGGGTGCTGGGGAATCTGTGGAGAGTTGTTGCATGAACACCATGTGCATGGAATGAGGGCGAACTTTATTATGATTATTATGATGATTATTTAGCGGCCTTTATGCCATGTTGTATCGTTCTGAAAGAAGGAGGGTTAATCCTACACATTCATCCTGTCATGTTAATAAAGTGTGAGAAAGAGCAAGACAGAGAGAGTGTTCAGGTCCTGATTTCATTCATCGTTTGCTTTCCAGAATCTTGTTCACGAAAGTCAGGACCATGCAGATCCCACGCAGAACAGAGGAAATACATCGGCTCTGCCTTCAGCCAGAAGTTTGAACAAAAACAAAACCTCTGAAAACATTTACGTTTACGTTTACATTTATTTCTTTGGCAGACGCTTTTATCCAAAGCGACTTACAAGTGAGCTGAAGAAGAACCAGTGTCCTCACCCATTCCACTGAGACTCTGTAAAGTGGGTGAGCAGCATGCGCGCAACGCCAAGCACAACATGCTTTACAGTAGCTGCCTTACAATGGATGAGCCTAAGAAAATCGAGCAAAAGAGCAAGTTCCAGGGAAACATGGAAGACATACCTAATACAGCCCCCCCCCCGAATAACAAAACGACAGCTGTGGAATAGCTTCGGTGTCTCGTCAAAAACCACCTGGTGCACAGGCAATTGAATGCTGAGATGAGGAGTGATTGATGCTTGAAAATGTCAAGTCCATGATATTTCAATCGCCAGTATGATGACAGCTGCAACGACTCTTAAGATTTTATCCTCATAGCCAGAGGATGCCAAGGGAACGCTTTGGTCAGTGTAATGCAGTAATGAAAATGAAATGATGATACCACATTAATGAAAATAATAGTCAAGTTATTTCCACAAATGTAGTCAGAGGTGTAAGCTAAACAGTTACACTTTGAAGCATTTTGATTTTGGGTTTGTTTTCACTGTGACTAGCTCTGCAAAACTAATTTTATCAATTTAATATTAAATTCAGGAGTCTGCAGTGGTCTGCTGTTCTGATCTGTCCTTATCTGCCATTTCTTGCCTGCTCTTGGCAGTGCATGTTGGTGTGAAGAAAAGAGAATTTATAGTATACACATTCATAATGTAAGAGTTGTTCCACATCATCATGAAATATCAGCGCAGCTTGTCAGCTACTCTGCAGTCCCTAGGATAGTGAATATTCACTTGTGCATGACCTCATAATGACATCAGAGTGGATGGCATGCCTCAGGGAGAGTCAGTGGGTCACTGTATGTCTGCACCTTTTTGTCTGACTCACAGAAGGGAAATTGCACATGGTTATTTGTCACAAGTGGAAAGTTATGAGGGAAACGGCCCATCTGTCGCTTCATTGTTAAAACATATAAGTATGAGTAGCCCTCTTTCAGCATGAGCTAATGCATTCTGAGAGCACTGAACGGCATGTCATTTATCTAGAAAGGGAGTAACAGTGGCACCCTCTCTCTCTCCTGTCTGTTTCCGTGGGAGACCACGTCGCTCTCTCTCCATGAGTGCCTCCCGCCTCTGTCCTGAGATTTAATTCTGCACTTCAGCTGAAGAGGAGCTGGGCGAGGAGATGGATACAAAAATTATTGGCTACTTTATCCTGGCTGGATGAGAGACGGGCTCAGGTAAAGAATTACCTGCTGCTTATAATCTCAGGGAAAGGTCAAATGTTAGTGTGGCTATTCAAGATAGATGCTATGAACCCTGTCACTTAAAGCACACCTAGGGCACTACTAATCTTGGATTAGTATCTTACTTTGTAGCTTTCACTCCCCATACATTTAACTGGAGCAAATTTAGGTTTTCTGGAGGAGACAATACTTTTAACAAGAACCCCTGGGAAAGTGCAGTCAAATGCCACAGAATGGGTTAATTTATGAATGGTCCAACCAAAGGCTGTCCATTGAAGGACTAGCTGATCTTTGTTTTCAGCTAGGGAAACATCCTTGAATTAGCATTTCCATATGCTAGCAACTCACTAGCATGAAGGGGACTTACTTTGTGCCACAGCAGTAACATCCCTTGGATAAGAGGAGATTTGTGTTCCTTGCTGGTTCAGCCACATAATGAAAGGCAGCTTATTTCAGATCAAGCAGAAATATATTGAGAGACACATATACATTACCTGACAAAGCAGGAAGCTTTAGGGGGAGCATGTGTTTGAGTTAACTGACACCCAGAATAAATTCCTGAAACTCAACTGAGGTAGAGAGTGCATTTGCAGAGGGAAAGTTTGGAGCTCCTTGAAGAGACAGCGTCTGCAGAGCTCTTTGGTCTTCAGTCCCCCACAGGCCTTTTTGTCTTGATGGAACAGGTTGGAATAGACTTTAAGGATGAAGAGACATGGATGTGTGTCACACCCACACCTTTGGGTTTAGGAGTGGTAGAGAGGATGGAGAAGAGCTTATGATGGTTCACGGAGTCAGTCTGTTCATTAGGATTCATGGCAGGGTTAGTGGGTTGGAGGACCCTGGGTTAAGGCTGGGAAGATTTGTGTGTCCCAAGCATAATAAGAGAGACCAAAAGCCTTCTCACACATGGCAACCAGATTCTAGTCCATTACTTTCTGATGTATCTGTTCAGTGTGAAAAGAGATGTGAGAATTTTCTTTGGTTTCACATTGGTAAAATACTATACCCTAAAGGTGCAAAATGTTGTTACCTTATTGAACTGAACTTTCCCAACATTATACACCGCCCAGAGTCATGCACTGCAATTCCCGCCAGCATTGTATTCTGAAGGCAGACTGATTATTCTGTTGTAAAATGGGACCACAAGTAGCCAAAAGCTGTTAAATTGCAGCCAACACTCTGCTTTACGAATGCTGAGCTGCAGGAGCCTAAACCAACACAATATTGCTAAGTCACATTCTATACCTGCAGAGTCAATTGGGAACTGTAGGGTTTGTGACGTTGTATACAATAATGATGTCTTGTATCTTTAAATTAATCATTGAATGAAGTAAAATAATAACAGAATGACCTATTTTTTAAGGAGACAAAATAATAACTTTAACTGTAGTACATCAGTATTAGGGAAATTACTGCAGAAAGGGTTTTTATTGTTGGAAAACAACAATTAAAACCTCCTGGTTCCACTTAGTAAGATTTCCCTCTGCCATGTACTCTGTTAAAAAAAAAAAAAACAGTGAAGAATTCATTCTGAGTGATGACAAAACAATTTTAGGCCAAGTCAATGCAATCCCACATCAAATACTATACCTCTGAGAACTGAGAGAGCTCATTAGTATCAAATCACACGGTCAAATGCGATTCTTATAAAAGTAGTGCACTGCTGTGCAATGGTCTAATCCTACAACCAATTAGCCTGTCAGATAAAGAAATACTGTATAGGCCACTAGCTAATTAAAAAACCCTCCCGTTCTAGACAAATAAAACAACCACTGATATCATCAGATTAGAACACTGGTTTGAAACAGGGTTTCAGACTTGGTGAAATCCACCACAAGTACATAGGGTAACATATCCCCAAAATTTCTCTGTGTCATATTGCGAGAACATAGACTAATAGATCTTGCTATTTAAATGTTGCTAATTAAATTGCTTTTGAAAACTCTTGGGGTCTCTATAACTAATATCTACATTATGTATAACATGTTTTCCCTTCTATGAGCATTATGCTGTATGTGTTGAAAGCTAAGTATTATAATAGATACACCTTAATATACACAACAAAATCAACAGCGTTAATTAAGTTGTTGTAAGTGTGACAATATAGTCACTTTTCAGATTTAAATGAAAACATATAGTGTTGAATTAACACTATTGATTTTTCTGTGTAGTTTACAGGTAGCTTTATGTAATTGTTTTCCCCACAGGCCCACACTTTATCAAATGAATTTTTTTCATATTACAACTGATTAATTTCCCTGATTTTATATCCACATAAACAGAGATTTTCCATCTGCAGTGTCTGAAGACCACTTATTTAGAGACACATGCTGCACGTGTGGCAAAAACTTTGGGCCAAGAAATTAACGAACTGCCATTTACAGGGAATTAGAATCTTATTCCTCTCAGTAATGCAGAAATCAATTACTTGCTTGCATTGGTTTCGTATAACTCAGTATTGATCATTTCAAGAACATGGCAAGAGCAAAACCTGGTGTAGTCACAGCCCAAGCGACTTTCTCCTCTTCAGATCTCTTCTTTTGAGATCGTCTCACTGGAAGGAGCTCAGGAAGGAGACACTTCATTCTGCTTTATTAAGCGCAGCGTTAAGGAAAATGAGTTAGTGACGGCAGTGTTTAGTGTTACGTCTCATTACGCCGGCCGTAAAACATTCAGAATCACATTAGCGGGCACCCTGCGGTACTGCGCCAGGTTGCGAGTTAATTATCATTACATATCAGACTACAGAGCTGTTTGTTGCTTGCCATGGCAGTTTTCTCTGGTGATCGCCTCTGAGCCGGCATCGCACACAGGCGTCGGTGAAGCAATCCACTGATTGAATGAATATTAAGTCAGTAAACATTAGCGTTATTTATTATGCAGCTATTTTACCCTTATTGGCCAGCTTGTGCAAAAATTGCCCTGCTTTGGGTGCATGTTTTGTAAAGCTGTCTTCATGTGATGATACTGCCTGTAAAGCTAACACACAGAGGACAGCAGAGATACAATGCTGCAAAACACCCAGACGCGCTTCCCGTGCGCCCGCTGAATTGTCCCTGCCGCTGCGCAAAGGTCATCGCTCTCTGGCGCTATGTGTTGTTGCTGTGAAGATATACAGCCAGCCCGGCTCCATTCATTAGGATTTATCACATGGTCCTGTCAGCATTATTACTTCGTCGATAACCGACTAGCGCAGATTAATGAGGATTTCTCTTATGTCTGCCGAATATTTCTCTCTGCAGTTTGCCATTTTTCCAGCCAGCAGTGGGTCACAGTTTTAATCTTCTCATTTACATTTATATTATACAATCACCCTCCTTCTTTTTTTTTTTAAAAAAACCAGCACTCATTAAAGTAATCTTGCACTGAAGCGCTTCCACAGTTAGCCATATTAAATTGCAGTGAGCAGATTCTCTCTGAGGATATAACGTGCCCGTGCACACACACACACGCAAGCACACACGCGCACACGCATGCAGGGAGCCACACAGGCACACGCGTACACGCACAAACACACACCCACGTGAATGTGAATGCAGTGATCCAGACTGTATCACTTCATTACGTGGCTGTTATTATGATAAATATTATGCATAAAAGGTATCATTCATTGAGACACTTCTCAATGCCTCTCACTCTTTCTCTCACTGTCTCACCTTTTTTTCCTCACTAGCTCTCTCTCTCTCTCTCTCTTTATGGACTGCTCATAGGATATCAGGTTTAAATCATTGTCGAAGTCTGAAACTCTGCTGTCAGGTTTGATTTCCCTGACCCCTCAGTTACACATGAATGAGTCTGCGTCACCCTTGCTGTGCTGACACCCAGCATAATTAAAATTCATCAGACACACTGCCTCACTGCAGTCCCTCACATGCGTAAGGTAAGGGGGGGGGGGGGGTTTGGGTGGAGGGCAGAGAGAAGAAGAGTTAAACACTGACTATCACAAATCCTGAAAGCCACATTTCAACTTAAAACCAGCAAACTCATTACTGCATCCTTCGGTTTTCATTTAGACTTCATTTTATTGATCTTCTGCTCGTCTCTACCAGATCGAACAGGACACGTTCATTTGGAGAGAGACTGACAGAGGGAGAAAGCATGAGAGAGAGGGAGAGACACAAAGCCACAGAGAGAAAGAGAGAGAGAGAGAGAGAATCGTTGGCACAGGCAAACCTTATTAGCCAGGGAGGACAGATTCTGTAATCACTGTGAAACTAGAAGCCAAGACAGAAACTCACTTTCTAATACATTTTTATAAATGCTCTCAGGCAAGAGAAACATTCTTTAAAATGATAGCTACTGCCCTTCCTCTTTCACAAACATGGCTGATGTAGAAAAGATATCAGTCATACTTGGGGAGGGGCTGCACACCCCCACTAGCAGTTCAATATGTAGCCACTTGTCAATGCCTGAGGGAACGATAGTGAGCACCCCGTGCCAGAGTGATGGAAATTCATTTGTGTTATTGTTATGGTGGCCTGCCCCACCAGCAACGATGAGTATCATGCTACGTGTCAGCAGGGCAGGTTGCTGCTATGATAACTTTTGACAATGTGTTTGTTGTTTATCCTTTTTCCTTTTTATCATTCAAGTTTATATTATATTACATTATTGGCATTTTAGAAGAGACTCTATAGTCCAGCTGGATATTTATAAAGCTGGATATTTACTGAGGCAATTGTGGGTTAAGTACCTTGCCCGAGGGTACAACAACAGTGCCTCATCAGGGAATCGAACTGGCAACCTTTCGGTTACCAGTCCTACTCCTTACCACTACACCACACTGTGGGTAGCGTAGGTACATATGTATGTCTTACATATGCATCTGTGTAAGTACATTGTGTTCTACTTTGTAGTGTTGTATTTAGTGTTATTCTTTACACTGAGAGAAGGAAGGAGGAAGACCAAGAGAGCCTGAGTGCAAGAGAGAGTGAGAGACAGAGTGAGAGACAGAGGGAGAGAGGGAGAATGAGAGAGACAAAGCAAGAGAGGGAGAAAGGTGTCTGTGCTTGTACCGGATGCTCTTTAGGCTGTCACACCACACTGTACTCCCCATCTGGGTACCTGTCAAGGTTTCTTATTGAATGTTCAGTATGATCCAGACAGCTCCGGGAAATAATGAGATGCAAAACACGCTCTCTCTAAAGGTAATGCGGTGTGTCCTTGTTTTCTTTAATCATATATCAGGCAGACTCCATCACCAGAGCAATGGTATCAGGCAGAGAGTCATTACACGCTGAGTATTGTTTAGGAAGTTGAGCATTATGTTCAGCTTTGGTGATAAAGCAGCAAAAGAATTTTTGTGTATTCGTGTATATGTGCGTATTTGTTATTACATTTTGACTGAAGTAATTTTGGCTTCCTAAATTGGCCGTTTGGATGAATGTGACACAATAAGCCAAGAACAAATATCATCTGCGATGGCTTGTGTGGTTTGATTCTCTTAAGCCGCTTTGGAAGACAAATGCCTCCATGGCATTGTTTCATCAAGAACTTTTAGGACTACCAGAATGATCGGTTATAATGGCCCTCTTAGTCATCACAGTCTGACATGAAGAGACTCTGATTCCTTCTCTTCCTTCCCTCAGATGGTGCAGACGATGTCCCTACATCAATGGCCAGTGTCAGGGGCACTTCAACAGCTTACAGTGGACATATTCTGCTGGTGTACCATGCAGGGGATTTGAACATAAGTCCTTCTTGGTCAAAAGTCTGAATGCATGGCTGCTGAGATGCAGTCCCTCCCGCAGTCTATTTTCTGTCACTTTTTAGAGATTCCTGTACCCACTCCAGAGCTCTGGCCCATGAATAACGCAGCAGGAGCTGGTGTCAGCCTACCGGCTGGGCTTCAGTCACACACGCCACGACACAATGAAACACCGAGGGATGTAGAGAAAAGGAGAGGACAGTCTGACAGCGTCCTTGCGAGGCCTTCACACTTCTAGCCGTGTACCTCCCCTGGGCCCGGGGAAGAGACTGTTGTGTCTCTTTAGTGGCTGATACATTAAACAGTGAGTGAAGCACAAACTCTTTGAGCTCATAAATAAAACTTAGAGAAGCTGCAGTGGCCCAGCCACATGACCCCTCTTTTTTCCTGGACCTGCGGATTCCCTCCCTGCAATGGGCACAATGTCTTCCGATACGCTCTGTTAGGCAAGATGACAAATCATCTGATGAAAGTTTTGGACAGCGAACACTGCAAATCGCTTTATTCTGTGGGGTTTAACAGAAATTGCCATGGCAGACATCGAAACTTGGCAAATCGAACATTAAGTACGAGAGGGTGGCTGCAAGTACAATTAAATGGGTCAGAAAAGGAATCCTGGTGGTTTGTTATGCAACAGAAAGATCAGGGGCTAAATACACTCATCCTTCATGCCATCCAAGTAGCCCTTAAAAGTCCCCATCAGATCCAGTGTCTCTTTCCTCTCTCTTCTGAGGACCATTCATATCAGTAAACTAGAGGCACTGCACCACATGTGCTCTACTGGCGGTTTGCCAGTCCCTTTGAGAAACATTCAAGAGGGGCAACGATACTGAGCAGCCCTACAAATGGAGTTTGCATCATTGCAGTATGCATTGGTGGACCTGGACTTGTGATCAGAGAATTGGATGAAAACCTGGGTCATACCACATAACCTCTGAGCAGAGTGCTTCGCCTGAATGTACTTTAGTAAGTATCCAGGTGCAAGAAACGGATATCATGTAAAATGTACACTACATATGGCACTGTGGAAAAGGGCATCAGCCAGTGCAATCAACATTAAACGTAATGATAACAATACTCACCTCTGTAACCTGGATGCACACTCTGGATGGGACTGTTTGCGGCTGATAAGAAGACAACAGTGGGCTGCCTAGGAAGAGATATTTATGTCATTTAATAATGTCTGACATTCCTTCAAGGATGACAAAAAGAAAATGGAGACCCATTCCATCACTGTCAATGCTGTCTTCTGCGCTGCCCCTCCTGTTGCCACGGTACTTTATCTGTACACGTGATTGCCCTGCTTGGCTTGATTTCGGTTAGGTTGTACTATCATAGCGCTGGGGCTGCTGCATCACTGGTATTACTGTAGTTCTGGTATGTAGAGGGGTCTCAGGGTCTTCCCTTTGTTTTTCTTGTGTGCTTGGCAGAATTGAATGGATGGGTTAGTTGAGAGGGTCATAGGCCTCTACAGAGCTGGGTCTCCACATCATACCTGTCATCTGAATGCAAATTAAAAAGCACAATTATTTCATAAGGCATACATTTTTCAGTTACATCTGAGGGAATCATGAGGTATCTGAAGGTATTATCATCCCATCTACTGTATGAAGAGATGTGCTTTCTACAAGGTAACACAGATCTTACCATGGCAGTGCTACTCAATTCATTTCTAAAGTAAGAGTTCTCTTAGTGGTGTGAACGACATGAGAAGGATGTCTGCTTTTCAGCCGCATTAAATACTCTCACTGGCACAATCCCACACAATCCATTGAATCTGTTACCAGGGAGATTAGGTGCCATTGATCCCATCACACATGACACATAAAACCTCAGTACTGTCTGTACTTCTGTCCTTTTCAGTGTTTTTTTTTAATCAATGCTAGAGTCAAACCTTTTATCTACACGTCTCACAGAAAATACTATTGTGACTGTATGCAGGCCTGTATGACATCACTGTGCTCATGTGCTTCTAAACATTATTAGAGCCACCAGTTTGTCAAACAGTCCAGCTCAATTTTAATCAATCATATTTTGAATGGTGTTATCTCAGCAATTAGGTGGCTGTGGCAAAGGTGCCACATTTTGTTGTAATTTTTTAAAAATGTTTGTTCATTACATTACATTACATTCATTTAGCAGATGCTCTTATCCAGAGCAACGTCAGGAAGTCATCCAGTAACCAAATGCTTTTTTTAACATAATGCCACATTACAAAAAAAACAGGCATAATCATATGATCTTGGCATCGTACCTGTATCATTGGAGTTTATCCAAGCGCTAATTGCACTGAAGATGCAGGAAGTCCGCTACATTAGAATTCCATGAGCTCAGTGTTTTGCGGAGTCTTGTCCAACAGTCTGCATTTTCAGGAAATAATCTTTTCCGTTTCCTCTGGCTCACGATTCAGCGCCATTACACTGATTTCTTTGCCATTCGTCTATTTTACATTAGATGAATTAACAAGAAATGGGGTTTTGTCACTGAATGCCAATAGAGAGTTTGACAGATAATGAACACATAACGGGGGCTCCTGTAAATGTTCTGTTTAATTAGCTTCTTATCCTTTCTCCATACTCCAGCAGCTGCATCAGTCCTTATAAGTGTTCCTCCTTTATCACTGGGCTCAAATTGCTTATTGTAAAGGTCTACTAATACTGAGATTAGGTACCACCAAACTACAGTGCAAAAATGAATGTTCAGTAATTAATTGTGGGTCATGCACATGATAAAGTGAATGAGCACAGGAAATGATCAAAATGGCTATATTGACGTAAGTAATTTTATGACGGGTGTAAATTAACTGAATTACTGTCTGCTTCTTTCATAACCATGCAAAAACAGTGGACCATCATTCCCACTGGAATACATGAGTAATTCACATACAGAGGTATTTCATGAAATACAAATGCCCTCTCCACAACTGTTATTAGACAGGTTTTGTACTTATTTTGTATATCATGCCTTACTGTAATTGCATTGTGCTAACACATAATTTAACTGATTACCATGCTGCATGACTTGCCAGCAGGTAACCAACCTCTTTGCATCTGTCGCAAAATGGTCGGAAAAAAGTTGTGGAAAAACTGGGTCAATACTGCTTGCAACAAATAAAGAAAACCCTAAGGTGCACTAAATTGTATTTCTTTAGTTGAGAAGAAGACAATTTGCTGCTTTGGGGCACTATTGATTTTAGCTCGCAGATTGTTTTATCAGCATCCACACAACCCCACTAGCGCATCCCTGAATCGCTAATGAAGTCCCAACACATCTGTGTTACCTCTTTATAACATTCCACAGTGCCATCGCAAATCTGTTTTGTATTGGATCCAAGGTTTTGTTATGACGCCAATATTTTTCACTGACATTCCAAGGACGAGCGATTCTCCTGCAGGTGAGGTAATGGCTCAGTGTTTGGGGACTTTACTTCCTGTTGTATCAGCAGATCTCATCTCCCTTTCAGCTTATTGAACAGCTTACAGCTGTAACAGAGATGCTGCTTCCAATCCATATAGGACCTCTTTATTTATATTGCTTTGTTCTTTTTCAAGAGCTCTCATACCAGTAGCCATGGCCAGGCTTCAGTACACACACAACACTGCTACAACATTGAGAGAACTTTAATGTTAACTTGGTTCATGAAGTACACTGCCACAGCGGAGCTGAGTCATCCACACACCGAGCTAAAATATTTCTCTTCCCTATCAAACATACAGCTGAGCCTCAAAATACGCTCCAGCTGTAAGAGCTAGATTATACTATGACAAAGGACCACCGAGTGCAAATATTTAAGCAACTGTGTAAACAAAAGTTCATTTAAATAGACGACCATGGATGTCAAACCTCCCACCCATGACAGATGCTATACCACAGTGCAATATAATGGAAAACCATAAGCATTAAATTGATATAACTGACAGACACTACAATACACTGTAAAGACCATGATATCAAATATTCACTTATCACAGTCAATGTAATTGAATTGAACAATTGAACTGAGTTGAATTATATTCAATATCCTGTGATTGCATGCACAATTTTTTCTGCATAGTAAGCAGGTGGTTCTTGTTAAACCCCGTTGACTTTACATACTCCCATTATGTGGATGCTCCACAGTGCATAACATCACAACAGCCCATGTCATATGCAATCATCAGGAGTCAACTGTACTGGAATTACATGTCTAGCATGTCTTGGCACAGACTTCTATAGGCAAGGGCCAAGAAAGGAAGAAAGAATGTAAATCCCTTTTGGAATCATGTGGAATCCCTTTCCCCTACCCTTGGATTGTTTCCTGGTATTCCTGCCTATTTCTGCCTATGTCACAGCAAACTATTGTTTTCCATGTCCTGACTTTACATTGAACAACGTTTTGAAAAGGAACTCAACAGGAAAAGTGTAAAGATGGTAGTGAGAGACAGGTATTTCAGAATATCTCTAAATATGTGTTTATTATAAAAAAACAGCATTGGAGTCACTATACCCCAAACCATCCATTTTATACCAAAACATGAGCATAGATCCTCCAGGTATGTTCAAGCTGATGCAGACAAACCACTCTGAAGATTGCAGGAAAAAAAAGTTTCATTGTTAATTTTGCATATTGGTCATGCTCCTTGTTTTAAAATTTTATTAATTATATATGCACACGATCTCATAATTGACCCAAAGTCACGGGAAATAAATTCATTACATATGGAGCAAAGTCTGAATAGTTGAATATCAATTTCAACATACTCCCATATGCAAGGCATGACAGACAAGTTGGTGACTAGTGTGTTCAAATTTCACAGCTGCCTCACTAATGTGAACTATTTATTCACCTCAGCACATGTAGCGGTTACATATAATGAGGTAACCACAGGAAATGTGTCAGAATTCATTCCTGCTGCAAACATCATGCTCACAGAAAAGAAACACTCAAGTGGAGATTGTGAAGTAAGTCTTTGCACTGCACCCCCAATGAGAAATTTCCCTCCTCTGTGAAATGTTGTGTAATGTTTTGCCTATTGAACTATTGCACTGTCTGTGAAGAAGTGGATCTTCATGCGTGTCTGCTATTGTGGTGGACGTGAACATTTGCATCCTTGATCCCCCATTTCAAAGCCGCCTGGCGAGTGTCATCGTTGTCCTCTTTTCTACCGAGTGCTTGACAACAAGCTGTTTAAAATTGTCTTTAGGCTCTGCGCTGACTGCTACTTCTCCTACAACAGTCCCACATGGTCAATTTTCACAAAGCAGCCTCCCCCCGCACCACGTAAAAAAAAAATATATAAATAGAAATAATGATAAATACAAACAGAAGACGGGTGGGTACAGCAGGTGCTGCTGGCAGCTCTGAGTGCTGGAGCTGCAGTGGTGTGAAATGTACAGTGATTCTCCCCCATGGAAGATAATGCCATTTCAAACCGTGGATGCTGTTCTCAACCAGGCATTCAAATTAATTACAACGCACACCCAATAAAAACTTCCCTTTAAATCTTAATGAATGTGATTTAAAATGAAGACAATAAGGCACTTAAGCGGGTCCCAGTACACACGGATGGCTCTGGTGGCAGTGGTGATAAATGCAAAGAGCAGAAGTTCGTTGTGTAAAGTGGTGTAGCCTGGCACCATACCCTGATGCACCGAAATAGCTGAGGGGCCAGTCAACCCCATCACAATTCCACCATCATCACTCACACAGAGGTTCTGCAGTCAGAACCCAGCTGGCATGCTGCAATTTTCAAGTCTTCTGTTAGCTTCCGATTTGCACCTACTCTATTAAATAGTTATAGTTGCTGCAATCAACAATTGCAGATTTCTGTTTAAAAATGTCAATACTGCATGCTTGAAAAAGTTTGTGTGGTGTGGGGCACACAGTAGGTGCATGTATGGTGGTAAAGATTATAGAATCGCTTGACTTTCGACTGGTGAAGAAAAGAGAGGGGTTTGGGGTTTTTTTGAACCTCCAAAGGACAGAAGGAGGATGGGATTATATGCTTTAAGGCATTAACGTTTCAAACATCGATAAAAGATTTGAAAATGTCTTGTTTTATTTGGTGTACAAGAAGTCTGCTCTAAAGAATCCTTATCATGTACTTTTTTCTCTACAAAAGAGGTAATCAGGGTGGAAAACGCTCAAGCTTTTATATCATTATAATATCTTTTAGTTTAACAATTCATTCTTAAATTGAATTTTTATTAGATTCCAAACTCTTATTAAGATGCAATGTCAAATTTTGATTATGTTTTGCATACCTTTATGGAAAGATACACACAGAATTTAAAATTCAATTCCAACTACTGCAAAGTAGATCTCATCTAAGAGATAAAACCACAGCTAGAAGTGTGATACAAGCACCAGTTTAAGTATATCAAGAAAGGTCAGAATTCAGGAAACATGGATACTGTGTATGGAAAAAGATGGATGAGGCATTCCCTTCGTTTCATTCAGTGTGCTCATTTGCGCATACATCTTCATCTGGGGACCATCTCCTTCCTACTCAGCTTTTCTATAGTTGTGAAATCCAACTCACTCTAAGATTCCCTCTTCTAAACGAAATGTCCCACCTAAACTTTGTCAAATTAACGGTACACCTGTGCACTTCTTCATATTAGTATAATCCAGATTTAGCTGTGTAAACCCACTCTGCTGAAGAAGTGGATAGCCTTCCTGCTGGATAAACATGACTCAGATTGACTTGTGTCCTCCACCCCCACTTTAAGATAACAAGAAATGCCAGGTTAACACTAGAGCACTGAACCACCACCCCTCCAATCAGATATGCTCCTTTTACAGACCTCTGATCCCTTGGTGGAGGGAAATTGGGGTGTGACACCATGTGGGAATCCAAAAACACCTTGACACCAGTGTCAGCAGTGACATCCAGGATAGCTTGTTTCTACAGAGCGATAAAAAATCAATACTGCACCCTGTGAAGATAATACACTACATCCAACTGGACAGGAGAAGACAACTTCGCATGCCTGCGATTTTGGTGTTGAACATGAGAACGGAGCGCATTGGTTGGGTGATGACTGTATCTATTAAGGAGTCTAGCCTGGAGTGACTGTGCTGCACATTTCTAGTACATCCAACTGAAGGCTACCCCGACTCCTGGGTTTTGCTTCTGAAGATCCACAGCATTCACGATTTTTGTTCTCACACCTCAAAGCAAATTCGAGTCCCACTGGGGCTTTCAACATGCACTCAAAGCTCAACCAGCGACAGTACCGTCAGCTTCTCACAGGACAGAGAAAGGCTTTCCTCTGTTGTACCAAAGAATTGTGTAAAGAAAAAATACTGTCAGCGGTCTAAAATGCAGTGAAGAATACCATGCTGCGGCTGTGTAATTTTAACGCACTGGGGCGGTACGGTATTTCCGTCTTACGCAGAGCACTCCTCGGTGACACCCAGCCCATCACAGCAGGAGATGAAAGGAGAAATAATTGTGAATGACTCATTGTTTATTGGAGTGGACTGCTTTCTCTGGGGACTCTGCTGGCCCCTGGCCTGTGGAACAGCTGCAGGGCACTCAGTGCCATAAACGAAGAAATTCACTCTGAAATCTGCCCTGAAATTCTGATAAGCAAATAAATAACGCAGAGTAGTGTCTTGCTGTGGACACACTGTCCAGGTGGTTTACGGCCATATCAGAAATCACACAAACTGCACAACTGACAAAACCCACAGTTATCCTCAGATTTCGTAAATGACATGTGGACATGCAGAAAGATCCAAGGCCAAGAATTACTACAGATCTACTACAGCCCATTTTAGCTCATCCATCAATTCCCAAGCAACCTTTAACCCTGGGTCACATAATCAGAGACTCTGGGCATGTCACCTGCTATCCTGTCACAGTGAAGATCCATGTCAAGAGCTACTGTCGACAGAGCTATTTTATGTTAATGGTAACATCACGGGAAGTGATAGGACAAATGATCTCGACAATCTAAGCAGGCGGTAGATGAAGGAGGAGGACAGGCGTAAAGGGGTCTGGCTGCCTTCGAGAATATCAAATGAATGGTGACGCACGGCCGCCAGCATCATCACCTCCACACAACGCGGATATGAAAATCTGAGAGGGCTTCTAATCAGTGACTGCTCAGATGTTCCCCCCTGTGTCACCTGTGCTGCCATATGGAGACATAGAGGGTCCTTATCTGTCTGCAGCAAGCCAGTCATGGGGGTTACATAAGCAACGAGTGAGATGTTCCCTCCCTTTAGGGATTGTCTCTGTGGCCTTGTTTTTTTATAATATCACAATGCAGTCATTTCTTACCAATAACAAGGGCAGAGTGTTGGAGCCCAGTTGGCTGTGGTAAGGGTCACAGCCCCCTTGGCTGTTCTTGTAGTCTCCTGTGCCGCTTTGCCGCTGTACTAGCCCGCTCTGCTGGCGTCATTGGCTGCCCCCCCCGGTCACGTGCCGCCCTGCCGCTGCCCGTCGGGCTATGAATACCAATTGAGCGGGCAATTACAGAGAGCCAAACACGGCCATTAATCAGACAGGCAGAGCCAGTGAGCAGCTGTTGCGCACGGAGGCCGTGCGCATGGTAATACATGGCTGTCGCAGGCAGTGTCACCTCAGTGTGTGATTAAACCGTTAATGCCGGCCGTCACGTCATTACGCTGGCGAGGCTCAATCACTCCAGTTGTGAGCTTTTTTGGAGCGAACGCACCAATCAGGGGAATTACAGTACCGGGACCTCTGAAGACGTTTGATGTATGGAGAGTTATAAAGTGGGGATGTATTGAGATCTCAATAGGGGGAGACAGACATGAGGGATAAGGACAATTTAGAATGAAAAGAGAGACACAGGAAGGTAAAATGAAATGAGTGTGAGCCGCGTGCGAGGGGGGAAAGTAATATGTTTCTCATTAGAATTGCGGGCTTCTGATTGAGGACGTTAAACATGATGAATCTCCTGCTTCCGCAGCGCCAGCGGCACCGGGCAGAGCCGTGCGCATGAAGCTACACCGGAGTGCGTGGAGTCTGTCACATAATTTACGTCACTCCCTTTCAAAGTGTCAACCTTCCTTGGACAGAGCAGAGGAATCTGCTGCCACACGGCCAATGCCAATGTTGCCACATGTCACATCAACCAGACGGAGAGACAGTGGATGGGAGTGTAAACTGGGCTTTCCGGTGTTAGCACTAAGGTAGAAAAGCCATCTGTAGCCTAATGTCAGAGCTTGGAGTGTATATGACTTCTGAAATATATACACCATCAAAGGGGAGGGGGCACAGGGTACCAAAAAATGGTACCAATTAAAGTCCCATTGTGTGCCAACTGTGGAGTGGACACTACTGAGCTGTTCAACGGCATTGTGGTGAGACTATCTGCCGTGACCTCAAAACAATAAACCTCTAATTAATTGAGTAAGAACAAAAACTTAAGAAATGGTAACCACTTAGCCCCGAGTAAAAAAGATGTGAACCGGGGCAGTGACACCACTATCCAAGTGTCAAGCTTGCTTCACAAAAATCGATCGTCTGACCGTATGAGACCCCCCCCCCCACACACACACACACACACACACACACACGCACACCTCCATGCACCATTCCGCCTGGCTTGTTTGGGCCTGTGGAGGAATAAGATGCTCCGTGTGGAACAGTAGTAACACGTTTTACCTTGCACGCCTTGTCACACTTTAAACTATGTTCCTGCAGTCCTGGACCAGCACGGTGAGCCTGTGAGGAAACCCCTGCAATGACAGACAGGTGATGGCATGTGGTGCGTGCGGGTGCTCCATGACTCTGGAAACAAGAAACTGGCAGAGACTATCACTCTTCTAGAGTTTATAGTGGAGTACCCATACTCTGTACATACTCTGTACATACTCTTTACAGTGCACCAAACACTGCAACACTCACACAGTACAGTAAACACCTCAGCCCAATCACATACTACAGTAAACATCACAGCACTCCCACGCAACGCAGGAAACAGCAATATAAATTGTGGTGAAAACCTAGCAAAACACTCAGTGTAGTAAACATCAGACCATTTCCACACCATAACGGATGCAAAGCAACACAATGTGAACAGTAAATATACTGCATGTAACACATTGTGTATTAAGCATCTCAACACACACACGCAGAACAGTAAGTGATGCAACATAACTTCATACAACAGTAAATATTGCAAAATTCCCACTTGCAGTAGCACAGAAAAGCCAGCAAGATAAACATTAGGGTAAACATAGCAAAACACACGAAATGCAGACAGCAGCACAACGCAGTCACATAATACAGTAGCCATGGCAACACTCTCACCGTGCAATGATGTGATTAACTTTATTACCATGAAGTGATTAGAGTGGCCCTTACTAGGTATTAGCATCAGAGGCATTATTTTGTGCTGTTTTGTTAATACCACAGTTGTAAAATGGTATGTTTCCTTAAGTGGACACCATTCTCAGCAAGCTTCCTGAGAGGAAGAACAACCACACACACACACACATAGAGGTGAAGAAGCTCAGGCTGAACACTTTCTCACCTTGAGTCAGAGTAGATACCTCAGTAGCTCAGTTTCTTTACAACAAGATTTCCACATGAACAGTGAGACAGACACCGCTTTGTAACGTGTCATAACAATTTGTTTCACTCATACTGGTTTTTTTTTTATGAATAAATTACCATGACAGGTACACCAAAGACAGCTAAGCAGATCTTAACATGCTCTCACCCTTTTTAAGGTGATGGAAATGAGACCCTGGATAACACAGATATCTCCCGGATTAACAATGTGTATTTCCATGAATGGTCCCATTACGGTAGCAGTTACTCAGTCACCTGAAGGGCAGATGCAACACTCTGTGGCCCATGTGACTGCAGCAGGCAGTGAGGGAAGACATGGCTGATATCATAGGAAATAATAACCAATCCTTCTCTGATACGGGACAGCCAAGCTATTGTACTGAGGCCTCACGGGTGACTTCTTGGTGCACTCCCTCTTCTTGCAGACATACAGGGAAAGGAATTGGACTGTTAGTCCCCCTTTGACCTTTGATAGAATTATTGTGTTCCATTTGTAACGCAGTATTTAATGTGTGCCATTACCAACCACTGTAGTACAGTCATCATCAGCCTATATTTTGTGAATTTCAGAAGACATATTTGTCCTGTGGGGATGATGGAATATTTTGTTCTATTCTAACTCTGCTAGACCATGAGCTGTCCTGGCTATAGCTATGGATGAAACAGGCTGCTCAACCCACAGTAGACTCCACAATAGGAAATAGGAGGTGTGTGTGTGTGTGTGTGTGTGTGTGTGTGTGTGTGTGTGTGTGTGTGTGTGTGTGTGTGTGTGTGTGTGTGTGTGTGGGTGGGTGTTTCAGTGGTCCTTGGGGCTTTAGAGTCCCTGGTATTCACTGCCATTCATTAGGCAGGTGAATAGGGGGCAATGAAATACACTGAGGCTGATATGACTGATCTCCTTAAGCTGCCTGGAGGTACTGAAACAAAGTCACAGGCTCTGGAAAAGCACGCATTTTCAGTTTATTAAGGAAAAAAATAAAGGCGGTAAAAGAAATTAATTTGCCTTGACAAAATTTTCTGGGGCCTACAAAGCACTGGAAAGGGAGAATGACACGAGCTGTCAGGCTGAACAGAAGCTGCTTCTAATTAAAATCATGTGACAGGGGAATGAGCTCCGATTCTGGGGACAGGAGATGTTCTGTGGTGTTCGATCAGATCTGAATCGCTAACAATGTGCCTCGAGCTTCTATTTACCGACACGGTCACGACTGTAAGACGAGCTGACACATTAATCCATACTTCAATATTTTTAAGGTTTGGAAAAATGCACATTAAAAAGGGGGAGAAAAAAACAAGCACATGGCCTCATCATGACAATGATTAGGCGGAACCTTATGTGGGCATTCCTGAACGTTGCGCCGAGTGCCGTCCGACCCTTTAAGCAGACAGATGGGGGGGGGGGGGGGCTGCAGTTGATTGAAGCCCCAATATAGAGTGAGCTGGTCACGGAGTGCTGGTCCCCGCTCTCGGGTTCTGCATGCGAAAATAATCTCGAGCTGTCAAACGTTCCCTCAGACGGCAGTGAGTCGTGCGCACCTGAGAATGACAGTGGCCTGGGCGCGCCGTTCTGCTTCGTTAAAGGCTCCATGCAGGCATACAGTGCTGCCGCGGTTCATATCAGCGCGGGTCACATTCCAGATGGGTCCCTGCTTAGGGCTGGAAATGAAAACAAATGTGACAATCAAAATAAGAAAACAAACAACAAGAGCTGAGCACATGACCCGCGCACCTACCCAAAAGCCCACGCTCGGCATTTCATTGATGCTCCCCCTCTCAATGGCTCTGCATATTTGATTGGCTGTCGAAACTAAAATGGAGCGAATGCTTGTTGTCCTGTTGTGCCTGAACCAACTATAATTACTTTTCAAATAAAATGACAAATTAGATGATGCGGGTCATCATTTCGGGTCTCCGGTGAAAAAAAAGGTGGAGGGCCGCCACTCTATAAAAAACCGGCCGTGTAAATGAAGCATGGCCAGCACCTGTTCCTATGAGCCACCCTATTTTTAAAAGATCACCTCTTTATAGCTGTGAAGTGTATTCCGTGACATTTACCGAGACGCTGAGCTTGAAGGTTTATACTGCCACTCGTAAAGCATGGGCAGGAAAGATGGAGCACAGCAAACAAAGATGTAGGTATGATTAAAGGAGAAACACACACACTGACCTAAAGAGTGTGTACGTGTGTGACTGTGTGTATGGCGATTATTTTGTGCATCGTTTTGACATGGACCCATTTATGCTCACCATTAAAGGACATACAGTATCTGACCAAAATAACATGTCAATGATTGACCTCACAAGGGATTAATTGAATGCACTGATGATGGCTTCTCATAGACTAGTGAGTATTGTTTTTTTCACAACACCTTGCTTCAGTTGGCATTGGAAATTTTGCATCACCAGCCATTTCAACCAGCATGACACATTTGATCAACTGATGGGCTCAAGCTCACAAGGTTACCGATGACTCGGCAGCTTAGGACAGACAACTATAGATGAGTAAGAATCACTCATCTGTCTTCAGTAAGTCAGGGTTGGTACCCTATTGGATGCCTTATCATTATGATCGAAAGGTTGACCATCAGTCAAAATCCTTAGCTCAATGATGGAACATTAAAACACAACATCTTTTGTTTATTTTCCATTCGTTGGTAATTCTGAACTGCTAGTGCAAGACTGTCCACCAGTCACTTATCTGTCAGCTGAAAGAGCTGGTGTACTGATGAGTGGTCCCAGACAGCCCTCTGTCTGCTGCCAGCCGGGGGCCTGCTGTCATTGCCGCTCGGTCGCTCTTGAAAACAGCCCATGCATCAGCAGTGCTGTTTATTTGAGGCAGGCCATTGAAGGACCAGCGTTGGGGACCACCGCTGGCCTATTAACTGCTGATGAGTAAACCTGATGGTTGGTCAATTGTGTGAAATTAAATAAGGCCAACAATGATCCGACCGGGCTGGGAAGGGGTAATAAAAAATAATTACAATAAAAATAAATGTAAGATATCGGTCTCCATTATCTGTGGCTCCCCAGCTGCCACAGCATGGTTTGTCATGATAGACCAGTTTTATAGTCCATTACAGCGGATAATGTTTAATTAACATTACATAAGCTATATGATGTAAGATAAGATCATGAACCTCATGAATCTTTAAAAAGGAATATAGACCCAGCTGAGATCACAGTTTGTGAGCTTGTGAGTGAATTTAGGTTAACTCAGACCTTTGTTTTGACTTACAATTGAAACTAAAAAACAAGTGGAGCGTTGTCATGCTCACACAATGGGTTGATGCCATCCACTACAAAATGACCAGAGGTTAGGGTATTATTATGTTCCATTAGCAGACCAAAACTGTTGGGTGTTCAAGATTGACTGGAGGCAGGTAAGTTATGGCTGGTCAATTATAAAACAAAAAACTGTGTACCAAAGCCAGCAGTGGACAGAGGGCTTTTTGGAACCTGTCATCCATATTCCAGCATTGCCAGATATAAGTTTATATATATAAGAAAAACTACAAATAGTTTTTCTGTTGTAAAGTACAATTATTTGCCCAATGCAGGCTGTAAACTGATAGCCAACTGGTGGGCAACATTAAGGTGTCCAAAATGGAACCAAAATTGCACATGCACAACTCACTAATTGTTCAGCACTTGCAGTGCAGTGTGTCCAACTGTGTGTCAAAACTAGTGGTTGACAGAAGGCCAATTGACTCTGCCATCACTTAATCACAGTTGGCTCCCTAAAATATCTGTTGATGAATTGATTGAGGCTATTAGACTGCCAACATTGGCTGCAAACTGATGAGCAGTTGCTGGGGTAATGTAATGTGGCAGTACTTGCCTTGCCCAACTTTGGCTGGTGATTGATTAGCAAAAGTCTATTGATGCAACCTACAATGTCCCAGAGCTGGCGTGCCACCGCCACCTTTGCCCACTATATCTACTTATATCCACCATTGTTGAAACTTGCTTATTCCTAAATGGAAGACCACGTGGCTGACCGGGTTCTTGCTTTGCTTGCTCCTAAAATATGGACAAAAGGGCAAAAATTGCATGCAGTATGTGCATAATGAAGGTAAAACTATATTGGTTGTATTACTGCAGTTTTCAGAATATTTTAAAATCTAAACACAAACCACTGAGTTTTTAAGTGGAAAGGTAAATGGAAGAAACAGTGGCTGAGAATCTAATTGGTAAAAGATGTACTCTCCCCTGTGGGCATGTTAGATCGTTCTTCCATCAATCAATCTCTGAATTACACATTTTTTGGCAGCCTTATACAGGTTACAATAACCTACTAGAATGAATCAAATTTGAGTCTGTATAGCACAATTTACAACACTGTCAAGATTGCTTCACACAGTGGGCATATGTAAAAGCTGGGAAATTGCTCCCTGACCCTGTCTTAAAAAGGCACACTTGTGGAATATTTAAAACTGCAAATTTACACATTGACAAGACCTAATGTAGATTTATTTATTATTTATTTCATTTTTATCTGCTCCAAAAATGAAACATTAATTAGCATGTGAGCCCATTAAACACATTGACATATAAAGTAATCCTTGTCTCTTAACCACCAAGTGCTCCCTTTTTCTGAAAGGACAGCGATTAGCTCCCTGACCACAGACACAGAGGTGTGTGAGACAGAACGCTCGGGGGCAGATACCGCGCCGTTCATGCTCCGCGTGTGACGCTTGGATGGAATCTCCGCAGGAGGGGAGGGAAAGCATGTGAATTCCCGTGAGCCAGAGACCAGATAAGCGTGCTGTTATTTGGTGGGACCAAAGGGCACGGAGGCAGACGTGAGGTGACCCCCCTGGCTCGGAGACAATGGGACAGTTCTGTTCCTTGCGCTGCGTGTGAATATGCATCCTCCCGGGCTCCGCCGCGCACCGGCTTCTGAAATGTCATGTGAGCGGCGGCTCGCAGGAGTCATGGGAGTCACGGCCAGGAGGGCAGTTTAAATACCACGCCAAACCCAGTGCCACGGCGGGAGAAGCCGCTCTGATAAGCAATGCCCTTGAGAAACCATTATTCCCAGAGAATACGAGGAATTGTCGCTGCCGTAGGTCGACAACAAATAACAAGAGGGCCAAATGGGTGTCCACAGTCATAGGTGAAGAGGCAGCTCATGGATCACGACGGAAAATTGATCGTCAATTACTTACCGGCTAATAGAAAGGAAGGATTAACAGATAATATTTTTAAATTATGAACACATACACACGCACGCACGCACACCCACACCCACACACATACACGCACGCACACACACACACACACACACACACACACCAGTAATTTCATGTTCTATTTTCAATACCAAACAGGGGAATGTCAAAACATAAAAACTCCGTCTACAACAACAAAATTAAAATAGCTCACTACTTCTTGTCACAGAAAATAATTCTTAATATAATACTCCCATGTCATTGGATTACAAACTGTAATGAACAGTGGAAGCAAACAAGTGACTGAATGTTAACACCAAATGGGAGGTTAAACCAGAAAAACTTCATCCCGTTAAACATTCAACGTTTTGCACAAAAGCCAAGCTGTAATTTAGCTTTAAAATAGGTTTCGTGGCCACCCCCCTCTGTAACTAGGCTGCCATCTAGTGGTAATGAAGTGTTGTTGCGGCAAAGTTTGTACTAATGCATACTGTTTCTGGAATTTCAAATCATGTTACAAATCACATAAATTATCATTATGAAAAAATGAAAAGTTTTCTTACCCAAAGATGACAATACTAGAGAATCAGTGTTTGCAGACTGCTGCATATAGTGATTTAACCTATCTGCTGAGAGTGTCTTAAAAAATCCATTTAACTAGCACGGTTTAGGGAATGACCAAGTCAAATCCAATTCTACTCTGCTGCACTGCTTATGAAAGGTGAAAGGTCTTGTCAAGATCATGACTGCATTCACTCTCCAAACAGGGCACAGGGTCGATTTTGAGCAGATATGTACACACAGAAACACACACACACACACATGCTCATACATGTGCACGCACGCACGCACACACACACACACACACACACACACACACACACACACACACACACACACACACACACACACACACACTTTCAGCAGAGATGGTTTAGCATCTGTTGTAAAAACGGTAATTCCCGTGATTCTCTCTGGACTTGGCACACCTGCTGACTGTACTGCAGGTCTCAGAGCCGACAGAGCTGACCTGTGTTTAGTAAATCTGTCGGTTCATTCAGGCCCATGGCAACACAGGAAACTCCCATGTCCTTTTCACCTCCCCTGTTTTTTTTTTTTTTTATTTCCCTTCGTACCCTCTTTCACTTCTCTCTTTCCCCCCCATCCTCCCACTCCCCAATCTCTTTTTCTCACCACTTCCTCTCTATTTTCCTTTCTTACCTTTCTTGTCCCTCCCTTCCACTACCCACCTACCCACTCTCTCGCCTAACTCTTTCTTCCCTTCTTTCTCCCTCCCCCTCTCCCTCTCCGGTCATGTTTGAAACATGGTTCCCGTGTGGCGCATGGCTGAGAGAAGCAGGTTCGAGGCGTGGGCGTTGAGGCACAGGAAGAGATTGGGGCTTTCTCTCTCCCCCAGTGCTTACAGGGGAGATGAGAGAGGGGTTTCTGTGAAGCACGGCTGACCCCGCAACCTTCTGTTCGAGCTGCATCTATACATTTCATCTGGAGAGAGAGAAAAAATTTTATATTCAGAAAAAAAGCTCAGAACTTTCCATCCCTTGAACTGCAAGGGATGCATTGTAGGCTCTGCGCATGTTTCCATTAGAGGTGGCAGTCAGATTGATACGGCAGAAAACAATTCACAATAAAATAAAAGAAAAAATGTTTGAATTTACCTGAGAGCCTCAACCTCCTAATCAGAGGTATTGAATGCATAACGATGTGTAAATTTATATAGCAAACTGGTGTAAAAAACTTAAGATTACAGATTTGATCCCAAAGTGAGGTGCTTTTGGACCATAAATCTACTTAAATTGTCACAATGAATATCCAGCTGTATTATTATTTGTTAAAAAGTAGGGGATTCAATATGACCAGCTACTGAACTCAGTTTCAGCACCTGATAGAAAAATGTTTTTTTCCATTAAGGCTTATTTAGCTTATTTTTGAAGAGCAGAAGTGAAAACCTTTCTAATGACAGCTCTGCACTGCAGCTGTGAATGGATGAACTCTCTCTGATCCGAGGTTCAGTCATTCTCACACAGACCGACTGGTCGTTGAGTCATTGAGAGAATGCATCACGTTATGCCACATTGGATGTGACGTTTCTTGGGATGGGAAGTTACTAAAGATATTTTTACATCTTGTGTGATATGTCTATCTTGACTGATGAGTCAGAAAAACTGCAGAAAGTGTATTATTAGTAATGGAATCCAGCTACCTTAAATAGTTGCACCTGCTGGTATACTGGGGCCAAGCACGGGCAGGCAGAAATTGTTGAATGAACTGAAATGCTTGGGAGGGCCAGGTAAAAGTTAAGGTAGGCCCACCTCACACAGTCCCCCCTGTAGAACTGGGCCTGGGAATATGTGTTCCCAATAACATATTTATTTTAATTTAATTCAAACTTTATTTTACCGGAAAGGTTAACAGAAAGCTTCATACTTTTTTTGCATGTCAGCTTTTTAAAGTATCCCCCATCTAGCCTGCAGTATGTACATCCATTGCCACATGACATGACACGTTCATCCAAAGAAGTCACTTAAAGGCATGGTCCACACAATACTTACATATCGTTATGAGTCCCCCCTCCTTTCAGAGACTGGTTATGAATGGGGTTCACAGTTAGCCCCTAACAGAGCAAACAGCAAAAAACATTAATATGCACGTGTGTGGCCAGGAATCACTATTGACATTAGTTGTACTCATGCAGTAGGCTGTTGTGCAAGTGATATGGCAGAACAAGCTAAGTGGATAGCTTACAACCAGTTATTTTCCAATAGAGCTCCACAGAGCTTCAGGTATTGCTATGCGCAGAAATAAAAATCCTTTTCTCCAAGTGCATGAACACCCTTATACTGTTGTGTACTCTGGAAATCTCTGTGCTCTTTAACTCTAAAAGCATAGTATCAAGGGCGACCAACATCAAACGTTTCACACTTTATCCATTTCTACAGCTGAGCACAGGTTAAATTCCTTACTCGAATGCCTTGCAGGGTACAACTGCAGTGCCCCACCTGGGAACCAATCCTGCAAACCTTTTGAGTTATGAGCCCAGCCCCTCGGCCACGGCACCTCCTGCCACCTGACTGAACGGGCTTGGTGCTAATGATCAGAGTCCCAGCTCTGCCTTGGATGTTCCTTTTGGGCGGTGCTGTTCCAAGAAGCAGCTGAAAAAGCTGTGCTGATGGTGCTGCTATTCTCTGATCTATCTCCCACTTTAATTGCATTCCGACTATGAATATTTCATCAAGAGGTCTTGTGCCTGCATTGTTATTCCAGAACTCCGGCAGAGGACAAAAATACATTATATAAATACATTATAAAAGGCAGATCAATCCAGTCGCCCAGGGACAGTTATGCATTTCTGTCTTTCTTGTGCAGTTAACTGGAGAATGGTTCAGGGATATTCGGATTCTGGTCATGAGCAGCCCTTAATCACCTGTATTTAATGGAACAGAAAGATTTATCGCAACCGGGGAGCTGAAACATTTTTCAGGATGCGTCGATCAATAAGCACTTTCAGTCCTTTTGGGAGGGTGTTTGTGCGCAAATGGTGTTTCAATATCTAGATACAGCATCTCATATTGTATGATTTATTACCTGCAAAAAGGAAAAAAAAAATCAGTGTGTCACGTATCACAGCTGCAGACAAGCATTTAGAAAAGGATGCACAAGGGTGGGAAAATAGGCATGAAAAGAACTTTGGGTGGTTAATATCAAGGGAGGCATTTCCATTCATGCAGACAACTTTGAGTGTTTTCACATTCCTTTCTCATCAGGTACAATTTAACTAAATGACCTCACACAGAGGCAACGAGCGGCGCTTTAAGTCAAAGGAAAGAAATAAAAAGGAGTAATGGGGGAAAAAATCAGGAACAGAATCCTTCTGGAGAGTCATGCCTCTAATCACATGCAAAGGCAACTTCGTCTCCTCTTCCGTTTTCCCTCCAGAGTCTTTTGCCCAACCTGAACCCCCCACCCCCCCATAGTGTAGGTCCCTGAGTCCTTCTCTGACCTCTTAGCCTCTCATCAGCTGATGGGTATACCCGTGTGAGGCCGTATCACATGCACACTCCAAACCTCTCTCAGCCCTTGTGCACTTCAGAGCAAGCTAAAACTGACCGTTTTCTGTCCAAATGTAGACTTAGGCTCTGTGCGATTGCTTTTGTTGGCAGCAACATTGATGTATTGTCCTTTGAATAGAAATGGAATTTTAGGCTGATGTGGTCAGACACATTGCAGGTAAATGCAGTCACAAGAACAGATTTTAACTTTTATTTCAGCATATTTTCTGAGCCAAGTGGCTTTTTTTTCCTCAAACTGGAGGTGCACATGGACTCTCTGTATTTGGAAATCAAAACGCTCACTTACAGTGTAGAAGCTGTACGTGAATTCTGAGTGAGCTTTGTCCTTTCCAATCATTATGGGAATCTGGTAGCAAATACCTCACTTGAAGAGCTCAGTAGTTTACGATTAAAATCAATGTCCACATGAACACACACAGACACACTCAGCAAAACAAAGCAACATTTAAACCTGACCTGTCTCATGCCATGCCCTATCAGCACAGACTTCTGGGATTGGTTGGCAGTGTAGCATAGTGGTAAGGAGCAGGACTCGTAACCGGTTGGTTGCCGGTTCAATTCCCTGCTGGGGCACCGCTGTTGGGCCCTTGGGCAAGGTGCTTAACCCAGAACTGCCCCAGTAATTATCCAGCTGTATAAACGGATAACATGGAAAAAAAAATGCAACCTGTGTAAATGTCTCTAGATACGAGCATCTGCTAAATGCCAATCATACAATGTAATGCAATGGGTGGTTGGGCTCCATCAATGCAGATCATGTGATTGGCCTCTGTACGTGCACTTGTGAATGAAGCGCAGTGCTCAGGGCAGATCCTGCCTGTGAGACGTGTGAAAGTGTACAGAACGTGCTGTACTGCAGGAGCGCAGTGTCTGGAGGAATTTCTTCCATTTCCACTGTCTGCCCACTGCAGAACACTGCACTGTCTCATCAGCTTTGCTGCCATCTTTCTGTATTCATACCGCAACCTTGGCCTGCACTGACCACGGCTCACCCAGTAACTCTGACGCCGAGACTCATGTGCCCCTGCTCATTAAATGTGTGGAATGTTGTGTGACTGTCTGAATCCAGGCCTTTGACCCAGTGTGCAGGGCCAGGGAGCAGCCTCTCCCAAACCCGTGCAACGGATCACTTATTCACACACACACACACACACACACACACACACGAAAATTCTCTCATCTATAATCTAACCACATACTTCACTGTAGAGCAACTGAAGCTTAAAGAGTCAACCACACAAACGCAACACACAAACTCCGCAGTTCAGTCACTTTCTTTATTAGATCACAAAATAATGTGTCTGTCCAAAGCCTGCAACACAACTCCGACTGCTTCACATCCTGGTAAGTGTAGCATGTCTAATTCAATCATGTGTGTGTGCATGTGCCTGTGTGCGTGTGTGTGTGTGTAGGTTGGGGGGGGGGGGAGGGGAGTTCTCTGTTGTGAGAGCTTTTATGCCTTCTTAAGCAATCAAATATTTTCTCTCATTTTTTTATGGGAGAAAAAATTAAACACTATCAATTATATTCAGCACCCAATTAATTTCCTACTGTATCAGCTTTTGGTTCTGTATCCATTCTTGCCATTAATCACACAGCCCTCAATGAATTTAGATCTTCATTCATTCCTGAAAATGATACATAGACCAGTTATTTTATCATGTTTAAAATGCCTTTATGTGATTTTTTTCTTTTTTTCATTATAGTTAACTTCTCAAATATTAAATGTCAACACGTGACTGTTAGCACATCTAAAGTGAAGAATAAGTCAGCATTGATATTAGCAATTGCCCTAATATTTTCATTTACATTTTAGGAATCAAAACATAACACCACAGAGAGTGCTTTTCTGTGCTCAAGTAATGTCTTGCAATGTTCCTGGCCCTGTAAAAAAAAAACCCTCAACCCCTGTGAGAAAAACAATCCTGATTCAATAATACCCGTCAGTATGAAAGCTTTAAAAACTGAACTAAGAGCGCCGTCTAGTGGGTCAAACTAGAAATGTCCTCTCTTTGCATGCATTTCCATTCAGTACAGCTAGTTCAATTCATGTTCACTTGTTTCTGCTAACAGGCGTGACACCTTTTCACGGGTTCAAGTCCAATTTCTGTCACAATTCACAGCAATTCACAGTTTTTAATGAATTCAGTTATTATGGATTTTAGGTCAAGGCCAAATTCCCACAGTGAGAATCTAGGTCTCTAACCTTTCTTTGGTTAAAATATATTAATGAGAGTGGGACTTGTTAGACTGCATATCACAGTCACCCTTGCAGTTGTCATAGCAGCTGTAAAACCAAATAACTTCTTTTTTCTTACGGCCACACATTTTATCAAGATAAGACATTTTCAGGTATCAAGGATATAATGAATCCTTGTGCTTCCTCAGGACTGATGAGAGGCATGCATTGTAGTGCAAAAGAACCATTGGGTATGAAACCCAGTTGGATGTGACACACCACCACACACACAACCCACTCAGTTGTGACACACAGGTAGCAGACAAGGTGTGGAAAGTCCCATCCAACACCCAATACACATGGCTTTGACATCCATGAATGAACGATGTGGTACAAACGCTTTGTATAACTAGATCCAAACAACCAAATGCTGCGTATGGTTAAGGTGCAGGCCTGTGTCTGCCTATTCTCTCTCTATTGGTTTGGGGTCATGTGACCCAAAGTGTGCTCCCACCAATTCTCAAAGCCTCTAAAATGAAACAGACTCAAAGGAGCATCACAGCCCTCTTGCAGAAACCTTCCTGTAATTAACACAACCACACCTAAATCTGTTATATTGTGCATATGGATGCAACATACAACACTCTAAAGCATTAAAAGGCAGCATTCAAAGATGCCAGAGAGAGATGGAGTGGTCTACATAGCTCACCCCTGTACACAGATGTTTCTTTCTTCTCCTGGAGAAAGAGCTCTTCTCTCCCAGAGTGTATTTGATATGGCAAAAACAAGGCACCTTGCAAATATATGATTTCTTCTATCTGATGTCAGCCAACAAAGACTTTCCATTTCAAACAGTGCCAATCACAGAGGCTTACAGCTTTTAAACTCATCTTCCAGCAAATGCGCCTCCTCTGCCACAATGGCAATAACATTCACATTAGTGCTGAAGTTAACAGTCCACCCAGCTACACATGATGAAAACAATAAAACTATACATCATCCAATTCACCACAAATAGCACCACAAAAGCTAGCCACGACTCCTGAGATGTGCATGGCTAACCCATTAAATAAGCTTACACACTGCTAAACAGTGCAACCTTGAGAATGACACTAACAAAATGGCCTCATCATCAGGTTGCTCTTTCATCTATTCACAAACCCAGTGTTTCTCAGCCCCGGCCGTGGGGTTTTCATTTCAGACAGGCTCTCAGTTAACTAAACTTGAATGATCTGTAACTGAATAATGGTCTTTATTTAGTATCTGTACATTTAATCGTCTGAAAATTATTTGCGAATGATATGTGTTGTTGAAGCCTTGCAATAATAAAAAGATGTATTCTACATGTTTTTAGTTGTATCTTTAGTTGTACCTTCGAATCCAGTGCCCCAGAATAAACTCAGTGCAAATCTGTCAAATAAATAAGTTTAATTAGTAGTTCAATAACTGGCTAACCAACCTTGATCAATAAAGGAAATACATTCCTTTATTGCTAATTCAATTAGTGCCCAACTGAAAAGAAACATCATTAAAATGCTTGTATCCATGCTCTTTGTCACTAATACTATCTGTCACAAAGAACTAGCAGCAGGTGCTTGTTGATTGATAACAAATGCAGTTCACTACGCAATTAATAGCTCAATAAAACCTAATTAACTCATGAAATGAAAGCCAGTATATATGGTGGGTCCCCCAGCCCAATGCTGAGAAACATCTCAAACTGCTGCCCAAGACTGCAACGTCACTATTGATAATTATTAATCATTAGCTCTGGGACAGACATGTCAAACACAGGCAGAAGGATTATGGAGGAACAGGTGTTCTGCTCCAGGTGTTAATCTCCAATGTTTGTGGGGGTCCTGCAGTGGAAACTTCTCGAGTAACCCAAGCCGTCCTGAGACACAGCACCACATGACTAATGAGGCCTCAAAACCTCAAGGAAACATGACAGATTTTTCGAACGCAAGTCTCAGGTCTCTGCCCTGCTGCACCTTCCTGGTTTCCTTGACCATGTCAGGAGAAATGCCATCCCTCTGAAGCAGTTAACTACTTAAAAAAATCAAAAACAAAAACAAAAAAATCCCTCACAGGCTCTCAGTGAGATTTGAGCATGTGCGTTTGTGCAAGTGTGCAAGGAGCACAGGTAGCTGAACAGCTCATTTAACAAGCCAAAAACAATGTATTTGGTCTCCTCTTACAGACATAGAAAAACAACTGCATATAATGAGATTCAATTGGTGGAACCAGGCCTTATGTACAGATATAGTCAGTAAGGACCACCAGTGATAACCATGCACAAGCAAACCATGAGCCAGCAGGACTAGTGTTACAAAAGGTTTCTTTATTGACCTGAAATGCAACAGAAGATTTCATCTGTAAAAAAAAAGACAGCACTTTACTCTACCCTGTCAATCCAGATTAAAAAGTCAAAATACCTGCAACTTTCACTTTTTGAACAAAGTGTATCACATTTTTTCCTGTATTGGATTATACTGTGAATAGGGAATTGTTGCGAGTAATGTTTAGAAAGGTTTGATGTGCTTTTTCCACACCAGTTCAAAAATACTGTGATGAACCACATACAATAATAATGACAGGCAAATGTGTTCAATACTGTGCCTGATATGGTGCATCTGGTATTTGAAGAAACAGACTAATACCCTGTTATCTAATAATACGTAATAATTGAAGGATTTTCTGTCAGCGAATAATATAAAAGTTAACTTGTGTAAACAATACTGTACAAGAATATCGTACAATCCAACTGAGATGGAGTCATTGACATCACATACAGCACTATAGGGGACCATAGGTCATCTCTGCTTAGTCTCCCTTGATTTAAAAAGAGTTGTTTAGGTTTTAATTTACAGGATATTCTACACCCCAACATCTAAAAATTTCAAAAGGTATCTTTCACTTCCTCTATTGCACTGTGCTTGAGAAATGTGGAAAGCTGAGACTGGATTTTCTTTAAACATTTTGCGGTCAAACATATTTGGATGTGAAAAAATACAATATACACTTCAATGTTTTGATTGTTCTATATTTTCCAATGTGAAGGAAAACATTGCTTGCGGATGATTAGTCCATACATAGAAAAGACACCTTTCACTGAACTTTAGCTTCTCCACATTTTGTGTTTGAGTTTTCAGTGCAAACTGAGATTGAAATGAATGGACAAATGAAACACGCCATGTTTTTATATAATACACACATTTATAACTGCATAATTCACATTTTACTTTTGCATGTAAACAGCATATGAAGTAATAGAACATAATACCCTGGAATATTTGAAAATTATTTTTACAATGTCATTTGCTCCATTCAAATAAAATATTTCTGTGAGTAATGCAAATAAAAGCATTTTTTGTGACTTGTTTACAGGAAATGTGGATGACACAAATCTGCAATGCGGTAAAGATTTAAAGGAATTTACCAAAAAACCCTGACTACCTTTCAAAAGATGGGGAAACTCAAAGATCAGAAAAGTCTCACTTCACCTAAAGGGTGATGTCTTAAAATTACAGAAAGATGTCATTCATGTAAGGCGCTGACATGACTTACATGTCACTTACAAACTTCATGTTGTAAGTCACTCTGGGTAAGAGCTTATGCTCTCATGACATTTTAATGTAATGAAATTCATGTTTGTTGAGTTTGATATGCTTTTTTCTTACTGAAAAATCTCTAAGATGCTGGCAAGTCTACAAACAACACCTGAAGGTTATTTGAGGTTTTATTATTGTTTTGGAACACATTCATAAAACTCACCTCTTTTATATATATACTACATACCACACAAATCTGTATTAATTACATTAACTCCAGACACAATAGAACTCTTCAATATTGTATTATAAACGCCAATATAAATGTTTTGTGTGGAATATTCAAATGGTACATATATATATATACATTTACACTACATATTTTTATAATATACATTGTATTGTATATTCTCCTATAAAGGTCTCCTTAGGGTAAGATCTATTCATCAGACCTTTCAGGTCAAAGTGCTTCATTTCAGTAACTTCCCAAAGAAAAGTCAAACATTTACAAAAAAAAGTTTGCCCCTGAATTCAATAAAATACTTTGAAAAAGAGCAATTCAAATTTCCTAGAAACAACAAAGAACGTCACAGCTTCCTCTTTTGCATCAACTATAAACAGATTTATATGTAACTTAATATTTTTCAGTTCAGACAGTTTTCTATAATTTGTCATACATCACACCGAAATTTAAAAATGTCTTTAAATGCATAAAGAGATTTTATCATCTGGGCTAAACAAACTGAATGGCCATTTCAATACAACTGCGCTCCACATGCTAGCAGCTTAAGGAGCCGAAGGGTGGTGCACGACAGCTCAGTTCAGACAGCTACAAACAGGGGCTTAAGGCCCACCATACCCCCCTACCACACCTCCTTCAGTCCAGCTTGACCTCCAGCTCAGGCTTGACCAGAGTGTATCGGGGGTCCAGCTTAGGCACAAAACCATGGAAGTCCCGTGAGGCATTGGTGCCAAACACGTCCAGCACCTTCCGGTTCATCAGAGCAAATCTGGGGAGCACAAGGGGGGGTTTCCAAATGTCAGTACCTTAGGCATTCTGAGAAATAGCATCTTTCAACCTGTGACCAGACTAAATGCTTATTCTGACCCATGCTGCAAACAGGTAATTGGAAACTATCATTAGCTACTTAGCAGGTTAGGCAACCAGGCTGGTCAAAGCATATTTCTGTTAATGTGTGTGAACTGAGCCTTTTGGAAGTATCGACTCAAGATAATGGGAAAAATTCAAACAAAAGGATGCAACTGCCCTAGGGATTATTCAGCTCTCAAAGTGTAAAAGAAGGATTAGAACATCAACAATAACAAGAAGAAGACAACATTGTCAACATTAGAGATAAAGGGTCGAAACCCTAACAATCACAATTTCTAACATTTTAACAGTTTGAACCTCTGTTTAAAATGCAGATATTTTTGGACATCCATACTGTTAAAGCAGTAAACAGAACTCAGAGGGCTGAGACACTCTGATAATTCATTAACTATTTCATTTGTTAAACTACTACTTCCTGGAAGCTCTGAATCAGAATCATTAGTCTTAAGAAAAGAAAGGCACCTAAGGCTATAGTGGTGACTTCCTGGAAAAGTCAGAAAATGAACCCCAGGGACAGGGTTCAGCTGCATATACCAAGCACACTGAAAATCAATGTTCCTTAGACTTAGAATACCGATGTATAAATGCTGGGTGTGTTCACGCGCATTTCTAAATTCACACCCAGTTTTACTTCATACTATTTCCTACCACAGTCCAGTGTCTTAAAACAGATTCATGTAAAATCCCCTTTTCTAGACCCGAACAAAGGCCTTTTTCTGCTCTCCTTTCTTTATGACAAATTTCTCTGAGGCTTAGGTGTTTTTAATCACTGCAAGAAAGCTGTTTCAACCATTTCAATCGTATGTTGAATGCCCCCTCCCAAAAATTTGAAAAAAAAATGTAAATGACTGCTGACATTTATTCACAATAACTTTTTTTTATTTCACAGTGGTCTTGTTAAAAGCCCTTTTTCTCTCCAAGGTTAAACAAGCATATAAGCAATGTTTTACCATATAAGGCAAAACGAAAATAAACCTCTGTATGTCTTTCCATAGCCCACTCCAAGGGTGCACTCCACACAAGGTTAAACCGCACACCATACGTGGTTAAACGCCCACTGCACCCACACAAACGCACGACAGTAAGCCTACAACATGCAAAAGAAAACTCGATATGTAGAACCCTGGGGTCCCAGTGGCTGTTAGTTTAAAAAACAAAAACAAAAAAAGAAACGACTCCACAAAACATGATCCATCTGCAAAAAAAAAAAAAAAAAGCATAGAGCATTTACGATGTGGGAAAATGCCTGTGATATTCTCCAAGCACAAAAAACAGCTGCGGAACGGGGGGGGGGGGGGGGGGGGGTTGAGGAGGGATTTGCAACGTTCAGAAGGAAATGTCAGCCCCTGAGAGCCTGTTGCTAAACACACCCATGCGCAATAAAACATTTCAACTTTATGTGCATCTGAAAGTCGGAGCATGCACAACGGAGGGGCACCAGGGGGCCCACGGCCCAGCGGAGCCTTTAAACCGCAATAAACAGCCTGGCTGATGTGCAGCGGTGGACCAAGGGGGAATACGGTCATCCCACCGAAGACTGTTGCAACATACCGACATTACTGAAACTGAGGGAGTGGAGTGCTGGATGGGCCTCTCAGGGGAAAAAAAAAAAACATAAGCATGAAAAATATTAGGCAATAAAACACAAATGGAATATTTTAATCAGGGTGAAAAAAGTGGCATCCACATTTCTGGTTGTTTCGTAACAGCTTTACACAGTCCTGTGAAAGGGAAGATATTAATGAGGTGTCACAGCCCAGTAGGGTCTGTGCAGCGTGAGCAGCCAAGAGCAGCAATATTTCTTCCTGGAAGGCCCAGAGCAGTCATTTACTTTCCATTTGGAAAAGGTAAAAACCCAAACATCTGTGATATTCTCCAGCGCTTCGCCGTGGTGAACTTAAATCAAGCGGTTATTCATTTCACTGTCGCGGCAACTTTATTAAACAGATCCCTGCTCTAACGCTGTATAAATTCCTTCTCCAGAAGCAGCCACTGCCCAGACCCCCTCCCATACGTCTGTAAGCAAAGGAAACACACACACACACACACACACACACACACACTCACACACACACTCACACACTCACACACTCACACACTCACACACACACACACACACACACACACACACACACTCACACACTCACACACTCACACACTCACACACTCACACACTCACACACTCACACACTCACACACACACTCACACACTCACACACTCACACACTCACACACTCACACACTCACACACTCACACACACACACACACTCACACACTCACACACTCACACTCACACACTCACACACTCACACAATCAAGTGCACACATGCACATATACATACACACGTCCTCACGTGCATGCACACACACACGCGCGCACACACACACACAAGTACTCACCTGCCCTTGGTAAGTCGCAGGAGGAACTTCCAATAGGAAGGTCTCAGGTTCTGAACCTCCATCACTGCCTGGTGAGAAATGAAATAGAGAGGTGACTGACATCAATCAAACATGCAAACTTGTTACACACATCACACATTCTCCACAGTGGCTGCATGCACACAGCAGGTCTTGACAGCAAGATGCCGTGTTCTCTGTTGAAATACATGGTTAAATGGAAAAAAAAATCAATAAACCCCCTAACACACTTGCACATACAAACATGCACACGCACGGATGAACACATATATACAAATCACGTAAACACACAAACCCACACATACCCACTGACCCACCCAAACACAAACACACAAACACACACACACACACACACACACACCGACCCAAACACTAACAGACACAGGCAGACACAAACAGATACACACAGACACACTCGCTCTTCACTTCTCCACATGATACGGGGCACACTGCTCCTCACAGAGCCGCAAAGATTAAGGTTTCCAGGCAGGGGTAAGCGATACTGGACAGCCTGAGCTCAGGAGATGACTTTGATTTGAGAAAATAAACCGGCAGCAGAAAACAAACCTCTGTAATGATTATGGTATGGTGCTTCAAGGCCGACTTGGGCTGGAGACCAGAGCGATATTTATTTTTAAAACTTTCCATGTATAGACTGCTTATCACAGAGAATGTGTGCATTTGTGTGTGTCCGTGTGCGTGTGTGTGTGTGTGTGTGTGTGGGAGGCAAGGGATAGATAGAGACAAGCCTGTCAGATGTCTGAAAGCACTTAAGGTGGTATTTTTAATTGCACTGGTTCCCATTGAGCAGCTGTTCTGAGCCACCCATCTTCACATGCAGCTCTTCAGATCCAGACCAGCTTCACTCTCACGTACCACTTAAGAATGTGCTGAAGAGTCAAACAACATATAGAGAACTGCACGTCTAGTGGTTTCCAGGAGGTGCAAGTTTCCTCATGCCTGGGAGCTTTTCTCAAATACATATAAATATCAGGTATAAAGGGTGTGATGTAAATGTGTATCTGTCTTCATACGTCTTATTTTGAAAGACTCAAGAAACCGCGGGATCGATTAACACGGATACAGAGAAGTGACACTATCCTGTTAAATAAGTGGAAAAACACAGCCACCACAGGTGCGTAAGTTCAAGAGGAACAGAAATCAGTGACGACAAAAAAGGAAGCCACATACTGCTAGCTGTTGTAAGGAACAATGTGTACACAATTTCCTTCTACATTTGTTTCATTTACTGTGGTGGGGGGGGGGGGGGGGGGGTTATCCCTCCTACAACAGACAATATGACAGCTCTTCTCTTTGTGCTCATTGGAATCAATATCAGGGCCAAATTGTGCTAGATCAGTTAACAGACACAGCCCTGACGGGCGTGTGGTGGTCAGAGACAATCTTACGGCCTGGAAGCAGATGGCGGTGGACACGGCATAGATGATGGTGTCAGCCTGTGAAAAGTAGGGAAAGCGTCCCGCCTCGATGCCTTTGAAGTACATGGTCTGCAGAACAGAGAGAGAGAGAGAGAGAAAGAGCCAACATCCATCACTCAGCCCAAGTCGCTCTGCCCGTGCTAATAAGGCACACAGATCACCAGCTGCTGGCTCTATCAGAAACAAGCACCATGTGTCACGCTGCCAATCGCATTGGGGGTACAGTCAGCAGTTACGCTGTCACTACAAAGGCAGTGTGGGGGGAAGGCCTTTACCTCCACCAGCTTGGATGCCAGGTACATGGATATAGTGGTGCTCTTGTAGAAGAACATGGAAATGCCAGCCAGGAAGCCTAGGGATGAATCACCAGACAATAAAAGAAATAAATACTCAAAATGCAATTCCGCAATGCAATTCAAAACATACGGGATATGAGCAAAAAACGGAAAGTATGTACACAATCATTCACATGGTCTGTTGCACTTCATTGTATTAATTAATGAAAGCACCGATGAAAGTACTCCGCAGGACTAGGTTTTGTAGTTTCCTTATCAACACAGTTCAGTCAAAGTACACCAAGTGAGTCTATTTAAAGTTGTACTGTGCCTCTCAATATTCCACACCAGAGGGGTCCAGCCCATTTCCCATGCTTCACTGGTCCATTTAGGTTAATGGTGAGTTTGTTTTTTCCCCAAATTACTGTTCAATGTTTTTGATTATTAACAGATTAACTATTAGTATAAAGGTAGGTTGTCTGTCTCTCTTATCTGTAGCTCTCTGGCCGTTGCTGCCACCGCCACTGAGGTACAGTGCATGAGGCCTTTCAGAACTTGACCTAAACCGCTGGAGGAGGTAATGATATCAGCATCTCAAGAGGAGGACTGCCCTGTGGCTGGGCAGCTCAACCTTACCGGCAATTAGGGCATGCAGCTCATCGTCAAGGTTACGCAGCCACCGCAGCACACAGCTGGTGCCCTGGGGGAGAGGAACCCGTCAACTCCATCACAGCTCAATGTGCCCCCCCATCCCCGGACTATGCACGCATACACACACCAACATGGACAGATAAAGGTGAACCTTTATAACATTAGGAATGCATGACACTTATGCCATTTCGTGACACATTGATGTTTTACACGGTGTCATACTGCCTCTTCACCTGAATGCCATAATCTACTGCACCAAACAAATGCTTCAGCACACTCAGTCCACCTGGTTCCAGAGTGTCTTTGATCATCGTAAGTGCAAAAGAATCACACCTGCATATCACACCATTCAAATTCCTAGGACCATCTACAGACTGATGAATGGAAATAATTAAGTTGTACCCTGTAAATTTCTCATTGACCTATAAAGGTACAACTGCTTAACATCTAGAGAAAAATCATCTCAAACCATTTCATAAATTACACTAAATTCCAGTGAGTCATTTCCTGAAAAATGAAGTTGAGTCACACTGACACAAGGGGGTGTGAAGTCCACTGCACACTGAGCTCAGTGCACGTAACTGGTCTGCTATTCCAGTTGTCATGGAGAGATGCTGTCTGGAGGAGTGTTGCCTAACTGTACATTTAGAGTCCTGGCTGGCTGTGTTTGACATGAGGAGTATTTGAGCTTCTGCATGAAGTAAACACTGTTGCAGAAAGGGTTCAGCCTGTTCTTTCAGCTGACATTATTCAAAAAGAAGGGAGGCAGACGTGAACTGTTCTACTAAGGCGGCGAAAAATCTGCAGGGCTTGCACATAGCTCAGAAACAGACAAGGTGTGTGGTTATGCTCGTATGTTTAATTAAAACTTTCAACAGATCTTTTTACATCCAAACTTCAACAGCACTTTGCCTTCACAGAGATCTGCTACTCAGGAACTGGAGGGCTGAGTACAAGTATTCTACAAACCTGAGGGCCTTGCATATATGATGGAGGAGCGAATAACCACAGAGGGGAGGGGTTTAGGGATAGAACTGAGCTGTGAGAGGGGTTACCTTGTATATACTGACAAAGGAGCCGAGGAAAGCCCCCAGCTGGAAGTTCTCCTTATTGTATAGAAGAGAAAGCAGGCGGGAGGGTTTGGTGAAGATGTGCCGGAATGTTGAGGGAATCTTCAGACAACACTGGATGAGGTAGCCTACGCTGAACATCCGAATGAAGCCCTGCTCATTGAAACACATAAAATGCTCATTAAGACACAGATACACAGAACTACACACACACACACACACACACACAAAGAAAGAGACATATTTTCACACAAAGCAATGCACATGTATTGAGGGAAAGTCAATCCTACATCCAGTGTGTTTGTTTTCTCACTGTTAGTATACTCAGCCACTCATGATGTGCCACTAGCTCATGGTCTTATGCATTCATTTAGGGTGAGGGCATTCCTAATTTAGCTGCTTTAGTTTGCAGCAATGAGTGTGAGAATGAAGACTTCTTCTTGCAAGAAAATGGACACACTGTATAAGCCATCTTCTGCTTTGGCAAACATTATGCCGAGGATCACAGAAAACATTACATGGCTTTTGCTGTGTTTTCCGCTAAAGGGAAGGGGCAGTGTTTTTGTCTGGGCAGGGCGAGCTGCATTCTCAGCTGAGCGGAAAGGGACTGTACTGGGGGATATCCTACACACACATGGAAAAAGATCTCAAGCCAACAGCATCCTTCCACAGCCTCTTGCACAATTCTGTGTGTGTGTGTGTGTGTGTGTGTGTGTGTGCAGCACCCAAGACAACGTCTACAGAAGATCTCGGATGGCTAATTAATCATTTCACAGATATTTAGGTCTATGGAGAGAAACAACTCAAGTTTGGAGAAACTTACATTTTACAGATACTTGATAGATATCTATCAAACTATTTCAGATTCCAGGCAGATGTTTTTACATGACTCATTAAGTAAACTATTAAGCAATGCAGTAAAATATCAATGTCTGCCGACAGGTTTTCTCAATGACGGCTAACTGTTAGCCTTACTTTCACGCAGTAAGAGATGCAGTTGTCCTGGTAGTGTTTGCAGCACCGATGCCTGGGCCCGCGCTGGCATCTGGAAGCAGGAAAGAAACTCTGTCACTTGCCTTGTGCCTTTTGGCCGTTCGGCTTACATTTAAACAAACATTCAACTCAACAGACATTAAATTACAGGAAAGCAATTTTCTTTAAAGAGCAGAAAATTCTGCCTTTCCTTAGACTATTGGAGTTAATCAAGCTTTTAAAAAAAATGGAAAATAGCTGACAGAACATTACGTATAAATGTTACCAGTTTAATTTACTTCCTGTAGAAAGCTAGTGAAATTACAGGGCTATTCAAGACAGACTAAAAAGCACTGAGTAAGGCCTTGGTACCTCTTATTTTCAAACCCAACCCAAACTTTGCTGTGAGGACAGCATGACGAGCTTTGTGTGTGTGTGTGTGTGTGTGTGCGTCTGCTTGTGTATACAATATGTGTGTGTATGAGTGTGCTTAAGTCTACAACTGTGTGTAAATGCTTGAAGTACACTTCTCTCACACAGATTCCAGCAACTTCCGTGTTAGCGCAGTGATTGAAGTTCTGTTAGAGCCCGGTCCGGTCTGTGGCTGCTCGGGCTCGACAGCGCTCCTCTCTGGACCCCTGCAGTACACCTGCTCTGCCAGGAAGGAATGCGTTGGAATTTCTTCCTTCCCCACGATGAACCTGGAAGAAGCAGGAATAAAGCTGGAGGGCAAAATAAATGGAAGGTGGGATCTCCACAGACCCTGGGAGAGGGGGGGATCTCAGGAGGAGAGATGAAGAATGAGGGAATCACCCTTTACCCTGGACAGCTGTGACGGATGGATGTTTGGAAAGATGGAGCAGGGGGTGTGAGGTGTGACAGGGCACCAGGAGATAAGATAAGGAAAACTCCTCACACCTAGCCTGCTCTTATCTGGCCCACAGAGCCTGGCTCACCTCATCTCTGCTTTTAAAAGGGCAGTAAAGCTGTGGATATCTTGTGCGAAGGCCCACAGTTAATGTTCTTTACGACCAAGAGCAGCTCTGCTGCATCTGCTGCATCTGCGGCTAATGAACTCCACTCTGTAAAGCAGCTGATAAAAGACGCAGACGGAGCTGTTTCATTCCCCACAGTGAACTATGGAGTGTCAATGGCACATTTAAAAACAACTTATTATTTTGATTATATTCAGACACTCTGATCAAAGGATGAATTAAAGTTGTTTTTAAAGTTTTTTATTTCTTGTTTTTTGTCATTTTAATTTTAATTTTAATTCATAATTTTAAAATTATTTTTTATTTTCTAAGTAGTAATGACACTGATCTCTGTCAGTCCAGAGAGATCCAGCCAGCCTTTTTGGTCTTTCTGGAAAAGCCTTAAGTCACTAAAACATTAAAAGTTTTCACTTACTTCAGTGCTGAGAATGCAAATCCCTGAAGTCCATCTTTACACCTTAAAAAAAATAACACATTTAGTAGAAATGTCATACTAATCCTCTCTGAACAGGAATTCACAACTGAACTCAACTTCTTTTTGTACTTTCTCCAAAATTTCTAGAGGGTTAGCATAAACAAGCAGTATACAAAACAGTCCAACATTTTCAGGATCTTTTGTTGTTCATTCCCAGAAATAAAAGAATCTCTATAGTCACAGTACAACCTCCGCCAACACTCTCACACTCCCATGTTTGAACATTAGATGGCACTGTCAAGCCAACCACTGCTGGAATAAAAACTCTGGGCCGCTCTCAAAAGTATGTCAATGCAGTATATGCATTTATTCACAGAGATGGAACACACACATAAACACACACACACACACACACACACACACAAAAGGAAAAGCTCAAATTGTTGGGCGGCAGCCATTATCCATTATTCACATGCAAGTGTGTTATCAGATCTCCCTGTGTGTTCCACTGTGAGTGATAGGGTGCAGAAACACTGTTTCGGGACAGGAAGTCAGTATATATACTGAGCATAAGGGGGGAGACAAAATATACACAAACAATAAAAATGGCATTTTCTACAGATCTTCAAAAAGACGTCTCAATAATGCTTCCTCTGGATTTAAAGGTTCAAACATCATCACATTTTTGTACAGTAAAGCACCTGTAAATCCCTTCTTTAAATCTCCTCTGCATCAGTAAAATGGGCTTGATGAAGTAAACCAGAACCGATCGATGGTAAAACCCCAGACTTCCTCCCCTACCCTGTCTGTCTGTCTGTCTGTTTGACTGTCTGTCTACACCGGTGTCAGACTGCCATTGGGAAATCTGGGCATTTGTTTGAATCTGTGGGGTAGAGTTACCATGTTTATGGTGAAAGACTGAGTCCAGGGTTTCCTCTGTTTAACACCACTTAACTTTGAGTAAACTCACGTAGCGGGCCAAACTCTGCAAGCGCCAAGCATCACAGGGCAGCGCGAGCCGCCCTCTCTCCAATGAATCTTCCCGCCTGTCCATCGCTCCGCTTCACTCTCCGGAGTGTTTACATTAAACAGCACTATCACGCAAGCCTAGTTAGTCTACAGGAATTCAACTCCCCCACCGGCCTTACCCAAATAAACAGAGGGAAGATGGATATCTCCTAACCTAGGTAGACACGCACCACATGTCAGCCCTTTATTTAAACATAAACACGGCAAATGAACCAGTTTCTTGTGAATCGGCGATGAGAGACTTCAAAAGGAGGAGTCGGGGGGGGGGGGGGGGGGGGGCTTGGCGGGAGCAGGGTCAGAGACGGCATTCCGAACGCGGCTGCTGGCGGACGGCGGAAGCTGCGGGAGCCGCCTGACCGTTCCGCCGTACGCCCGAGAATCCCAGATTGAGCGTGCGCATAACTTTGCTGCAAAATCCACCGCCAGCCGCCACACTCGTGTTCCGCATACTTGCGCCGTCCCTCCCAAAGAGAAACCCTTCACTCACTTTTCAAATTGGCCAAAAAAAAGATTAAGACTACGGCATACTCATTCTCTGATCTGATTGTTTGTGCATGAATCCAATATCATTCCGAGAACTTGTCTGAAATCCTGATTGGATTGACAGAGGGAGAGCTACGCTCGGATAGAAACAGTTCTCCCATGCACTTCCATGCAATGCAAAAAGGGGGGGGGCTTCCTCTATTAAACCATTTGCCATGATTGAATAGCTATGTTATAATTTCATTATCAGAGTTATGAATGTCAACGGAATTAGCTCAGGGATGCGATACGGACTCCTTTCACAGACAAAGGACCAATTCAAGGGAAATACTGCCGTGATCAGGTCACTGCATTCCTCAGCCATTTCTGCAAACAAAAACTTGGACCGAGTAATAATACTAACAAAAGAAAACAAGTATGCTCACAGTGTTGCGTCCGAGAAGAAAGCCCAAGTTCCCAGACTAAACAGTGAAAGGAGTGCGGTTCATTAAAGAAGAATGCATGGATTCAAGCGATATTTGAATTAAAGTTAAAGGTCAAACGTGTAGAACAGGTCCAGCAATTCACCCTTTGAATTGGCTCTGGTGTGTCTTAATTTATTCAATTGCATTTCTGGATGCATGCTGATTTCATGCAGGACCCAGTACGTGTGGGTAGAATTGTAGCATAGTGGTAAGGAGCAGGACTCGTAACCGAAATGTTGCTGGTTCGATTCCCTGTTGGGGCACTGCTGTTGTACCCTTGGGCAAGGTACTTAACCCACAATTGCCTCATTAAATACCCAGCTGTATAAATGGGTAACAAAATAACTGTAACCTATGCAAGTCCCTCTGGATGAGAGCGTCTGCTAAAGGCCAGTAATGTAATGGGTGGCTCTTAAGATGAAACGGTCGATCTCCTACACCACAGAAGTGCTCACGGGGTGCCTGGTGAAACACCCAGGTGGGGTTGGCCTTCATTTCGGAATATGTTCTTCCAGAGGAGAGGGGCAAACTCTCAGACTGTGAAGCAGAAAGAGAGGGGGGACAGGGCCCCAGTGCGTGTGCATCAGCTGTCACTGAAACATCAGGCCACTTTCTTCAGGTCAGAGGTTTGACGGACACTCAGATGATTCTACGGTAGAGGGTGGTTAGGCCCTGGGTCAGGCTAGGATTACGACCAATCCCGGCATCAAACGGTCCGAGCTGTGAAGCTCCTGTCATCTTGGAAACTTGAGGAGCTTTAGATAAGAGTCATCCTCCTTGCCTTTATTTATAGCCTTGCTGGAGAGGGTATCCTGTGCTACACCACCCTTCCTTACAATTCAACTTCAAAATAAACACCCTGGCCTCCAAATGACAGCTCAAAGTAGGGCCTTTAAATGGGAGTCATCTTATGAGCTATTTCAACATCACCAGAAGATGCACCTTCAAACCTTTTCAAACCTTACTTCTGAACAGTGAATTGAAAAAAAAAGACAAGCTGTAATAAAAAAAGCCATAAAATTACCCAACTGCAATCAAAGATAAGTGCAATAACTGGCAAAATTCAACAAAAAAAACAGTTGCCTGCAGTAATCTTATCGGACAAACCATGTCTGGTTTCTGACAGTCTGACAGTCTTCTGACATTTTTTTTTTTTTTTTTTTGTAAATTGCGCCCATATCACAACCGCTAAACGGTAAACCTAGCAACCAGGGGGTTCTAAACACGATCGCCCCTGGCGACCTCCACAAAAGTCACAGTCAGAATATTTTTTTACAGCCGGAACAGCTGTGGGAGGAGAAACGCAGCACAATTCCTGTGTAATTTAGGGGCTGCTTATCCAGCCTGTCCACAGGCCTCTTACACTGTAGCGGGGGGGTGCTGGGGGGGGCATAGGAAATAGCCTGACCTTGAAATTCAAGACGGGGGAAAAATCGCAAGGCTTCAACCGGAGGCTTGCGGGAGTCTTATTTGCACCCAGCGACGACTCCGGTCTTTAATCTTCCGCGCCTCTTCGAATCTGTAACCCAAAACCTAAGTGCTGTGAAATCGATCCGCGACTATATTTACGCGGCCCAGCGTGAGCAGAAATACGGGCCGAGTCGCGAATCGCCTTTGGACCACTTCAGGGGAGCAGGTGTCGGGGAGTCCCCCCCTAACCCCCCCGCCCCCCAGCAGAAAGGCATGGCGGGGAGGGGGTGGGGGGCAGAAGGCCACCCCTGCCAACGAGATAACGGACACCTGAACTCACAGAAGGTCAATCTGGAAATCGCTGACACCAATCAGGGGGGATCTTTGATCATTTTACACACGCCTTCAAAAATAGAAAACGCAGGACAGTAATGCTGAACACACTCTACCCGTCCTACGTCTCCGGGGAGCACAGGATACAGCAACATCGGCAATCGTTTCCATAACAATTCTGTTATGCCAGTTCCAGTGTATGATTATATGGTTCTGCCTGAAGGCTATGTTACTTCCACTTGCCTTCACTTAAACATTACTTTCCCTTAGATTGTCATGTAATTACAACAAATATATACTTGCTCTGTCTAGTATCATGTTATTGACCTGTTGAATGGCAAAAGTTATATTCTTCATATTCTTTCTTCCTCAACAGGACATATAACTGGCTCACATTCAATAGCCTGACAGATTTCAGTCTATCAATGACTGAAAAGGATAAATTGCCTCAAGATGACTCCAAGCAGAAGAACCACAGGACATTTAGCAACTTTTATGAGAGGCTGTGTCTTTATATTTGGATAAGGCCCTATGTGACAATTTTATTACAGCTGTTATTACATTATTCATGTTAACAAATTCAAATGCATGCCTAGGTCCTCACGTCAAAGCCTCTAAAATGAGCAGTAAACCGTGTTAACCACTGCTGACCTGAGGGGTAGGGAGAGCAGCCTACAGCGGGGGGTGGGTAGGGGGACAGGGAGAGCAACCTACTGGGGGAGAGGGTAGGGGGTAGGGAGAGCAGCCTAAAGGGGGAAGGGGTAGGGAGGTAAGGAAAGCAGCCTACAGGAAGGAGCTGGGAACCTGAAGCGTGCCCCGCATCACGCCCCCCCCCCATGTGCGTACGTCCTAAAACAGGTGCACCGCCCGAAATAAAGCTGGGGAGATGAGCTGGAGAGGTAACGTCCTGAGGCTGGTGTGCGAGAATCCACTCGGGACCCCTGACCCCGAAAATTGATCCCCACTCCATCTGTCACGAACGCCCTGCGGAAGGAATGTGCTTTGTTTACAACCAGCCCAGTCCCGACAACGTGACCCCCCCCCGCTCACACACACAAGCATCCTGCAGCAGGAGAACACACGTACACAAAAGCTCATCATTCTCCAAATGTTTCGCTGAGCTCCAACCATTTACTTAGAGATGCCCAATCATTGGACCACTAAGCCCTTGAAAAACACCACAATTGTCACGTGCTAAGAGGACAACATTACCTTATGGCACCACGCATGAAAACAAAAGTTTAATTTGCCACTCCATGAATGAAGCAGCAGTCCCACAGAATCACACACACTCTCTAGCTACTAAGCAGTCTAGTCATTGAATCAGCTTATACCTCTGTGATGAATAGCTGTTGAAAGAATTTCTATTTTAAACTAAATCTGATCTGAGCAAAAAAACCCTAAACCCAATTCTAGTAAAAACAAACATGTACGATTTATGAATGAGTCCAAACTCTACAGACAGAGGATGGAGTTCTTCTATGCGGGGGGGGGGGGGGGGGGGTAACATCTGTTTAACAGCATCCTGCACTAACGGGAGCCAAAAAGGACTTCTAATTAAACAGACACTTCCTAAACACCATGTCTCTGGAGGCTTTGCTTTCAAATACTTATCTGGAGGAGAAAATAAATGTTTAAACAGATCCACAAGGCAGGCAGGCAGGAAGAGTCCGAACGGGTGACTTGATGAACACGTCATCGTCTCTACCCGTGTGCGCGCGTCCGATTCGCTGAGAGCAGCAGTGCACGTGGGACTGAACGAATGCGTTTGCGCGATTCAGCGAACGTGCCGGAATGAGCTGCGTGTGCGGCCAGCGGAGTGTGTCGGGACCGGCGCGTGGGTTTTTCTGGAGAAGGCCCGGTGTCAGTCAGAAGCTGTCGGGATGAATGAACCTCCGGGCTCCGCGATGGGGCACAGCTGCTGATCACCTGCTCGCTGGCCGCGCGGGCGGCCCTGCTGCTCGTCAGCTGCGGATACCTCAGTTCCTCATGGGGGAAAAAAATGACTGCATGCCGATGCAAATGAGAACGGCTGTATTAGGACACACAGTGTACGATAAACAACAGTGATGATAGAGCTTAGTAGCTGGATTCAAGTGAACTCTGGACCTAGCAGAGGAGGTTTTTGAGATGGGGCTGTATTGCAGCATCCAAGGAATCTTCTGGTAGATATTTTTACAAAGATAACAACAACAACGTCTTCTTTCAAATAAATTTAAAGATGAGCAGGTCAGAAGGTGTGGGCACGTTTACTGGGTATGTATATCTGACGCCAATCAAAATTATTTAAATTTTAAAATATTTTGTTAATAATTTTAAAATAATTTGCCCTGAGAAACGCTGCTTATGTGGAACACCACCCCAGTTCACTTTCTGCATATACGGAACTTCGAAAGGCGACAGATGTTTTGTTCTGTACACGTGGAAACAGTCGCTCTGTCATTTTGCATGTGTTGCCTGTGAAACTTCTCCTCGTTGTGCTGTCAAAAAATATTAGTCCGCCTCACTCTCAGTTGATGTGAACTGAAACCATAGCGTGTGGCCACTGAGAGCAAAGAATGAGAGAATGAGCCACTGTGAAAGGCCGCTTGTTGGATTTCATAAGGCGATTGGCTTAGCCCACTCAGGGCAGGTCACATGTTGGGAGACTGCTGAAGAGAGACAGTGTTCAGTAGCTGAGCGCTGAGCAAATATTTTGAGCTGCTGTCTGATTCAGACAAAAAAAAAAAAATGCAAACTTTGTTCAGCTTTGTTGAATGTGAACTGCACGTTCCAAAGCAAAACGCTGTCTGCGCTGACTCCAGGAACAAACAATCTGGCAATGCAGCTGCAGCATGTTTGTGGAAGGCGGTCGCGGAGGAAGCCTGCCATTAAACAATGTCAATCAAGAATCTGTACATGACTCCTTCAATATTTTCTGTGTCAATCTCCTATCCCATGAAAGTCTGTACTGTTTGGCATTTCAACCAAGTAAGGCTATGTTTTGGGTGGCCGTAGCTGAGGGATTGTTTTAATTTGTCTTAAATAGTAATCAGTTCTATTGTCCCAGTTCCACTCCAGTACACTGGAGTTACTGGATCTCTTGCTTCACTCTGACCCTAAATTTAACAAATTCAACAAACAGACAACAAAAAATAATAATATATAATCCAATGGTTTAATGCATGTTATCTCTATGTTATCTCTACCAGCTAGCTGCACCTTGTCAACCATTAAAACCTGGTCATGCACCACTTCTCATACAACTGACTCCTTATGGTTTTTTGCTTGTGTTGTGCTCTGCCTCACTTGTAAGTCGCTTTGGATAAAAATGTCTGCCAAATGAATAAATGTAAATGTAGACAACAACCTCCTGATACACAAACCCAGACTCTAAGGCATCTCATCGAAAGTACAGAATACATAAGAAACAAAGGAAACTGAATGCTTGCAGTCGTCCCAGCCTGACAGCAGTGATTTACTCTCCCGCCAGAAGACCCCTCATCTGGGGCCTGAGGGCTTCTGTGACACTTTGCGGGAAGTGGAGGCAGTTCATCAACTCTGCAGTGAGATTTAGTGCCCAGTGATAACCCCCACGTCTCTGTTTCGCCCGCTGCAAAATAAAGGATGCGAATGACATCACCCAGACACTTGACTCCGAAAATGGCCACGTCCACCGTTTGTGGAGCCTCGTGAGCTGCATGTGCGTGTGTATGTGTCTGTATGGGACTCCTGGGAGCAGACAGATTTACAGCAGGCCAATTCAGACTCAGGGGGGAGAAGGAGATTGAAGGATTGGGGCGGTGGGGGGTGGAGGGGAGGGGGCGATCTGGGGACTGGCTTCCTTTCAGCCGAATCAGGCTTGATGCCTAATACAAATACACACAGACATATTCCTCATGTCTACCCACCTAAAAAATGTTACAGGGTAAATATTTGAATCCCTGCGGTTCTCGCCACTGCTCCTAGCTCTGCTATAAGACACATGCTCGTAAACTCAGCGTGCCGTACACTACGGTACATGCCTGTCATTGTATTTTTTTAAAAAAATAAATAGTCGTAAATACATCATAACCTGATACTTATTATTTCGTGTTTGATTTGAGGCAAAGCGATACTTCGAGCCTTTGGACACTTCACGCGGTCTCTTGAGGGAGACGCTGGATGGCGTGGGTTTTCAGAAAGTGAGGTCACTCGGGGGAATGATTCTGCAAGGTAGCCGGGTGCTCGGGACCACGTGGGCGGAGCTCTGAAAGGAGCGCGTCCGCAGCCTGAGCTGAACTCACACCCGGCTCCGAGTGTCATGCCAAAAAAATAATCCCACCACCGCTCCGCAAAGACAACCGAAAGGAATTAGATGGGCTGGGCGTGACTCTGCCCGCCAACTTCCCAAGGTCAATCCATCCTGACTCCATCTCTCCCGAAACAGGGGAATGAGGATAATGCTATCGCTGCTCATAAAAAGAGTAGCTAGGCTCGCCAAAACAAAACAGCAACTTCTATGATTAATCAGGATGTCTTACTCTCCTAAGTGCAATGTTGGGTGATCGTTACATTCTTTTCGTTAACAGCAGCCAAAAACTTCAATGAGCACTGTGCTTTCCCCTTTATCGTTTTATCATCTGTCATTTTATCTTCCCATGAGCCTCATGCTCCAAGATTCACATACTCTCACACTCACGCATGCACGCACGCACACACACACACACACACACACACACACACACACACACACACAAAATATTCTGATAGGCTATCTTACTGCTCTCTGGCCTTTTCGACAGCCACTTCATAGACGGTGCTAGAGCCAAGCAGAGAATGTGCCTGAGTTACAGAGAACGGCGCTGGGCTGGTTTCAAGCCCTAGCAGTCAAAAAGGCATTTGTTTTAAGTGTGCAGATGTTTATCTAAATGCATGCTTCCTCAGGAGGGCAGAACAGAATATACCATTGTTTGCACGACTTCCATTTGTTTCCGTTTAAAGAACACAACAATGAAAAGAACGATCCCAGTCTGAAAAAGTCGTGATAAAACTGAACTTTATTTGTGGAGCGTAACTAATTTGGCAAAGCTGTGTTTGCAGGATAACCTCATACCTTTGTAAGTGCCACATCTGAGTCATGGTGAGCGCAGAGCAGCAGAGCATTCAGAAACAGTCATAAAAATACACATAAAGTGTCAGTGTGAGGTTTAGAGGTCGGGTTAGGATTATGTGTGTCACTTGCAGTCAGTAAATACGAGGATAACAAGGAACACACTATTTTGTACTTACGATGCTACAGTGCATTCAGTACACTTGAAAAACGTGATTCCTAAAATGCAGGACTTGATGTTGAAAGGCAGTAATAAGTCCCTCCAGATAAGAGGGTCTGCTAAATGACAATGATGTAATGCGGTGTAATGTAATTTACTGTAATGTTTACCGTTTGCCTTATTTCATTCACTTAAGGGCCAGAGTGTGTCAGCACTGAACACCCGGGAAAGAAAACACAGTGTGTGGTGTGTGAACAGTTCTGCAGTGTGGGTGAAAGTTATGGCAGCAGCACAGGGCTGCTGGTACACGTACTGAAGGAGGCGGCCAAGAAAAACAGAGCTGAAAACGAAAGAAGCCGTCAGCACTGCTGAGGGCCGGGAGGCGGGGGGGCGGTGGATGTGCTTCCTGCGGGTGATAGGGTGACGTCAGCCAGAGCCTCGCAGAGCTGGCGGGACACGCCATGAGGGCCAACGGGGGGCCAACAGGGGGCCAACGGGGGGCCCCGTCGCCCGGAGCTGGCTATCGAGGGAGCCGGTGACAATGGCCGGGGGGGCCTCGACCATCATCATCATCGTCAGCATGGTCAGCATCATCATCCTCATCAGCATCATCATCCTCATCAGCATCATAATCAGGATTTATCAAAGAGCCTTGTCGCTTTCGCATCAATAATCTCTGCACGGCAGTGGGGGTTGGGGTTCTCACATAAACCTGAGCGCAACCGTGCAGAAGTCGTGGTGCAGACTCGCAGGAATAGGGTTGCATGTGGCCAGCTGGGGCTCAGCCATCCCTGTGGCGTTTACGTGGCGCGCCGAGCTCCGGTTCCAGTAAGAGGCTCCCCTCCCCCCTCTCCCGGACCCCCGTCCCGCAGTTCCAGCTGAAACCCAATGCTCAGCCGTGGGACGTACAGACGTGCACGTGAGCGGAGAGCCAGACGGGGGACCTCGACCCGACGGGACGCGACAGCAGACGGAGCCACGGAGAGACGCCTCCCGTAAAGAGTCACCCAAAACCGCCTGAGGGCGGGGGAGACAGGCTGCGGGAAACCAAGCGCGATATTGCCCTGCAAAGCGCGCTGCAACAGTTACTTCCCTGCTGCCCTTCTCTGCCGCTTAAGCCCTGCTGGTGGAGGCTGACTGCGAGATATGACACACTGTGTGCACAGACGCATCTTAACGTCCCAACAATGGAACAGTGACACCAAGGTGACATGGTGACGTTGCGTGACGGGCCAAAGTGTCAGCCCTCGGCACGCACTTGGAATGGATGGATGGAGTGGAGGGGGAAAAAGAAAACACGAGAAGAAAAAACAGGCTTACATATCTGATTGCTCTTTTGCAAGACGTTCTAGAATGCGCAGATTCATTCCAGAGGCTTGCTTCATGCCGAAGGCATTCTGCTGCAAGGTGAAGGAAGGGAGATAAGCTGACCTCCCCCAGCTGCCTCTTTTTGGGTCTCCTGTGTTTTTGCGCTTAACTCTCAGTCATCCCGTAGAATAACATCTCTCTGGCAGGCAGAGGGTTCCGACTCCTATACAGGCGCTGAGACGAGGCCTCGTCTGGACTCCCGGCAAACTCGCCGAAACCTGAGCTCGCCCCAGCCCCCCCCCCAGCTTTAATTTGTCATCGGTTCTGAAGCGTGGCCAAGGCAAACAGCCAGCATCGCGCAGCTATACGCCACATTTCAGACTTCGCTGTCAAGGGGATGATGGGACGGGATGCATAAAGATCTCTCACAGGCATCCTCTCTGCCGTCCCCCGGCTGCCATTGGAGTGGTGAACACAGGTCCGCCTCAGCACGCTGCGCCTCGTATTTGACAGAGCCCGGAGAGAAAAATAAAACGCACACCGTGGCATAACAGTACATGATCTGAAACGAAGGGGCCGTTCACAGTTGATCTCCACCTTTCCCGTCAGGCCCGGGGTTTGGGAGTGCACTTCTCAGGGGCTGCAGTCCCAGTATTTGCTCTCATCGCCCGCATAAATACTACATTCAAACGCTAACGGACACGGGGGGCGTAGAGGCTGCACCCCCGCTAACCGCCATCTCAGAGGAACAGCAAATCGGGATCGGGAGAGATGCATTTTACCCCGTGCCCTTTAGATCATGCACTCCACACTGGGACTGAGGCTTGTTTTCCTCAAGGCACAAGCACTTTCACAAGCGCGCTTAAGAAGAAAAGGAAAAAAAAAAAAAAAAAAAAAAACTTGGCTGAAAAACTCATTAACCTTGAGTGTGACCTATTCAGGAAAAACTCCCCCTGAATAATAGGAAACATAACGGCGAAAGGGGGGAAAAAAAAGAAAATGATTAATTACAACAGCCAGTTAGAACTCCCTGTGCATAAAAATATGTGTTATTTATTTCTCATGCGGTCAGGCCAGGGTTCCTGTCTATCTGCAGCCTGCTCCCAGGGAGTTTTAGCTCAGTAAACACGTGGCACGGTGGTTGGGGGATCGGGCATGCCCCTGCCACATGTATGCCTGTCCCACACCAGTATCCCAAACCGGGGGCCCCTCCGCAAATGGCACCGGGCCCAGGCTGCTGTCCCGCGTGCCTCGGACCACGCCGTTCGGCCTTCTGCCACTCCCCAAACTCCCGGACACCTTTTCACTTCGTATTACCGATGCTGCGATGCTCCACCCTGCACTCGGTCAAGTGGCTAAATATGTCCATTCTGAAGTCATTTCTCAGGTCATTTTCGGTTCCTTTTCGCATGCAACATTGTGAAATGTCCACACGTCTACTGGGGACTTCCCCAATATCATTTCCCTACTTTGAAGTCATAAGACACCACAAACGCACAGCCCGCTGCACTGTCCAACGCGCGACGCTTCAAAGGCAGGCAGCGTCTCAAGTTCATGGCTCTGCGGCTTTCGGTTCTCTCCTGCCGCTGCACCCGGCAGCCAGCTGACAAGGTATTCACCCCAGTGATGGATGGAGCGATTACCCGGTGTCAGGGGTGGACCCGGAAACAAGGCAAAGTGGCTATTTTAAGGCAGGCACCTGTCAGCGGCGCCCGCGGTCAGAGCGAGGCGTGCACTTGCCCCAGCCCTTGGACATCTGTGCAGGACACGTTTTTATTGGCAGGATCTGAGGCCTGTTACCTCTGACAGCTGGATGCTCATTTCACGCTGGCAGGGTCTTGGCAACGACCCACACGCTGAAAAGAATCTAAAAAGGGATCACCTGAACACCGGGAGCTGAGGGTCATAATAACCATTTTTCCATAAATAAATAAATTCCTGACGAACCAGTCCAGCAAGGCAGAGCAAGCGAAAGCACAAGACCTGACTGATATCTCACGTTTCATACCATTTCTCAAGGCCTGTGCAAATAAACCCTAACTGACGGCTGGGGGGTTTTGCTATGTTCTCGAATCGGTGCACTGGTGCACTTGCATTCTACTGTAGTGTGGCTTCTTACCATGTGTCCATCAGACAGACAGACAGAACTGAGAAACGGGACACCTTCGAAAGATGAAGGCAGCACAGGACGCTGGGTGGGAGTGCCGCGGGCTTGCTCTGGCCCCGACTGGAACGGCCTCAGGTGACGTTCTTCTCCCCTCTCGCCGCCGGATTCTGAGCTGGCATCCTTCCTCTTCACCAGAGGGTGGCGCTGTGGGTGATTTAAGTAGGGTGGTAGCACGTGGTCGGAGCCTCTCGGAGCGGATTTCGGATTAAAGCCGGCCAGGTAGGCTGGCAGAGCTGCATCTTCACGTACACACACACACACACACACACACACACACACACACACACACACACACACCCTCACGTACACGCGGAATCACATGCGCTCTCGCGCACTCATACACACGCACACCCCCCCACCCACTCACATGCAGAGCCCCTGGAAGGACAAGCCCCCCATTCTCTCAGCCCTGAGAACCAAAGGGCACTTTCTTTCTGACCCCACTTCTCTCCCTCTCTCTTCTGCTTCGTGTTTCCAGATGACAGGAACATGATAAACAGCCAAACCTCCGGCACTTCAATGGGCCGGTGACAATAGAGGCCTGTGAGTGACAGGTGGAGCCGATCCGGGGGGGAGGGGACCCCTCTTTTCCCTTCCTCCGCGGGACGCCTGCGGAAACCGGAGCTCTTAAAAGGCTCTCATATTTCGGGCCCTGAACACCTCTGTCAGGTGAGCACCAATCACGGGCCTGTAACTGACACCTGCCGTGGAAACGCTTCACAGACTGAGGCCGCGCTGATGTCACCGCTATGGCATCAGCAGAGATGAGTTCTGTTTCCCCCTTTTTTGTTTCTCTTTCTCTCTGCTTCTCTCCTCTCTTTCATCCTTCAGCTGTATTCTGCAACTATATTCAGTTGAGTCTATTCGAAAAAACACCTGTATCTTATGCTGAGCTCACTTAGCTCATTTACATTTACATTTATTTATTTAGCAGACGCTTTTATCCAAAGCGACTTACAAAAGTGCATACAGTAGGTACAGCGACAGTACGGGGACAGGATGTGTACAGTTCCACAATGAGACAGTTCTCAGCTGAGAGCAAGGTCTGTTTGAGGACGCAGTACTATCAGATTTTTACAATTACAGCCTAAAGGGCAACTAGTACGATATACTTTCGAACGGCAAACTTCAACAACTTCAAAACGGCACAATGAGCGTCAGGGTTAAGGCGGCAACAAGAGACAAAATTTAAAAGCACAATTTAAAAGCACAGCAATTTTAAAAAAGCACAGCAATTTACAGCACTGATGGGCGGGGGGGGGGGGGGGCAGCAATTGTGTGCTGGGTCAGTCCAGGTAGAGTCTGAAGAGGTGCGTCTTCAGGCCCCGTCTGAAGGACTGGGGTGAAGGAGCTGTCCGTAGCGAGACCGGGAGTACGTTCCACCACTGGGGAGCGATGTAGGCGAAACGCCGATGTCTGGCAGAACGAGCACCTCCTGCCTTGACCATGCAGGGAGCAAGGCGTCCAGTTGCTGCTGAGCGTAGGGGTCGGGCTGGTGTGTAGGGCTGGATGAGTTCTTGGAGGTAGGCAGGGGCTGTCCTGTTGACTGCAGAGAAGGCGAGGGTCAGGGTCTTGAATCTGATCCTGGCAGCGACAGGAAGCCATGTTGGATTTCCACCCACCTTGTGTACTGAAGTGGTGTAAAAGTCAAATCCGATAGAGGGCAGAGGGGAATTGTGGGGGAACACTGTGGTGATGCTCCGAGACAGGTGATGGGGTTCAAAGACCACTGAAGGATTTTATGTGAATGGAAAAGCTCACTGACAGATTTCACTGATAAAAAAAAAAAAAAAAAACTGACAGAAAAAAAAACATAAATCATTTTGAGGAGACGTTCCTGCTTTCCCCAATGAGATTAGGGGGCAACGCCAGCCCTTCTGATTAATATAACTAGAATCACACTTTTGGCTTGGCGTCAACCCAACCCCCCTCCCCCCCCCCGCCCCCCCCGCCCCCCACCCCCTTGTTCAGTCCTCTGTCACAAGATGCTGGTCTCAGATTTGGCCCACTGCACCGTGAAAATCGAATTTCACAGACACGTCGCAAGTGAGGAGGAGAGAGTAGCCCAATCTTATTTATGGTGCTGGAAACCTTAAATCCAGACCTTGTGATCTTTTTTAATAGAGCATATCATTATTAACCATCCCCTGAAATTTGATCTCAAAAAGTTTGACGCCATTGGTGACATTGGGGTTGGTATCTCTTGCTTCTACCCACAAGGGAAACAGGGGTTGGTTCAGGTTGGGATGTAAATCTTTTAAAAAAAAAAAAAAAACATACCAGCTTAAGCACAACAGAAACAACTCCTTCTACCACCCAGGTACCCAGTGTAGACCAAGACAGCTTTTCCACTGCACACTCCAAGTACTGTTTAATTGGCGATTACGCCATACTATGTTATCGCACCTAAAAGAATTAATTATTTTCCTCATCCTTTTTTTTTCCACATTCAATTTACTGACTGAAATGAACCACGCTGCACGATAATCACCGCAGGCCGATGATGTCACCTCTTCATCTGCTCCAGGTTTTCACCGGTTCACTTGTTCAAAGTCTTCCTATTGAGTAACTACACAAAACTGAAAATCACCGCTCTGCAATTACCGACAGCATCGACTGCTGCTACACAGCAGTTAAAACATTTTCCACGGTTCTATGGTTACCCTTTATAACTGCGATTTACCCCACGGGCCTTAATGAGGTAAGATTTGGCAACAGACAGAATGAAAGCAGGCTTTTCGAAAGACAACATGGTTCGAGGAGTTGTTATTATTACCGACATTAGGCAACATGAGAACGCAAATCTTTTTTGCAGGCGTTTAACGATCACTGATGGTGTCTGAAATAATACACAGAGAATGTCCAAAACAAATTAAGTATTTCTGATGACAAGGGAGTGTATGAATAAGTCCCCATGCCTTCACTGAAGACTCGTTGTTTTTCAGTGCTGAACAGCCCAATGTTTCCGATGAGTAAATACATTGCCCGCTTCCATCTGCACGTGGAACCATCATTCTCCATGTATCTGCAACCAGAGCAAGGCAATTGAAACGGAGAGAGTCTGACACAGAAAGGAAAAAGAGAGAGATGGAGACGGACAGACATAAGTATGGAGAAAGGGGAGACATGGAAAGAGATGACTGGAAAGACAGATGGAGAGGACAGAGGGAGAGACAGGGAAAGACTCAGAGATAATGGGGATAGAAAAAACAGGAGCAGGCTTTGATCTCTGGGAGAAAGGTGAGAAGCGCCGGGAAGGAAAATCATATGCTGTCTGGATTTTTGATAGCCTCCGCCTGCGCACAACCGTCACAAAGAGCTGCGTAATTAAAGGAAACCAAATAGCTCTACCCAAATAAGGCGCGCATCACACAATGGAGGGGCACAGCCACCAGAGGCACCTGCTGAGTGCTGGCTGAGAGGAGGGGGGAGGACCCATCTAATCACCACAATCGTGTTCTACCCCCACTACAGGGACAATCGCTACACACACACACACACACAAGCAGATACACACGTGCACACACACACACACACGCAGATACACACGTGCATGCAGACACACACGCGCGCACACACACACACACACGCGCGCAGACACACACATCCATGCATACTCACGCACACCCGCATGCACACACAGGGTGATCACCTACTAAAGGCGCAATCAGAATGTTCACTCCATTTTAACGAAAAATTGGCTACTTTTTCTTTCAGTTTTTTTTATTTAGCAAGTTAGAATTCCTGGCTAAATTATGCTGCCTAATTGTTTCAATTAACCACGAAAAACTGAAAATAAAAATCACACAAAAAAAAAAAACAAAACAAAAAAAAAAAACACTGACAATAGATGATCTCTTCAGGTCTACTAAAGGGAGATATACTTGGCACTGAGCAGTTAACAGCTAATCCATTCTGAGCTGAGGCAGGATATTACGTTGAGGACTCCGGGAGCCCCCCACCCCCACCCCCCCACCAAAAAAAAAAAGGATCTGATAGTCTGAATATGTTACCATTGAGACAGAACTAAACGGTCAATTCTTTCATCAGCTCCCACAGGATAGCTAATAAGGGCCGCTGGGCCTATTCTGAGTCTGAGAGCGTAGTTCAGACAATGCTGCGGCCTGGACATACCAGTCCAGTTCCGCTCATACTGTTACATAATGGACACTGGATAGCACTGCGCCGGTCTCAAATGTCTCTATCTTCCACGCCAGTCACCTCCTGTTATATTCTTTTCCACTCTCTGTCTGCCGCTTGACTGGAAAGAGAGAGAGTTACAAAGAGCTCATATTGGTCCACAGAGACCCCCAGACAAGACTTTCAGCATTCCCAGTAACCACGCTATCAGGGTGGATTCTATTCTTCCAAACCAACCGGATCCCAAAAACAGCCAATCAAAACCAGCCCTGGAAAAGGGGACGGGAGACGGTTCAGAGTTGATTCAGAGACGGGCTACAATAGTCATTAGCACACAGAGCGAAATCAGAGCGGGCACCTCAAAGATGAAATAAAGGCTCTGTGTACGGATACAGACCTTCATCGGCCCTCTTTTCTCCACTGGGGACAGATTCCTCCGTGACTCACGAGCCACCAGCGTTGTTCCAAATCTCGATAAGCACGGAGGGAAAAAACTGATGGAGGGAATAATTGCGGTTGAAAACTGGCTGTGTCCTACTGATTCCCCCCCACCCAACCCCCCCTAAGTATCATGTTAAAAAACATAGCTCCCTCCTGGATAACCTCAAACCCATTGGCTATGAAGTGAAAAGGATTAACTGCCAAACTGCCGTCTGGGACAACCGTGGGTGTAATCGCGGCATTCAGTGTCCTTAGCGATGTAATGTCATGAGCTCCAGCGAGCCGGAACAACAATGACATTCCTTAATTACTTGTAAAGGGGAAAAAAGACCCCATTCCACTCCAGGCTCTTTCAATTTGCACGAGTTTTCCCCCCTTTAATTCCGGCTTCCGTGTCAATCCCCAAAATAGAGACAGGGTCCGACTGGGACAGGCCTATTGTGAGTCGCCGTGGTGACGGACGAGGATTAGCTGCCGTGGCAACCAGCAGTGCTTTCTCGTCCACACCTCTCGGGAGCCGTGTCTGCGTGTGGCACATGCACGCGGGCTGCTTCTATTAGCGCCAGGCCCACTACTGATCCGAAAGCGCTCGCTGAAAGAACCTCTTCGCTCTTACAACAAGGTGTTTGCCAGGGCACAATTTGTTTGAACAGTCGTGCTATCAAGATATCAGGGTCTGTTTTCCTCCCTCTTTGATAATCCTGTTTGAAAGCCAAAGGTAAGCGAGAGTGCAAACGCACTTCGAAATCCACCTCGTGGCTTTTAGCAGCTTCTAAAAACTTTCCTTTGTTGTGAGTTTTGTTCCAGATTTACTCAGTATTCAGCATGAAGTTAGGTGAGATTATTGCAGATGACGGTCAAAAGTTGAACTAAAGAACCACGCCAAATGCATTTAAAAGTATTTTTCTTAAGATAAAGATGCTGTGATGTTTAGAAGAATACCTCCTCATTCTAAGATTCTAAGACTCTAAGATTCGTATACCCCAGTTTGCCTCTCTCTGTGCTGGGGGGGGGGGGTTGTTTGCAGGAACACTGCCTCACCCTTCCCCTACACGCCAGAGTCTTGCCCCAGTGAATTCCTAAAGCGGCGATACCAGTCTAATTGCTTTCAGCAGAAATAATTGGGACACTAATTCTTGCGCTGTCAAAGGTGAGCCTTCCCACCTTGTGTTCTTGATTTAGAGCTCAAGCCCCCCCCAAAACGCGCCTCCCGCCTGCACCGCTTGCACTCCCGAGTCTCCCAGTGAACCGTGACCCGTTTGGCCCGCCCGACGCCCCGCTGGATTGCACACCTCTTTGTTCGGCGGGAGAAGAAAACAGAAACAAGCTGACCCAGGGTGTCATTCAATTTGTCCAAACTCCTCCGCTCCCACCCCCACACCTACCCCCACCCCGCACACAGACGAAAAAAAACTACAGCATTGTTTATTTCACGTTAGTTTCATCTTCACATATTCACATAAACACCGCAGGATTTATATCTCCTCAACTAAATCTGCCATTTGATTGAGCTGTAGTGGCCATGTTGTTTTTTTTAAATACTGCACTCCAAACTTACTACTGAACAAACATGATAAGTAGTAACCCAGTCACACACATCAAATTTCATACAGATGGGTTCAACTTTTCACGACAAGCGATTTTTGTTTTGTGTTTCATGCAACTAAAATATATGTGAATATATTTGTAAATATAAAGTAAACATACATCAAATATATGTGACCTATATGTGACCTATTGCGCAATTATACTATTGCTCTGACACTTGATAAAAATGTTCCAGGTGGCAAAAGGAACTGATGTCCAAACATTTCTAACAAATGAAATACACTGTTGTAGCTATGTTTTCATGTGATCTATGGGGACAAAATTGGCTGTGAGCACACAGCTCATAATTTCCTACACTACAGTTCTGGCCCTTGGAAGCTAATCTACTGCAAAATAAAAAAAAAAAAATCAGAAAAATTACAAGATTAATGGTGCTTGGCCCTAGTGATAATACTAACATTCAGACTCACCTGAAGAAGAACATGTATAGGGAAGCTGTCACGCAGAACAACAGCACCTGGGGAGAGAGACACAGAGGTAAACTGCAGGAAAACACACAGGCCTTACGGGAGCATAACTCATGAGGAAGCTGTGTTTGTGTTTATTAAGTTTAGTGTGCTTTTTATTTGCTGCGACAGCTTTTACGTGCAACCTGACCCTTAGTCTGACCTGACCTCTCAACCTTCCGCTGCTCTAACCACGACATCCTAACCCCTCACCACACACACACACACACACACACACACACAGCCTTTCCCTTTGGTCCCCTCCTCCCAACTTTGTGCTTGACCCCCCACCTCAAACAAAGTCCCAGAATGCAACATCTCTGTGTGTCCTTACATCCTTAGGATACACAGCGAGTATCTCCGAGTTATTTCTGCAGTTTAACACAGGGGAGTACACAGGTGATTTTATTACCTGTAACGAGAAACTTTTATTTTTACACAACCAACTACAGCGCCTGCCCAAACCATCACAGCAGCTGCTCAGCACCATTACCGCCCCAAACACCGACCCCCACCGCCCCCCCACCCGCCCCTTGCGCACCGCCCAAAACTCTGACCACCTCTCCCCTAGGCTTAGTCGACACATAGGATCAAAGCAGCGCCTCTCAAACAAACCAGATAATCCTCCATTATTGCAACTCAAAACACCCCCACAAAACCATCTGAACGTAATGAGTAAATCCGACAGATATTCTGATGTTAGAAACACCGATAGCCATGTTATTTTCCACGTCCCTTAGTTACATCCCATAATATTTACAAACTGTGATATAAATCTCTGACACTGTTGCCATGGATACATTCCAAGACCCCAACTATGTTCAATTGCTATATCAATCAGAGGCAACTAAGTCATGTCCAGTTTTCTTTCTATTACTCATTCATTCTTTCCAGCTCTGTCAATCCATCCTCAGACTCTGATGGGTTTGCTGTAATACCCTTGCCAGGCCAGCTGATATGGAAAACCTCATGTTGCAAAAGCAAGTGGGGGTGGGGGGCAGGGAGGGCATTGTCCGTCAAGGAGTCAAAGGTCACGCTGGCCATGTTGACATACCAGCCCTGCCCCACCCCTCACCGCCCCCCCCCCCCCACACTGCACCCCCCCAATCCCACCAAGAGCGTGATGGGAAACTAAGTGGAGTCAGCGACCCAGCTGCGATCTCTCACAGCTCCCAGAGTGCTGGTCACTTTTGCACTCCCCCCTCATCCACCCCCCCACCAATCCACCCACACCCCTTTCAGCCTCTTGCGTGATGACTTGGCCTTTCCTGGCGGATTAGTCACGCAGCAGGACGGACCAGGCTCACGCCGAGAGCTGCCCCCTCGCCCCTTCCCTCGACGTCGCTCACGCCCCGCACCCCTCCTTCAGGAATTAACCAGGACTAATTGCCACTCCAGTAAAGCCCGCTCCCCCCCGTCTCATTTTTCTCACCCAATTACGGGTGATTTTCCTTGGTGCGAGCGGGGCTGTGGGCAAAACAAAGGGCTCAAATAAAGAAGCACAAGAGATTTGAGCAGCATTTCACGCTTGAGATCAGCCCAGACAATCAGAGCGCCGGGGGGAACAGTCGTGGGGGAAACCTTTCATGGTTTCAGCGCCTTAATGTCAGAGACAAAAAGCTTCTTACAGAATACCTGACACCAAATGAACTGGAGACTCTCAGCACAGGGCAGAAATAATGGAAAAAAAAATCTCCTGGAAGCAAACCGTAGAGGTAAACACACGGTAAAGCAAACAGCACACATGAAAAAAGAGTACAGCCGCACAAACAGATGAAGCTCTCCAGAGGACCCCATCGGAAAGGAAAAGAGAGAGAGTGACAGAAAAGAGGCAGAGAGAGTAGTATTACACTTCAGAGAGGGCTCCGCTTGTGTTTCGCAAGACAAAGAAGGGGGGGGAGAAAAAACAGTAGCCAAAGCAACACATGAAATAAGCCAGGCGCTTGAAAGCGCTCATTGTGTCGGGAGCATGATATTCTGTTACAAATGAACAGGGCCCTCGTTTGCCTGCCGGAGCCTTTAAAGCAGGGCCAGTTCGGGGAGGCTCGGTGTAACGCAAAAATGGCATCTCCATCAGCAGCTCGGCCCTGCCAGACGGCGAGGGGAGAGGGGTCGCTGCTCTCGGACAAAGGCGCTCGAGGCTGGGGGAGAACTGATCCCCCCTACCTGCAGCCTACGCACCCAGATCCCACCCGGGGCACAGGGGGAGAGGGCCCTTTGAAGCCGCCCGCCTGTTTTCGGGACCGCCTCTGACGAGTGCCCTCGTGCTTTGACCCACTCCCACACTCTCTCACACACACCGGTACACTCACACACACACTCACGTACGCACACTCACACAACCACTCCCCCTTTCTCACGCACAGACACACTCACAAACCCTCTCGCGCGCTAACTCATACTCAGAGAACACTACCTCGCGTACAAAGTCAAACATGCTTTATGAACGCGTACACACACTTGTTTTTGTACTCGATACGGAGTCCACGAGTTGTGTTGAAAAAGCTCTGCCTGTCCAAATGCATCAGGCCACGGCTCTTGTGAGAGACAAGGCGGGTGGGGTGAAGCGTGAGATCGATCATCTCTGCTACCCATCATCCCGCATTGTTGTCATGCCAGCGCAGAGCAAACCAAACACGCCGTGCCGGCCCCCCTCTCTCTTCTTCTGAGCTGTTTGGACAACACTTCAATTCCTTACAGCCTGTCCATTGCACTGAAACGCCTCAACCCCTCTGCTGTCACGGGAGGGGAAAGGTAGGTGCGTTTCCTGTATCAAACTCTTACTCAGCGCAAATAAGGGTGGCCTTGTATCTGCCTGCCAGGCCCCCATCCGCTGTTGGATGTCAATACTGTTGGACCCATTTCTGGTTGCTGTTTTTGCAGTACATTGTATCTGGAGTGGAAATAGTGGCGACAGACATTAAAACTGTTGCACAATACACTTCCAGACATGCAGATGGTGACATCATAAAACGTGAAGGATACACAGGGCCAGGGGCTGACCAGAAAACTCTGACGCTTCCAAACGAAGCAGTCAATCAGAAAAAAAGAAAAAAATCCCGGTTGTTATGGATTGGGTTGCCGAGGAGGAGGGGCCAAGGGGTGTTTTTTTTTTTTTTTTTTGCGACGGATGATGTAAAGCAAAAAAAGCCGGCTGAAATATCAGCTTACTGAGAACACGGGAGAAACAAAAGGGCCAGTCGAGAAACAAAATGAGAGAAATCTGCCGTTTCCCAAGACGGGAGCCAGGGTAATGTACAGCTGACACGAGCTGTCATCGTCCAATAGAATGAGCCGGGAGACGGGAGCGGGGGAGCGGGGAAGCGGGGAAGCGGGTCCGGAGGAGGGGGCTCTCACAGCAGCCCGGGTGAGGCTTTAAGGGCTTACCTCTGTGTGCTGAGAGATCAGACTTTATTAGAACCAGTCTTACAGGGTTACCTCATTTATTATATTCTAGCCCCCTCCCCCCACCCCTGCACCCCCCAAGTCATTTTAATTACCCTATTTAGCATCCCCCCGTTTTTGTCTCCTTTTATGACAGATCGGGTTACATCCTGTAGAATTGAGCTACTCGCCCTCCACCACACAAGCCATACCAAAACCACTGGGAGGGGGTTTTCCTCGTGTGGATGAGCACACGGCCAGAACTAAGTACAGAATGGCAGATGTGTAATAAGGAAGGACTATAAGTCTGGTTACTATACTGACAGAGAAGCCAAAAATGTTTCAGAAATGATAAATATTTTGAAATATTCCTGTATTAATAAATCTAGATATTTATAAATATTTCCCATTTGCCACATGGTGTCACTGTAAATCAGTTTTCTTGTTATAAACTTTAATCTTAGGGCAAAAGTACAGTGGAGGCCCTTCCTGTAAGTTTCTTCAAATACCCTTCCACTAAGATTTTTTTGAGTTAAAAAAATGGAAACAGTTTTTGCAAGAAGCATGCTCCAGCCCAGAGCTCCTCCATGCCCTCATGCAAGAGAGAGAGCATCCAAAGCCTACTACAGGCTAAGCCAGCTGCTTCAGCGATACTCAGACACCCGGTGAAGCTCAGTCTTGCTCAGCTGGTCAGACAGGCAAAAATGGTTTCATCTAACTTTTAAAACCACTGTCTTGTATAGTGCAGCATGAACTAATTATCAGACACCTGTATTCCGGTGGTGGTGGTGGGAGGGGGAAGTCTCCAGCTTCAGGGCCTCATTCTTTGCCGGGCTTTGATCATGGCTTACTAACAGAGACAGAGCTGTGAATCCTTAACATTAGCATATGAAAAGCATTCACCGACCCGCCTGTAATGAAAGACAAGATACTGCTGTAGCCGAAGCCAGACGAGTGGTCAGAACATAATGGGGAGCGCATTAGGCACAAAAGCGTAGGGACACACTTCAACAACAGCAGGAGACAGGAGAGCACTCGCTTGCCCCTTCCACCCCTGCACCCCCCCCCACAAACCCCACCCCCATTTTTGTTTCATTTTTATCAAAAGCCGCCACAATTCCATAAATACGACATCAAACAGATCAAGCCCCTTTATTTCTTGAGGGTGTCCATTTGCGTGCTACTCAGTCACATAGCACAGGCGGAGAACCCAAACCACAGGCTACAAAGCTTCACAGAGTCGTGGATCTGTTATCAGCCACCGGGGCTGCATCACCCAGCCCCACCCCACCCCGCACATGGTTTTGACAAGACTGACTCCCATAGACGATTATGTCATGAGGGCTAAATGCATTCTGCAGACAGTGTTAAGGGGTAATTAGGAGTGTTTAAAATCAGGCAGTAAATCAGGCCAGCAGTGCGGAATGCCCCGCAGGACCCTTTTTCCCCCCATCTCCTCTCTCTCCCTCTATCTCCCCCTCTCTGAGTTTGGCTGGGGAGAGTAGAGCCAAGCAGGGCAGCCCCCAAAACATGCTGTCTCTCATCAGAGGCAGGAAGTGCAGAAAAACCCAGCCATTTTCCTCACAATTGCATTTAAGACCCACTTCCTCTCCCTGCGCTCTGCAGACCTTCCTGTAAACTTCGGCCCACATTCCTGCTTTCCGTGCATTCTGGGAAAACAGGACCATGGCGCGCGAAGAACGAGCGAGTGCCCAGCTAAAAGCTCAGGGCTTGAGCTCCTCTGGTGGCGTAAACAGAGCCTGATTGCATGAGTGATGACACGGTGACGGCCGTACCTGCTGCAGCACCACACAGGGGCCGTGACAGGCAGGCTGGAAAAGGTTTCAGTGGAAAGCCTCTGGAAGCCACAAATGTACTTCGGATTTAACAAGAAATATCTTCCCCGCAAGTATTTTTACGTGTCTACAAAAAAACATGTGCGCCTCTCCCCCTTCCAACTCCCTCCCTGTCTAATGGCAAGTTCTTCAATGGAGGCACCTTTTGCTTTCCAGAGCTCCAGCCCCACTTCTTTTCCAGAGAATAAAACAGGGTTTTTTTGTTAAAGAGAGAAATGAGAGAGAGAAATGTGGGTCTAAATGGTAACAAAAGCAAATCACTGTGGGAAGACAAGGCGCGTTGGAGCCGAGCTACTGCAAAACCTGAACGCCACTGAGGGCCAGAGCTACTGAAAAACCTGAACGCCACTGAGGGCCAGAGCTAACAGTTGCCACTGTTACCACGCTGGTTTGCAATTCGGCGTGGAGCTAAATTTATACCCCGCCAAACCGCAGTGCCACGTTTCCCTGACCCCTCCCTGCCACCGTCTCACTGAGAGGTCCATCAAAGGCACAGCAGGCAAATGTAAAGGTCACTTTCCTCTGATCTGGCTCCCCATTGGCCTCACAGCAGACTCTGACCCCTTCAGGTAGGCCGGGCGCCACCCACGCCAGGGCCGCCTGGCTTTACCGCTAACACCCCAGGACAGAGGAGCAGGGGGTGGACTGTGAGGGTGCGGTGAGACGCGATACAGTACGGAGGACCCGGCGGCTTTGTCCAGCTCTGCTTCACAAGTGACAGAGGAGACAATGGAGAGGGCCCGTCTTTCAGGGGTTCTGGGAGAGAAGAAAGCCCTGGTCTCCGGTCCTCTGTCATTTTTTTTTTTTTTTTTTTTTACTCCTCGTGCTGTTTGCTTGGGAGAGACACTCCTCTGAGCCAGGCGGCTCCCAGGAGAGAGGGGATCACTGATTACAGCCAGGGGCAGGGAAGGCACATTACCTGACGCTTTGAACCTCACCTTCAACGGTTTTTACCATGTTTGCCAGTGCCATCCTTTCGCAAATGCTTCGACTCAGGAGTCCCAGTTAAAATTTAATATTTCCTGAAACACAAAAGCTACAGAGAAAACACTGTGTGAACTTTGCCCTACCCTCAAACAAAGTTATATGTATTATATGTGTGTGTGTGTGTGTGTGGTATCAGGTCTCTGGCAATTTAGTCTGGGCTCTACCCAGACACATTAGCGACCGCATTTCACAATGAGCTGCAGTCATGGGTTGAGACCAGGCTCTGGATTCCACAGGAGCAGTCGGACCCCAACACACGAGGTCATTACGGCTGCGACCTTATCTACGAGCGGGCAGATAGCATCAGGCCGGGACAGTAAACAACACTTACATTGTCCTGGAAGCGGGCCACCTCACTGCGCCCTGACCTGATGCTTATCGAATCAGGGTGGTCCTTCCTCCTCCTTTGCACATGCTCATTATAGCCTGAAACTTCCTCCCTAAGCGCACCGCCCCCCAGGCCACCGGTGACAAAACAGCCACCCACAATCAAGTCACCTTTTGTTTGTAATGGGGCTTTGATTTTGGGTACACCCACGCCATGAAATGCATACAATGAGCTGATCGTTCTCTCCACGTGACAGTGGACCTGTTTCTTTTATTCCTGACTTCAATATACAACTGTATACAATATACAAATGTACAATCCCCATTGGGTGGTGCTTTCAAATTTTGAACTGAGCCCTTAGTGCTGTCTGTGCAAAGGCCGTGCCAAATACAGTAAGACAGGTCCTTGCATGGCACAGTTTAGGCTGATGTTCCGGATTCTACTACCGACAATGAACAATTCTGACTTTTTGTAATTGCTCAGCTTCAAAAATAGCACAGCCTAGAACAAAGAAACCCAAAACAGAAACTGAGATGGTTGGCTTAAGGTTTTATTCTGTAAACAATTTGGCCCTACAGAGTGAGGACAAAGCATATTTAAGTTGAATATGCCTTTGACAAATCAACCACACCATTTAAGAGAACCCGTAACACTGTGAGACAGTCTTTTGGAGAAATCTAATAAAATACGATCAGAAATCACCTGCAGGCATCTAATCATAACAGAAAAATAATGAGAAGCCTTCCAAAGGGTTAAAGAGAAAATGGCGATGAAAAATACAAATCGCTGCCAGCTTAATTAAAATCAGATGGAAGCAGAAATGGTCTGATTTTTATCTCGTAATTCAAGTCTGGCATTAGATTCAGCTGGGCCCAATTTGTTCAGGATTAAAAGCTCAAAAATGCACTGTTTACTCTGTCAATCATACACAGAGAGAAACACTAAACACTAATTTGTACAAACAGAGATTTAGGAGTCAAAATAATGTTTTATGATCACTTTTTTCAAACCTGCTCAAGTGCGTAACACCACCTCAAGAACGTGAAATGCTGTGTGCTAACCATTATAATCTGACCAGATTCCTTTCCCAACATTCCTATTATACTAAATGCACAGAGGCAGAACAAAATAAGGCCCTCGAACAGGCACTGTTTAGGGCCCATGACTACATAGGTGGATCCCCTTTATTAGCCTTTCCAATGGTCAAACTAAGGTACTGTCATTACTTTGGGGGAGCTACTCACCTGTTCAGCCAGTAGAGGGGTAAGGGTGAGGCATTTCACTACTAGGGCTGTTTAGTTACACCAAATATTTGTCTCGCAAAATTAAATGGACCCTTCTTTTTTCCTCATTTCATTTCAATTAAGGAGAGACCTGTAGCAGTGTATGTTTAGCGTGGACCACACAGTATTTATATTGCTTCTCCCTAATGGAGGCCAATTCCACAAACCCCCGAGTCGACAGGGTGGTGTGGTGTATCAGAAACATTTCCACAACATGTACTCTTTTACATCTATGCACACACAAATACTTAAGTGACACGGACAAAGAGAAAAAGGAAAATTCGGATTCAATTAGATGGTCAGGATAGAGGACCACAGGACAGATAACAGACACCACTGGATGGTTCTCACAATTTAGGACTTTCACAGTCCAAGTGGATAGTTATACTGCATACAAAGACAATCTAGGTGTCTCATAGTCCAATCTATCTTCATTCATGGGAAATGCTTCCTGGACTTCGGCAAGTCTTTTGGCTCATGCTGCTTCAAGGGTAAAGTCAGCCTCCAGTCCAGCGCTCTCTCTCTCTCTCTCTCTCTCTCTCTCTCTCTCTCTCTCTCTCTCTCTCTCTCTCTCTCTCTCTCTCTCTCTCTCTCTCTCTCTCTCTCTCTCTCTCTCCCTCTCTCTCCCTCTCTCTCCCTCTCTCTCCCTCTCTCCCTCTCTCCCTCTCTCTCCTGGCTGTCTTTGGGCGATCTCTCCGCTCTCTCCACTTGGTGAAAAATCAATGTTTGTTTTGCATTTAAAGCCGGGGGGTAAAACTAAAAATATAGCCCTGTAATGATGTTCTGGCCCGTGAGGCCGACCCTGATTAAGCAATGGCGCTTGCAAATCATGTAACAGTCATTACATGGCGGAGTGGGACCTGGACGCTCGCGCTGGCGGCCGCAGCCTGAGCCAGAGCAGCTGGAAGTGGAAAGTATAATTTCATCTTCTGGACGCTGGAAACCATTTAAGGCTCCGGTGGCGAAACCAGCTCGGCACTTCAGCTCACTCCTGACACGGGGCTGTATTAATCAAGCCCAGCAAAATACACTCTGAGGAACACGTACGCACACAGACACACACACACAGACACACACACACACACACAGGCAAACACAGACAAAGACAAACTTATACATACACACGCACATACACACACAGACAAAACACACATGCATACAGGCATGAATTTATATACACACACACACACACACACACACACACTTGAATTTACTCAAACAATCACACAAATGCGCGCGCACGCACACACACACACACAGACAGTCACAGACACACAGATACAGTCACACAGACAGACACACACACACACACACACACTTGAATTTACTCAAACACTCTCTCACACACACACACACACACACATACACACACACACACACACACACACACACACACACACACACACAGTCGCATGCACACACAGACACACAAACACACAGGTACACACACGCATACAAACACACTCGCGCGCACGTACACAGGATTAGGACCCACACGTTACGCGTGCAAATCTGGTTGTGTCTGCGCTGCTCTCAGGATGTGCAAGCGCTTGGCTCGTTGGCGCCTGCTGTTGCGCGAGCCGGACTCTCCTTCGGAGCGCTCGTTTTTCCATGAGCACATGCGGGGTCAGGAGCAAGGTCCTCTGCACTCCAGGGAAGGGTGTGACGAGGAAGGGAGCGCTTCCATTAATGAAGCAAACAATGCGCTCGCTCAGCCTCCCAGGTCACCCATTCTCCTCCGCCACGTCCTTTCCAGCGTGACCCGCCGTCCGAAGCACATCCACTGGAAGCGCTCCACACAGACCACCGCTTTATGACACACCGTGGTGGAAACTGCATACGCGCGCAAGACGTCTATAATGACATATATTTATGCATACGAACAGCATAAACGATCCTTTCATTTTAATCCTGGAGCTAAGAATCGCACTGCTTGACTCAGTGCTGCGCTGCGCAACCTCAAGCATGACTCACAAGTGCGCGGCACTTCTTTGCCATGTTCCATAACACAACTTTAACAAAAAAAATAATAAAAAAACGTCCATAAACACACTCCCCGCGCACTAATTCAATGTTTATGCGTCCTCTGAAATTTCACTCGCTCACAATATCGGTTTTAATATCTTCTGCTGCCTGCTTCAGGAATTCGCCCGTGTTCTGCATAAACCAGATGTCAGGGCTGTATCATTGTCACATGTGAGGAATTAAACGCATGGGAAACACAATACACACAGCAATTTGGCAGGGGAGTATGCATGCGGCAAACACGGGCAAGGTTTTCAAACATTTCCTAGGAGAAATCACAGTGAAAAAGGCTCCTGTGCTCGCTCTCTCTCTCTTTCTATCCATTTATACCTTTTCACTCAAAAAGAGCTTTGTCTGACTGACGGAGCCATTCTAGGCTGCGTTGAGAGTCGAAAAAAGGGTAACTTTACCTCCCGCCGCCCCATTATAGTCACCCGTTCCTGAGTTTTGTGTCGTACACGGAAATATGAACAACTGGACTGTGTTAGAAACTTGGAGGGGAGGGAGGGGCGCTCTTAAGAAAGGAGACTGTACAAAGCGGGAAAAAAAGGCCCTAAAAGGAGAGTGGGGATCGTTGATAATGTCTGAAACAGGAGAACCACCCCACCACAACACTCTGAATAAGATTATCTGATCTGTCTCTCCCCCTAGAATGGCATTCTTTGTCACTCCTGGACAAGCTGAGCAGACAGGCCTCGGATCACATCACCGTTTCCTTTAGAAAGCGAACCCCCCCACCCCCCCCCCCCCCCCACCATCTCTCCCTGGAGTAAATATCCCTGCCAGTTGAGAGGGAGCTGAAGTCACAGGGAAGGGGGCATTAACCCCAAAGACTGTAACTGAAACGGTGGCTGTCCAGAGCCACCAAGTCGCGTTTCTGAGGCGAAGGGGGGAAAAACCGGGGGGTCAGAGCAGAGGGGGGATTTGGGCAGGAATGAGGCGAGATGTGTCCGACTGTACTTTGGGGCAGGGACTCTGACATTTTCTCATGCTCCAACCGAACCGTGAATGCCGCGATCATCAGTCAACGTACAAGGAGCGCTCTGTGCAGTGGAGCCAAAGGTCAGCTCCAGGCTACAATGCACAGCTGCATGCAGCTCACAGTGCAGCGGTAACAGTCAGATGTACCACGGGGAGGGGAGAGAGAAGCTGCTCCGTTCTGCAAATGAAAACTCTGCGATTATGGGGAAAGAATAGGGCCTTTATTCTATGTTTTGAGGGGGAAGAACTGGCTGCAGATCGTGAGGGCCACACCAGGGCTCAGTTCACAGCAAGGCCAGATGATAGAGCCTCGCACACGGACGGCGAGGCAGGGGGACGACGAGGGAGAGGAGGAGGCGTAGGGAGAGGATGAGGGCAAATGGGAGCGAGGGAGAGGCGAGGATCCTTGCACACAGATGGGCCGGAGTGAGGAACAGGGTACAATACAGGGTGAGAATGAGTGTAACGGGGGGATGACAAGGAATATGGTGAGACCTAGCACAGGACCAGGGAGAGGAAGGAAGGAATAAGCTTAAAAAACAGGACAAGGACAAGGGTGAGGAAGAGGCTACATCAGCACCATTCCAGGTTTTCATGTCTACATAACAGTGTGTCTCTGTATGTGTCTGTGTGCACTAGCATACGCGCAGCAGAAAAAAGGCACCATCCCAAGAAGAAAAGATGCACCCTTGCTCTAAACCAGAGACCACAGAAGTAACACCCACAGTGACTGACATTCCTCCACTTCCTGCGAGGTCTGGGAGGCGAGAGCTCCTCTTTAAAGCCCGTGGACGCAAGACCTGGTTTCCTCTTGCCTGCTGCACATGACCCCCGGGGCTCAAAAACACCAAGACATAGCTTGTTAAAAGTGATGGCTTGCACAGATGTTCCGGGAGCAAAGACTGAAGCTATATTACTGATACATTACACTGCACACGCACAGAGGGCGCCGTTTTTCAGAGCAAGGCGGACGCGTCTGGATCTGAAACGCAGGTACTGCACATCTGGACTCCCCGTTCCCATGGAACAGTTTTGGATAAGGGGGGCCCCCCGCGCCGGGACACAAACGCAGGGCCCTCCCGAGATGTGAACCCACGACCCTCTGGTCAGGAAGCCTGTGTCCAGACCGCTCCGCGCCACCGTGGATGATTTACGAGAGCGTTCCCTCGCCAGTGACTGGTGCTGACCCGGGCCCGGCACCAGATGCCTCCATTCCACCGGGGAGAGGGACCGCGGTCAGTCACTCAAAGAGCACGCCTCGGGCCAAGTACGGCGAAGCTGCCCGTCTCCATGGATATGCAGCCCATGAGGGCAGAACCGGCTATTATTGTCGGTCTGGAACGCTTAAGAGGGCAACCTGGGGAATAATTTATTTCTGTCTGCTACAATGTGATTGTGAAAAAAAATGAAGCTTCTCAAGGAGAAAATATTATCGTTTGCATTCTTTATGGTTTGGGAGTGCTCTGGGAGCGAGGCTAAGATTCACTGCTGTATGACGGAGAGGCTATATTTATAGGAGAGCCCTGATGTGCCAACTTCTGTAGAGCCAAGGACTTGGACTGCAGTTAAGTCTCAATGTTGCTGATACACTCATAAAACATCATCCGTTGCAGAGTCCTGGACGAAAAAAAAAAATCCAATATCTCCCAGGAGGTTCCGTGTGGATTTTACTAAAATTGGAGGATGCCGTCTCGACTGTGTGACTGAGCAGTTGTGTAGGTTTCCATACAGCGTATGAATGTTGCTCCGGCCTCCTCCTCCTCCTCCTCGTCGTCCTCCCGCTCTCGTGTGCATAGTGGTTCCGTCATCAGGCTAAGCCTCAGGTAATGAGGAACACCAGAGAGAGAGGCACTCAGGCTGGGCTGGATGGTGAAAGATGGTCCTATTCAATTACACCGCGCGGCGTTGCCTGCTTTTAAAGCACATTACTGATATTCACAAACGCATTACGGAGCCACCTGCTGAAAGCTACAATAACGGGGCCCTCTGATAAGTCATCTAAAAAATGTTCTTTGTAATGTAATGACTGCTGTTGTATTTTAAGGAAACTTCCCACTCCCCTTTTCTGGGGAGAAAAGGGAAAAAAAAAGTGTAGGGTGTTTAATGTTTCCACCAGCACTGCGGCAACTTTTGTCAAGTACCGGATCGAATTAGTACCTGCACAGAGGGCTTTGTTGAAGTGACAAAATGGCATTTCGACAGTTGAAACGCTGCAGGTAATGAATTATGGAAAATGAACAGGGTGCATTAAAAACACTCAGTAACTGCTCAATATTTTAACACAGGGACCTAAAGCTTCAAATCTGAATAAGTGAGGCTGTCACACAGTACAATGCTAAGTGAAAGGAGCAAGAACCAACCTCTCACATCACTGTTGGTAATCAGTGCCAAAACCTGCCCATGGTATAGAATTCCTTCTGATTAATCTACAAAGCTTAGGTTAGATATCAACGATAAAAATGCACTTAAGAATTGACATAAAAATCTATTAAGGGGGGGTGTCTGCAGAACCTGTTTTCCTGACAGACAAGTGATCTTACAGACATTGGTAGTGCAGTGCCTTCACTCCCATACAGCTCTTTAATAGTCTTCCCTACACACTGGCAGCGGGAGTCAGAGACTAACCGCAGAACAGAGGGAAGGAAGAAGAAAAAATTTAAACAAGTGCCTGTCACAGAAAAAAAAACAAACAGCAGAGTGACAGAGTGAAGCGCGGTGCCAAGCTGCTGGAACAATGGGCTGGTGCAGGCCGCGGCGGCAGCCCGCGCTTTGCAGGGCCCACCCTCGCCGTTCCAGTGTAATCTGGAGCGCGCCCGCGCCGGGCCCAACGTGCCAGACAGCCGCTGCCGCCCTTCCTCCGTCATCTGACCGGGTCTGAGGAGACGGCGGCCCGGAGAGCAGGACCTTTCCCCCTCGGGGGTTCTGAGCACACCCGTCAGAGACATGGGGCCAAGGCCCCGCGGGTTGGCCCGCACTGGAGCTCTGACCGCGGGCGCTCTCGAACACGCTCGCACGCGCAGGCGAACCGACTGGCTCTGCTGGCTGTTCCTCCGCCTGACGTCTCGAATGAATCATCCTAACCAGGAGAGATCTTCCCAAATAATCTCCGCGATTAGGTTTCACCGCTAAGATGCCAGATGACCACCGCTAAACTGTCTGATGAAAACTGAACAAGGCAAATGTTTGACAAGGCAGTCTTACACATGAAATGAAAAACAAAGACTGCCTCTCAAACTGACAGGTGGAAGAGATGCCATCAGGAAGAGCTTAAGATATTATTCGCCGTCAGCCCCACTTGTATTTAAAAGCTGCCATTAGGCAGACATGCTCTCGAGAAAAGAGGCCGAGGGCTCTTTTGTCTGCACACGGCAGAACCACAGGCAGATACCGAGGATGTAATCGATAACCCTCTCAAATGCATCCTCATGACAAAAACACGCCCTTCCGTTTTTTGTGAATGGGTCATTTATGACAGGAAAGGGAGAGAGAAAGCAGGCCGGGCGCTGGGGCTGTGGGAGGCTACCCCCGGACCTGCACACAGGGTGTCAGGTGTTGGCGGTGACAAAGGCAAAGGAAGGGAGGCTCGCGTCTGTACACCCGTTGGACGGAAGAGAGGAACATCTCCACAAAAGCACTCTGCATGCGTGACCTGCAAAGGAACCAATGTCCGAATTCAGCCCTAAAAGAGGCCTCCAACAGGCCTAAAAAGGACGAAAAGACTGACCTAAAATAATCTGTTGTACTATTGTGCTTTGTTGGACTCTCGCACATTCTTCCAGGTCGTGCATCATTTCTGTCTCTTTAAACAACATGGTGAATTCTAACATCAGACAGCTTTGAATGTCCTCTTTCTGAGAGTAAACTAACAATGATAAAACTGTAGATTGAAAAAGTTGGAGAGAGGACAAAAGAAGTTTACAAAAACGAAATAATAATGACGGCTTTTTCAAACACAGTAATAGCAGGCTAATTATTAAGAAACCGGTAACACGTAGCTTGTGCTTGAGAGCCCAATTTTCACTTCTGAAGGATGAATACCCCATTTCTTCATTTCAATAAACTCCTTTCCACTTCTCTGACTACAAGGAGGGTAATGATATCAATGGTTTAATTCCCCGCTTTCTCTTTCTCTTGCTCTTTCTTTCCTTCTTTCATTCATTCTTTTAGAAACCATCTCAATCACCTTCTGACAAATTGCCAATCAGTGCTGAACAAAGCCCGAGGCCTCCTTTGTTGGGCGCGTTTTTGTTAATGGGAAAAGCTTTTGAGACCCGATCCCGCTCCGGCTTTAGCGTCCGCGCCGCGCTCGGTTAATGGGGATCTGCTCTGCGTGCTGATCCCGTCCCAGGCCTTACCTCGCCGTGTTTGATGGGGTTAATGACTCCTCTCGTGACTCCCATTCGGAATATCGTCTCTGTCGCCTAGAGACGAGGGAGAGAAGAGAGAAAGGGAGAGGGGGTTAGAGAGAAATTAAAACACCACACAGGTCTTCCACTCGTCCACTCGGCAGTGACAAGTGACAATGTCCAGGACAACTGAAGGTCTCTTTGTCCGCAGAGAACACCCCGGGGGGCCTGCCATAGGAGTGGAACGGCCGCTGAGAGTTAACGCTCGGACTGTCGTTCCACCTAATCCCCCCCCCCCCCCCCCCCCAACCCTACTTGGACCATATAAAAATGTTCAGACAATGCAACAGTGGTTAAACAGGCAGCTGTTTGTTTAAAGGAATGAGCAGGCTATCCGGGAACTCAATGATGGAGCATTCTGTGGTAAACATCAACTCCGTGACACAGAAAATACAAAAACAAGCCAAAGTCGCAACCAAGTTGATAAGTCTAGTACAGCTATAAAGATATGGAGCTCATCTGTTAAACATTATTATTTAGGACTAATGGGAGGCACAGCATTCACACTAAACTTAAAGCTGGCGTTTTGTGGAGATTGACATGCATTAACCAGAGACACAGACAAACATATGTGAGAATGTCCACACAGTACCAAACACAAAATTAACTTTTTTCTTGGATATTTGCTTTGTCTAGAGTTGTTCTTCAGACATATGCAGTGCAGAATAAAAAATGGAGCAGCTCTTCCCACAGTGAACATGATCTCAGTATTAATTTAGCATAAAAAAGAATATATGTTAAAAAATATAGGTTAAACATAACTAATTAAGTTAAGTTAAGATAATGTAGGTCCGGGAACTGATTTGGGCATACTGGGCAAGAGAAAATCTGTCAGATAAGGGATTGAAGGGACTCTCCTGAAAACTGCCTTACATAAAGGGCTGTGTGTGTGTTTGTTTGTTTGTGTGTGTGTGTGTGTGTGTGTGTGTGTGTGTGTGTGTGTGTGGATGTAGTGTAGTGTACTGTATGTTTATTTGCTGAAGCTGCCAGTCATAAAAGAAGTAGTAATACCTATGTTGGAATGTCCCATCCTTGGAATTCAAAGTATTGGAAAAGATGGACAGCAAATTCCAAAAACTGTGACACAGCATAATTAAAAACCATCCATAAAAGCAAATTTACCTGAGTTTCCCGTGGAGGTTTTAATAGTATATAAACACCCCCCCCCCCCCAACACACACACACACACGTACGTTTGTGTGTATATTCAAATTTACAAGGAGAAGCAAGTTAGTGAATGGACATGGATGCGATCCATGCGGCGTGAGAGAGGAGGAGTGCTGGGATGTGACTGTCCCAGCAGTCCTTGGGGCTCCCCACAGCCTGGGGACCAGGCATTTTTGCACTAAAGAGCCTTCATTTGTTCCTGCTATGCTGCCAAGGTGCTAAACACTGTTATCACATCCAGAAATTATTTTCACTAAATACCGTCATGTTCCCTATTTTACTTCCCCTCCAAATGTCCAGCATTTAAAAAAAACCCTGAAAGTGCCTACACTGAATAAACCAGCCTCATAAATCGTTTTTACTGGTGTGTCCTTTTTTTGGCATGTATACAAACAGGATTTGTCAAATGTGTTAAGCGGCCCTAAACCACGTCTCAGTCTCTCCATACTTATTTTACTGATGGAAGTGAGTCAGAAAAAAATGATCTTTCACCTCCACCTTCATGTATACGGTAATGGAGCTTTTCATATGAAAATTCCTTCAGCGCTAGCGTTCACCGTGAGCATTCACCTCGTCAGCGATGACTGTGAAACCACCAAGTGTCCATGGCAACAGGGGGAGTCCGCTTGCACCCGTGCAGTCCCGCAAATAGCGGGCAAGGAGGATGCTGCACACCCCCTTTGTGTCCCAAATAATGAGGCCCTTTCACGGCTCTTTCCACTGGCATTTTGAGGATGTTTCAGGCCAAACTGAGACCTCTGTCTGAGCGAGCTTCCTTCTGGTCCCATTCAGGGGCAGTGGCGTGGAACTGCCCCCTTTCTCCCGGCAGCTGGGAGGCTGGCTTTAAGGAGCCGGCACCTACGCCACACCACTGCACGTCACGGGACGCTTGGCGTCAGAACGGGCTCGGACCTCGGACAGGCCGGGAGAGGGCCTGCTCTCTCCTGCGGTCTGACAGTCTGTGCATCACTAAGATGATTATCTGCAGCAACAAGTGTCACTCCCCCCCCCGCACACAGGCAGGGAGGCTGGAAGGACGACCCCCTGGGGCCGGGGACAATACCTCTGGACTTGAACGCTGGCACTGGGAGCTTTAATAAGGACGCATAACTCAATGGCTGATTGGCTATGGGGAGATAGCTCACGCATGAAAAAAAACTGTAGTTTTGATGATTTTGACTACAAAATGTCAATCTTAACATAGTAGTTAGTAAATAGCCACGGCTGAACAGTTTCATTACAGAAGTCTCACGTAATGGAGCAGGCTAAGCTTTTACTTACTCGTTCCGTCACCTCCGTACAATGTAGCTCGATGTAAGCGTGGTTCATTAGGTGTAATAAAAGTGACGCTTTATTGTGGTTCTAAGCTCCTGTATTGGCTGGCTGTGATACCATGGTCCTCATGGCGCAACGGAACCTGGCCAGAGCCAGGGCGAGCCCAGCTAAGATTTACACCCTGCGGGGCGTTTTATTGGCTGACCGGTGCAGAAACCGGTGTGTTACTGACGGAAAGGTGAGGCGTAAAATTTCTGAGGCAGCTCTGGAAAGCGCTCGTTTGGCACCTCTGGGGACATCCCCAATGACACAGCCTGCTCACAAAAATCCTGGAATCGGGGAATTTTTTTTTTTTTTTCACCCTGAAGTGATTAACCAGAGGAAATCAGTCAGACTGCAGACCCTAAATGCACTTCTGGGTAAAATGTCAGGCCTTTCGTTCCTGGCAGGAAGTTTCTTTAACCCCGTCCTGCCCACCGCGGCACAGGGCTCCTGCCTGCCTATAGCGCTGTGAGGGAGCGCGGCAGCGAGAATGTTCCTTTAAGTCAGCTCCTCCAGATTCCACAGCTTAAATCAAACTGGTCCCTAGTTGCACACAGCATGATGGAGCTGAGCAAGGAACGGAAAAAAAATATATAGGGAAAGGAGAATTATTTAAACACACGGGCGAACCTATTGCTTTATTTCCAAAATGTATTTCTGGCATCCAGGATAACCTTTTAGAAGCTCAGTTAACTGTGGAGCCTTCGGTGTGTAAATCAATCAAAGTGAATGCAGTGACACAATTAATTGCATAACTCACTTCGCCAGACTGGCCCAGCAAAAAATCTCAAATCTAGCAAAGAAAAAAAATACATGAGTAGATGTTTGTCTAAAAGACCTGCTGGATATGGCAAGATAATTTGATTCAGGTTTACCGTATTAAATTTGCAATTTAATGCATTAACGAGGGCATACAATTTAGATAATTCCACCTCAAGTCCGCGAGCCAGATATTGTTATTGAATTTGTCAACCAAGCACCGATGGAGCTCTGTCAGACTTTTCGAATTAAGCAATAAGAACCGGGACGCCTGGGTCGGACGGCCCATCTGACACCGCTCCCCCAAACTCTGCCTCCTTTCCCAGGGCCGGCCCCCCTGTCTAGACAGCACTCCAGCTTCCCCTCTGTCACACGTGGTCCCCGAAGAGGCAGACGTTTATTTATCTACCGTGGTTACAAACAGCCCCATTAACCAGCTATTTACTTGTAAATGTCATTCCTAATAACGCTTTCCTCAATTCAACAGTATCAAGGGCCTGTTTTTTTTCCAAAAAAAAAAAAAAAAATGAAAAAGGCAACCAACAGGGAAGAAAGCTGGAAGAATGAGAGCAAGGATCTGTGCTTTCCAAAGACCCATTTCACCAGTCAGGGCCCAGACCAAGTGTGACTCATCACACGGCACCGCCATCCCTCTAAACAACCAGACCGACAGTCAACAGACAAAACCAAACAGCTCACCACAGCGTAGGGTTACTAACCTGGTAAATAAAACAAATGTTTTTCATGGATATGCTTGAATGGCAAACAGGCAAAAGTCATCTGGGTCACTCAACAGGGGAGAGAAATGAGGAAGAATAGGTTTGGGAGATTTGCTCCATTTACTAATAACTGTGCAGGGAGCCTGAGAGCGACGTCAGAGTGTTTGAACGGACATACTGTTGATGTAAACGCATTCTTATAAGGCAGGCTACTGAATACTGATTGAATGTGTGTGTGTGTGTGTGTGTGTGTTTCAACGACCTACATGCAGGAAATGAAAAGCTGTTACCAAAGGCTTCTAGAAAGAAACAAAACTGAAGTTACTGAAGTTCTGCTTCTAAAAAGGTTCAAATATGAATTCTGATGTAAAAATAACCTAGTCCACCCTGATCGCACCCCTAACCCTAATCCCAGCAGAGGCTCTGGTTACCGCTAAATATGGTTTTAGGGGTGGTCTGAGTAGGGTCCTCTTTATAAATAGTTATGGTGAGGAGTTGATACAGCAGGAGAGCTTTGGCCAGGATTCTGTCACTTGGTTGGGCTGGGTCGAAGAAAGGATTAGCCATCAAGCTGAACTCGATATGATCACGGCTTCCATAACTGTTCAAACCCAACCATTACTGTCCAAATCATTCCCAACCACATACCATAATACTATTCTCTCCCTCTCTCACATAGACACAGGCTGCTAATTTACAACAACAATAATAATAACAATAATATTTAAATGCTTCTTTTGGCTTTGGTGGTGTTTTTGGTCATTGGAAGAGGGTCAACATTTGTAGGAATGGGAATAATTCCAGAGTAGTTGGAAATTCTGACCCAAAATGCACTGCATCTGTGCCCTTTGATCGCTATTCTGTCTTCCTGAGAAAATACGTGGATCCATTTCAGGTTTCTGTCATAGGATGTGTCATACCACTGTCGCTGTGAAAACGTAGGTATTCTTTCTGCAGGCTCCTAGAGAGAAGCACGATGCCCAGGCTGAACCCCATAAGTCACACTCCAGTGGGGTTGCCCCTCTGTTCAGAGAGGATGCTCCAAGAAATTTCAACATGAAATCATTCAAGATTTTATGCTCGGATGAGGACTTTACCAAATTTACCAATCAATTTGATTTAGTGAAAGCCGACTGCATGTGGACTGCTCTCAGCTTTCAGCCTCACTGTGAGAGCGCATCAGGCCAAAGCGCATTCCTGTCCCCCCACACTCCACCTTCACGCCCAGGGCTGGGCAATAGGACAGATCCACACCCAGCCCTCCCTACCATGGGAGCCGTGTCTTCTCCAGACGGAGTCAGAAACTGAGCACGTGTGTGAGGGACACATGAGGGACCTTGAGTGGATGTAATGTGGTGTGGGTGTTTGTATGTGTGTGTGTGTGTGTGCGTGCGTGTACGTGTGTGTATGTTTGGTGTGTGTGTGTGTGTGTGTGTGCGTGCGCGTCTGCGTCTGCTTGGGGTGTGTGTATGTGCGTGCGTGCGTGCGTGTGTGTACGTGTGTGTATGGTGTGTGTATGTTTGGTGTGTGTGTGTGTATGTTTCGTGTGTGTGTGTGTGTGTGTGTGTGTGTGTGTGTGCGTGCGTGCGTGTACGTGTGTGTATGTTTGGTGTGTGTGTGTGTGTGCGTGCGTGCGTGCGTGTGTGTACATGTGTGTATGGTGTGTGTGTGTGTGTGCGTGCGTGTGTGTACATGTGTGTATGTTTGGTGTGTGTGTGTGTGCGTGCGTGTGTGTACATGTGTGTATGGTGTGTGTATGTTTGGTGTGTGTGTGTGTGTGTGTGTGTGTGTGTGTGTGTGGGTATATGTGCACCAGAGGATGAGATGCATGAAGATGCAGAGAGAAGGTGCTTCAGCACAGTCTGGGCTGTGGGAGAGACAGAGACTGAGTTGGAGGGAGAGAGAGGAGAGAGGGGATAAGAACTACACGGAGAGAGAGTCGTATGAAATTTCATCTGCTTTCCTGTGCCGTACTGGGGGTAAACACTTCCCAACTTGTTAGACCTCTCTGCTCCATTCCATATTCTACAGGGGAGACTGTCAAAAGCTTTTTTTTCCATCTACTTCACAAGAGAAACTCAAAACTGATTTTCTTTTAAACTTTTTTCCTCCTTTGTGAAAAGTGGAAAGTTTTACACATGCCCATAAAAGGACACCAGAAACTATGGTTTTGATTGCTGTAAGACCAGCCTACACCTCGCTGCAACTACTTCAAGTTGAAATGCATCACAGCTAAAATTGAACCTAAAAGGACTGGGCAGGTTTAAACTTCAACATGAAACAGCCGCAGAAACTAAAAACACACACTGTTAGTTTCGGTGCGGCGTGCAAACCGCACGTATTCATAAATTACACGCAAGTGTGAACGTTTTAAGACTGGAAAGTAACCACTTACAAGTGCTGTTAAAGCGTACGACTGTCAGGGACTTGATTGTAAGTCCTTCAGACAGATCTGCTGACTGCTACAGTGGCAAGGCTAGATGCAGTGTTAGGGGTGGTGCGCTGGCCCCAGCGCTGGCTTGCTGTTGTTCCCGTACAGAGCAGCCCTCTATAATGCGAGCACGTGGTGGTGGAAAGAGCGAGCTCTCGGTTCTGGGCCGGCGTCCAAGGCCTTCTCGCTGCACTGAGTCCCTCTCTGTTTTCACTGGAAATGATGTGTTTACCAGTAACAAACAAAAACGGCAAATTATCCCATAAAGCTAAACACTGAGCTCCGTCCGCAAGGGTCTTAAAAACCCGCCGAGTGTGACGGGCGGAGCGAGACTCACGCACACACGCTTGTGGGGGGGGGGGTCTGGGGAGAGACCAGACCTGAGGCCCACGCAGACCTGGAGAAGTAAAAAAAAAATGGCTCAAATTTGTCAGTCGAAAGCATAATAGCGAGCGGTAAACTCCGGATCATCCGCTCCGATCAGCTGATGCAGGGCTGCTCAGAGAGGCAGGGGCAGCTGCTGGTAGCACACACACTCAACGAGTACACCGAGAACATAAATACAAACAAAAATAACGGCATATGAGGCCGGGCACGCTTAGAGCTTGCCACAGTTAGGAGCTTTTGTTTAGTAACGGAATATGCCCCTCGACTCCTTTCTCTCCCTCAATTTCCCGAGAAAGAACACACAAAAAAAACTGTTTTGGAAAAAAACCCCTCTTAGCTCACGGCAGGAGATGTGACTAGACTTGCCAGCATGTAGTTTAGGTCGGCTAATAAATCCAGCTTTTTAATTTCGACCGTCATCCGGAGACTTTCTTGTCCAAGGAAGCCTATCACTAACATTTCTTCAGATTTAGTGTAATAAATAAATCACTTGCGCATGATAAATCGTACACAAATGAATGCATTTATTCTGATTCCAATGAACTGTGTGTCAAGCTTACTTTGTCAAATGCAGTCATTCTACAATCCACACACACACACACACACACACACACACACACACACTCCCCAGCCAAGTTGGTCATTTGTCTGGTATAGTGCATAGGGCATCTGTTTAAACACAAACACAAGCAAACACACACACACACACACACACACAGAGACACACACAGACACACACACACAGACACACACACACAGACAGACACACACACAGACAGACACACACACACACACACACACACACACACACACTTACATGTGTATGCACACACACGCAAGCATGGCCCATAAATGCCTATTAACTGCAGAAACATTCATGCATACTCACGCACACACAGACTCATTTGGGGGCACGGAGCATAACTGAAAGTGTACTTTGAGGGAGCAACGTGATTTACTCTAAGCTCTGCTGAGGGCTAATTCATCTGTGCCTGGAGGTGCCACCCACTGCCTCACTTTACCATACGCTTTAAATTACTTTAAAAACAGCAATTTCAAGACAACATTGATTGCTTAATGCTAATCTTGTGAGGAGATTAATCATGCTTAAATCGATGCTGCTATAATCCTCCACAGCCCAACTAGAATTGGGAGAACAGGCCTTTTCCTGCAGCAACTTATTCCATTCCAGGAACAGTCCTGAAGTTATGCGCATAAAGGGTTAAAAGTCACGGAGGCCATTTGACTTCCACGCATACCTGACTGTGCGTCCGCAGCGCAGCGTCTTTAATGCACTTCAGTCATCCAGGGAAATGAACTAATTTGTAAGGACCATCCTAATCATGTTAATTTTTTACTGGAGCTGCTGGTCTGCAGATGGCCTCCTAATAAACTCCACGTTTTAAAGCTAATGTATATTAAACCCACATGTCACTGCGATTTCAGAGGGGAGAGGGAGAGACCGGGGCCTCTGCTGCCGCTCCGGGGAGACCGGGACGTACGTTTGAAGACGCAGGACCACCGCGAGCAGCGCCCAGGTGAGCTTTCAAGCCAAAAAGGAACGGAGAAATAACAATATCCACCCTAATTCCATTCCCTTTCAAGAAATAATGCTACGGTATATGACGGGTCTCTGGAAACTCCCGATGTTACACAAGCGAGCTTCATATGGATAATCAACCAGAGACAGAGGGCTTTCCCACAGAAATTCATTTATCCACCCCTAACAAATCACAACATTCCTAATTCCCGTAATCACTTAAGCTTATCTGTTTTGTTTTTAATGAAAAAACAGAAGAAACATTGAGCTGCACCGGCCCACAAAAAAACTAAAGCCTCATTGTCTTCGAGTGAAATATGCATTCGGGAACTGAGTGCTAGTTTAAGAGGGACAGAGGCGCTCCTGTAGCCCTGACATACCTCGTATGGGATCGGTCCTCCTAAGGCACCGGTCTGAAGGACCACAGCAGTTACAGCAGCACTCTATACCAGCGTTACCCTGCCACGCTATCAGGCTGGACACGATCTGTATTGTGACATTCGATCAGGCTCAATCTGCACTGTGCCATGGCTTTTGGTGGCTGAAAAAGTTGCCGACTCCATGCAAAAGGTGGGAATAATCATGGCCATCTCCGCTACGGCACCTTCCATAAAAGGCATGAAGCACTTCTCACTTCACTAACATAACGACTCTTTGGTCAGTAACTCAATCAACTCGCTCTCCATATTCCCACCCCCCACAAAAAGACTGTATTTCACACATTTATATACAAATGAAATGGTATCTTGCACCATAAAAATGAAATTTCACACTTCCCACAACAACTACTGGAATGATTTGGAGTTGCAAAATAGGATACCTAAACAGAGGGAAGTCTGCACTACACAGTTAAAATCATAGCTGCTATGTAATTTTTAAGGCAAACAATCCTAAGCATTAGTAATGCTGGTGGGCTGGGATTTCACTGGGAGGCAGTGAATGATGCGGTGATGAAGTTGTACCAGCACCAGAAGCGACTTGACAGCGTTCCAGCAGCATTGCAATGCTGGACGATGGTGGCATACCCCGCTCAGCCATGTGCCGATATAGCCCCCCCAACCCTCTCTCCCTCCCTTTACACACGACCATTAAGGGTTTACTGTTTGTTTTTGTGTAGTGAACCCTATCAGCTATGATCTTGGCTAAACCTACACAGCTCATTATGGCTAAGTCGTCACACCACTGCCAACTGGAATGTCTCTGGGCTGCATAAAGGTTGGCCCGATTCAAACCTATGGCAGGAGGGGAGGAGGGAGAGAGGGAGAGTGAGAGAAAGACAGAGTGAGATGAAGTGGATTTGGGGGAGGAAGAGGCCGAGATTGCCGCAGGACAGCACATATTTCTTCATTTATTGTTCTGGTACTTTTCTGTAAAATTTCAGAAATACTCAGAAACACCAATCAGCATAAAAAAAGCCACACAAAGACAGCAGCACAGACAAACAGAGAAAACACACAAGCCAGTAATGCACCAAAAGCAAAGCCACACCCAGCAAGATGATTATATGGGTTTCCTTTTTGCGTCTTGTTCACAGCAGCTACCTTCCTTGTCCTATAAAACGACAGGGATATGTAAACTTTGTCCTGCTGTGGCTGACCTCATTTTTTATACTCTATTCAAACAGTTAACAATTGAATTTTTTAGAGTAGTGTTTTTGTTCTTTTTATTATAGGGGGTATGGCATCAGGCTTGGTTTAGCTGACCTTGTGTGAAAAGACCACACCAGCAGATAAACAATTGTGAGGTCCTGGATTCAAAACAGGATGTAGCCATTTATCTGTCTGTCTGGTTGCATGCGGCATCTTAGGTTATCTCTGAGAAAGACCAGTCACCATCCCCACCGGGCAAGTAACAACAATCTCCTCCACACAGGGCCGTTTATCCACCCAACCTCCAAACATTCTGGGTTGTCAGTGACATCACATCACACGCTGAAAGTTCTCCCACAGGCTGAGCTGAGGCCTTAGGGTAAGGGGGGGGGGCTTGCTATGACCTGTGTCACCCTAGCCAGACGCAGAGAGGGGAGTGAGGGGCACTCTACCCTTTACTTTGCCCTCTTCCTCCCCACACCGCCCAGGTACCCCACCCTCCCCCTACATATAGATGCCAAGGCTGTAAGTGCAAAGGATTCTGGGACGGGTGACTGAGGATTGAGAACGATAGCCTGCTGTGTGTCTTGAGTGATACACTAAAATCTACCAATGGCAATACAGGCAGTCTCTGTGACCCAGACAAAAGCTCACAAATGCCTACCAAAATAGGAACACATATTACAGCTGTCCAGAGCAGATTTATCAAAATTATGGATGCCACAGTACGCCTACTAAAAAAAACTCCCAATTACAATTAACAATGAGGAGGACAGCCCTCAGCACAAAAGATTTTGTGAAGGGCTCTATGCATCTGTCTGTAGAGCCATTCACCCATAGGACCAGACACTCACCCGGCAATGAATTAAAGAAATACCGACATCTCTCAGAGATGGCAGTCTGGGGATGCAACTGCACTTTGGGTGGAGTCCAGCAACAGGATGCCACCAATGGCACATTGCCCCAGGGGTCATGTGCCACAGTGTGAAAACAGCCGAATTGCAATTAGACCCTTCATTCTGGACTGGTGATTTATGGGGCTTTAAAACTGTGGACCCATTGAGAGGGGGGAAAGAGAAGAGAAACTGAATGAGTTAAAAAAAAAAAAAAAAAAGGAGAGAGAGGGAGAGAGGCTCTGGTTGCCTGGGGCTGTTTCACTTCCCCTGGCGTGGTCCTTCTGTGGGGAACAGGGGGGTCATTAAAGAGCACTAATGACCCAATGATTGACGAGCCGGTGAGCCTCTGACCCTGTAATTAGAACAGGGCCCTGAGAATCGGCAGCCCAGAGTGGAGGATTACATCCACTCTCAAATAACAAACTGGCCTAAAAAAGGTCGGAACTGTCCTTTTGCTTCCTTCAAACAGATACAAGAGAACTGCTAAAACACAGCTTAAAAATATGCATCTAAAAAACAAGTTAAATACAACAACTATTTGATACACAGCACAATGTGTTAATCATTTTACTAATTACGTGTCTGGCCGCAGGCTTCATTTTAGAGGCAGACACGCATCCACACGGGAAGCGCAGCAGCTGTGTGACACAGTGGTCAGCATTTGGCGAGGGGGGCGTTTGCATAGAGCTCCAGGTGGGTTAGTGATGTGGCACGTTTGGACGAGCGACATTTCCCAAATTACCCAAATTACTCCAATGCATATTGCAGTCTGCTCCGCTAGGTCACGGCACTGCTTCAAAGTCACAGCGCATGAGGGCTTGTGAGCCGAAACAAGCCCATGAAAAAACAATTAATGAGGCGCTCCGCGAAGATGGCAAATTATCATGGACGCTTGGTTGTTCCCCCCTCCCTCGGTGTCCCCCCCCTCCCCCTGCTCAGCGCACCTCTAATTGCTGTTCCCAGAGGCCTGCACGGCGCGGAGTTAAACAGAGAGGTACGGCTGCAGAGCCTGCAAAAACAAACCGCCAGCCGCGCTGCCTTCCTCCCAAAGCCACACCTTCCACCACCTCTCCCTGCGGAGGAGGGGAGGGAGGGAGGGAGGAGAGACGGCTTCCATCTTCCAGCGGGTCGGGGTTTCGGCGGAGCGCTTTAAGTTTGAAATATGTTATTAATTAAGGCCCCCTCCCCTAAAACCCCAAAACGCACCATTAAAAAACGCGCGCACACACACACACACACACACACGCATACGCGCACTACGGTCACTTCCCGCCAATTAACTGTACGGAAAACCATCAGATGCCGACGGCAAAACAGGACCCCCGTTTCCCAAGAGATCTCAAACTGTGCCATTCTAGACCTTTCCATCCAAGAAAGGCTTAATGCAGTCCACCTGGGCAGCTCCATGTCATTCTTTGTTTTGGGGGAGGGTGGAGGTGTGTGTGTGTGTAGTGGACAGGCGATGCAGGTACAAGCGTCAGTGGGCACTCAACCCCACTACATGGGGCAGATGGCTTCAAAACAAAAATTTCTAAGAAATTTTCTCAATTTGAGAAAATAGGAGAGCGCAGCGAAGCTTAATGAAACCATCACTTCCATGGGAGAATGAGAGTCAGAGAAGAATTCCCAAATACGGTCAATTTAATTCACTGCCATTACTTCTCCCACACCCCTTCAAGTTCTCTCTTTTTTCACCTGCTCTAATCTTGTCAAACAGCCAATAAATACATAACCTCACTGTCTGGATGTCTTGTTTTTGGAAAAGAGGAAAAAAGCACGGGAAATGAATCAGCAAGCATTAACATTAATTGTCAGCTCTGGGAGCGAGGGCAAAGGGGGCACGGTATTTGGTGTGTTCACAGGATTCTGCGCTCTTGGGGAGAGGGCACCGGGAGCAGAGCGCGGAACGCAGCCTGCACGCAACCGAGAGCCGACAGCAAGCATCACAGCCACAGCTATTATTGAGATACAGAAGCAGCCAAACAACCTCCTGCAGAAATGAAGAACAGATGAGAACATGTAAAGAGCTGCTTCACTTCACCCTGAATGAACATATGCTGAACAAAGCGGCCAAAACACACAAAGCCTAAACCCACCCCAGCTCCCCCTCTCCTTTTTTTTTTTAAGTGGACGATTATTGATCGCAGGAGGCCGGGGCTGATTTGGGTGGAGTAGAGCAAACAAACAAGCCTTTTCCTCAGACATCTCAGCGCCGCACACTTCAGCTGCAGCCGCACTTGGTTTATTTGACATGGCACCTGCTCCAGCATTCTGCTGGCTTAGCTGGATGTTACTGAACACGGCCCTTGCGTTACACGCACGCCTGTTAAATGATGGACCTTTCTTTATTTTTCCTAGATCCTTAGAGCGTAATACAGACAGCGCTGCTCAGCGCCTTTATTCGGTAAATGAACGGTTTTGCATAGGAGGACGTGCTCTTGAGGGTGAGCGCCTTGGACAGTGTTCCAAATTTCAAGCAGGAGGGTCAGAGAATAAGATGCACCTCGTTAAGGCGTACCAATACTCCTGACCTGAAGATGGATGTGGGGGCCACCCACAGCTTTTTGAAGTTAACTGCACTTTTGGTCAATTCTTGGACCTAACCTAACCTAAGAAGTAATAAGGAGCCAGACAATGTATTATACAGGGATGCCTCTCTCAGAAACAAGTGTTACATTATTTCACACAATAGCTGTGATCGAAAAGTCCAGCAATGTAATTAGACACGACATGCACCCAAACTCCATGTCAGTTATATCGAGCAATGTTAGTGCTGCAGCAGCAACGCTGATTAGCTAGCTCGCGGACTAAATAAATTCAAGGCTTAAGTTTCATTTGTGCGAGGCTATGTATTTGTAACTACTCCATACATGTCCACAAGGCCTGTATGGTTGAACAGAAATGACCACACTGCATGAATGAGATAATTACTGCTGAGTGTAATAGACAAGAGTGTTAAGCACCGATGACTGTGCTAAGCAGTGATTAATTTGATGAGCATCCTGGAGTGAGATCAAACTGGATGTCCATAATAAGCACTGATGAGTGTGATGAGCGCCTGTGAGTATGATGATTAGTGATCATTAGACAAATGATTAGTGCACAGCACCCGGATACCGTGAACTAGACGTATAAACAACTCTGGAACTTAATGTATTAAAAGTTCCTTGGCCAAAATTTTGTACGGGAAACAATATGGATGCTCACTTTCACAAAGAAGATGCGATTTGTGGAGATATGATAAAAGGCTTTTAGGCCCAAGTGAATTTGGCCTGAATGGTGACACTAACTGCAGGGCTGTAATCAGTTCAGACACAGAAAACACATAAATCCATTTAAGAAACCTTAGGTATCCAGTGATGGGTTACTCTGTCTGTCTCTCCCTGTTTCTCCCTAAATCATTTCCTGCCTGTCCTCAATACATCCCCAGTCGCTCTCAACCCATCTCCCACAATTACAGTTTGCCTATACTTTTCTATCCCTAAATCCAACACTTCAATGTGTTGTATTGACATGATATAAGAAAGAGATGCCAAAGAAGAAGATGATAAAAACACAAACAGGCATTCACAGACAGTCTGACAGGTTTCAAACAAAGACAAGTTTAGTCTTCATTATAATATGCCAAATATTGACAATTATACAGCTAGCAGTGATAGACAATTGTTCTTTCATTGTCATTCTTCTCACTGCTGTTCTCCATAGGGTACAGCAATCTCTCTTACCATCTCCCTCCCTCTTGCTCTCGCTCTCTCTCTCTCTCTCTCTCTCTCTCTCTCTCTCTCTCTCTCTCTCTGTCTCTCTCTCTGTCTCTCTCTCTGTCTCTCTCCCTTACTCCTTCACAATTCTTCCAAACCTGTGCCAAGCTTCCTGTCCTGAGATGAAGGAAAAACCTTTCTTGGGACAAGGTGTCCTGGAGTGAGCACATCAAAGCCAATTAGCCTGGTCAGGCCCCAGCAGGCTCCGTTTGGCCCAGCTGCCATCTACTGTCTACTGCCCCCCTGCCCCCCCCCCCCGTCATTACTCCGTGATTTAAACCCAGTGAGCACTTAGGGTCAGGGGTCAAGTCTGAAACTTAACGAGTGCCCTCTCCTTCCTCTCATTTATGTTTTTCTCTCAGCAGGAAAGCGAGTTCAAGAATCATTTTTCACGTGTCCGTTAGCATACGGCCCTCCCACTCTCCCTATGCTACAGCAAGATATGCAATACTGCATAACACCAGTCCAATGCACCGACCTGGCGCTGTCCCGGTATTAGTTCAAACTGACTTGCCTGTGTATAGCGTATAGTCAAACACATTAATGGCTGCCACGTAGATAGGTCTTCATGAGACCTCTTCTAAATTCAAAAGTGAAAATTAATGTATTTCGAGGCACTTACAGGAATACTGATGTTGTTCTTTTTCTTTTTGACTGTAATGTGTACTGTGTAAAAATCCACAACACGGGTTGTTGAAATATTTACACATGAAGAACTGATTATGCTTAATTACGGGGGATGTACAAGAGTTATCTGCTCGCCCTGGAAAATGTGAAGCTGGAGGTTCCTTTAAATTACATTACTATAAATTAATTAGGTAAGATAAAAACTAAATTCGTTTTTTGGCAGCAGCTCCACGGCTAACTGCAATCCACCCTCTAGTAATTGTTGCCAGGCAATGGTACAATTTCCTAGATGCCATGTAATGTATATTCCCTCATTTAGTAGTAGAAAAAGGACTTGTCTTGGGACTTAATTTACTGGACAATTATAGCCATGGCACAGCGAGCAGTATTCATGGCTTGTTCCTAGGAGCAGCACCAAGCGTCTCATTAATGGGTAGTTAAACGCACCTTTTTCGCGGCAGATAACAAGTTTGAGGGTTACACAACACAGGCAGCCACACACTTTTGCACACACCGAACATGTTCCCAGTCCTGAAGTCCACAGCCCCCATCCAACGTGGGTCTTGGAGCCGTGACCCTCTTAACATTTGCACTCATGCAAACTGAAGCACGTAATGCAAGACCGATCACTCATCTCTATGACTTTAATTTCTTGCTCATGCCCGCAAGTAATCTTAACTGCACGATACCTCTCATATATAAATTGGGGTGATTGATTTTGGGGGCAAGCATGGGCCTATTCACAAACAAGATGATTACTCATTCGAATGAGATTGCCGTAGCTCAGAATGCACAACCAATCTCCCATTAAACGTGACATGACAGCATTATCTAAATAAGACGCTGGGAGGAGAGATGGCGCAACCTCTGAGAGAGGTAGGGCTTCATTCTGTTGCGAGATTAAATTCCTTGGTGCAAATCAGTTTACCCCTAATTACTTTATATTAAGCTAACAGAGTGGAAAACCAAATTACGTCTTTAAGAAAAACAATTCGGTGGACTGGAAGTTTCATACTCTTCTCGCCCTTGGCATCCCGTGCTGCTGCCTTGTTTTATTTACACAGTTTCGCCGCTGAACTGTGGACAATGTAAACTGATAGGAAGATCTGGCACTTGCTCAATAATTACCTCACTTCATTTCTCTCTTTCAACTTACCCAGCCCCCCCACCCCCATATTTACCATTTTATTAGCAAAAGCTGTATCAGGTTATCAAAAAGAGCGGGCAGGCACGCCCTCTTTACCATGTACTTACTTTGAAAACACTATGAAAGCATTACAAAGCTGTTAAGTCACACAAGAGATAGTCTGTTCGTCTTCCTACATGAGAGACTGTACACTCTCATCCTGATATGCTAAGCACTGTAAGGACTGTTAAGCCTCTCTAACATTCACTCAGATGTCCAAGACCAGAAAGGAATGCTTGCATAAGAATGGCGACCTCTGACCCCCATCTCCCTGGCCCATGCATACTTTAAAATACAGGGGGAAATGCAGAAGATGAAGCCCTACTTTAAATCATCTCTCCCTATCCTCCTCTCTCTATCCATTGAAAGAGCCCATTTTCCCATCGAGTGACCACAGACAAAGTCAATGCAACGCGCAGTTGATTTCAAGAGATGGGAAACACGCTCGCGCACACACACACACACACACACACACACACACACACACACACACACACACACACATACATCCACAGAAATCCTTAAGGCATCAGGATTGCTTTAGGCATTTGTGTAGGTGCAGCAAAGAAATGAAACAGCCAGCAATGAAAACACTGGTCTACTGTAATCACAGCTGCACAGAGAAAGGCTTGGAGCCAAGCGGCTGGAGGCTAGGGCCTGGGGGGTTCTGGAGGGGGGGCTTTGGGGGCCACTCTCTCTGATTGGCTCTGACTGCGAGAACAGGAAACCTATATGGGTCCCTCACCAGGAGAGCTATTCAAATGTACAACACTTGGGGCAAAAAAACCCAACAATGCTGGGAAAGGAAGGCTACTTGACATCAACTGCTCACCCTGTCATCTGCATCCCCTGCCCCACCCATCTCCATGCCTGCACATCCACAGGCGGGGCGGGATGTGCAAGGTGTGGCGCTCAAGGTGCAACTGCGATTCAAGAGGGATGATTTTCAAATCATAACGTAATAAACTCCACTGCAGGGGGAAAAAAAAAGCGGAGGGTTGGGGAGTCATTTCCAGGAACAAAATTTATAGCGGTGTGAGCTAAGTCGAAAAAAACGACCGTCGGGCAGCTCCAAGGCCTCGCCACTTCTCGCAAAGATTCCGGCGCGGTTAATAAAACTTGACGGAGCTTGTTTTGCATTAGTGTCCGCAATTAAACATAACAGACTCCAATAAACAAGCCTTAAATTCTGTAATGTTTTCACCTCCGCACCCGTCACTGGGCTTTTGGAAGTTCTGGCTCGGCGCTGCCTGATCTCTGAGCTTTGGCTCAGTTGAAACTCTGGTGCTGGGTAGCAGATGAGCAAGGCTCCGGAGGTTCTGCCTTGGGATGAGCTGAGCTCCACTGCCTTGCCCCCCTGATAGCAAATCTGAGTCCACCAAGCATTCCCCTGGTTTTGTGAATGACACCATTTTTCTTTCACCTCTCTCCAACTATGGTGTTTATGACTGTCCCATAAACAGAGGAAACTCTGCAATGTACATAACTGTACTCCAGATCCAATTCAAAATACCTCTTTCCCCATGGCACGGAGAAGTAAAAATAAAAAAGAGCAGAACCACTTTCATTGCTGCAGGTTGACAGAATTTGTCAGGAGCTGAAACAACTCCAGCCCCCCCATCCCCAACGAAGAAGGTGAGAAATTCTAAATCTGGCACACAGTAAATGAGTCTCGAATTCCAACGGCTAATGGATGAGCAGCTTTCATTCTTTTGCAAATCCTAATTGCACCTAATGATTAAAATAGACCTCAAGCATCCCTTTGAAATGAAATATGCTTACTAACTAAGTAAACATTTTCCCAAGGCGCACACTGTCTGGCTGCTAGGAGCCAGACAAGTGGGTGTGGCCTTCATAGTGTAACTTAAGCAGCAGAATGCAAGTGTGCCCACACCCCTGCCCTGCCACCCCCACCCCCCATTCCCCCTCCCCAAAAACCCCAACCCAATCCCACCAGTCCCCCACCCCAGACGTTCCGAAGCTGTCTTCAGCCTCTGGTATCCCGCACATTCCCTCGGGCCGATCCTTTAATCGCCAGACTTAACTAATTACGATTAATGACCTCCCTGCTCGCGGCTGGACAGCTCCCCTTTCCAGCCCGCTGAAAAACACACGCCATCCGTTGGGTCATCCGGGGGGGGGGGAGCAGCCCCCCGACACAAAACAAAATGGCAAGCCAGCAGACCCTCCTCCACTGCGTTCATGTGTCAGGCATTTCCTGTGCATCTAGGGTTCCCTAGCGCTCCCTCCACAGTGACCCAGTGCATGCCAGACGGGCCGTTTGAAGTTACACTTTCCAGAATTCTACAGAGGGCAACATTTTTTTTCATCCTGGACGGTGTTGTTAATAGCACATACATTGCGCACCACGTCATCGTAACGTTACTTTTGCCTGATTTTTTTTCCCCCCTTCATCCTCTCATGAGCCATAGCAGCCTGAGCTGAGTTCCATAGGACTCCAAAACAAACTTTGCAGTTACTGCATAAAAGTTTCGACACGGGGCGGCTTTTGATGTTCTTTCTGTGATCCAGGCACAAGTTGATCACCTTGAAAAGGCCATATCTCGCGCCTCACCGATCAACCTCCTCTACTGTTGGAACCCTGTCTGGGGGCCCCCGACGCTAAAGTTAATGTCCTCTGATGGTTGCTGTTGTAACTCCATGTACTGATGTCAGAATTAATGTAGTCTTGCTGTGTAGCAACCCACGCCAAGCAGGTGTGAGGCAGGCAGATTCAGTTTTGGGTGCTGCGGTTTAACTTTTCAAGCTATCTGAAAAACACAGCGTTATGATATATGAAGCAACCCCCCTTGTCAAAGTGCATTTCATGTTCAAAAACATATTAAAAAGAAAAGAGTCCTGAATCTCTTAGGACTATGAAGTGTTTTTTTCCCTGCAATACCGGGTCTGACAGGGTTGTAAGTAATAACTTATTTTATGCTAACAAGAAAACAACTATGAAAAAGGGTAAACTCCCATCTGGCTAGTTGCAAGGGTATCAGGGGTCCTCTTACCAAGTTGGCCATGTATATCGTTAGCAGTCCTCTCCTGCAAAAAGAAAGAGAAATAGACACAGGAATGAGACCAAATCCAACAGCACAGTCAATCACCCTGCAGCTAATCAGGCTGGAAAAAGGCCAAAGCTGACATAAGAGGTGGCAACGGACAGGCTCACTCACTCTTCCACCACAACGTCACTGTAGATTAGCTGAACCTGACACACCCGAGGGGGGTTCCCTGGAAAACAAACCCAACCCCAGACATGGTAGGCCAGGTTAGTCAAGCAGAAGCTGATGTGTTAATCCTGTGTGTAATACCATAACCAGAAGTCCTCTGCTACTCCTAGCTTCAGCATGGTCTTGTTCAAATATTATCACAAGTTCATGTCGGACAAGGTAAAATAATTATCCACATTTTATCTCCCATGTTATTTTATGTACCTGCATAGAATTTTTATCATTCACTGCGAGCTGCTGTCAGCTTCAGACATACGCATTCAATGATTTCTTTTCTCACTGTGAGTCTGCAAAAAGCCACACAAATGCATGCATTTATAAATAAATGCAGTAGTGACATATGTATGTGGTATCAGAAAGGTTAAGCAAGCTCCTCCACAGTGAGCAGCACAACAGAAGTAGGTAAACTGCGCACTTCCACATTGGGTTCGTATGACAGCGCATTCACACGGCTATGGTCGCTAACCAAGCTTTACTGTTCAATCTCTGGAAAATGGGGCCCGGAGCCGTCCCTCGCTGTGATGTGGAAATGGTGACTGACAGCGGGACCACACGTCAGTGGCACGCTATCTGACTGTCCCCGTCACGGAAATCTGGTTTGGGAACACAGGCGAGGAAATGCTCCCTCTAGAGAATCTCCGGGGGACTCGGCTGTTACACGGTCAGTGTATGGAACTGGCGGTCCCCCAGGCCGCTTGGTCACAAGGACACTATTATTCAGAACATTTCCTCCATGGTACCAGATCCCTCATGTAAAATTGCTTAAAGGTAGTGGTTTACACAGCATCAAAGCTGAAGGAGGTTTAACACTGTATCGTTCAAGGATGGATTACACATCTTACATTCCAGTATGACTAGCATGCCACAGAACTAATTTGCTCTTCTATGAATTCCCTGAAAAAACAACAAGTGTTCACAGAGACTTCAGGGCTACTTGCCAGATCCCATTAAAACAAAATGTCCTTTTATATGCGGCTTACACGTTGTGGTACAGAATTCCAGGGAGCACGGTAGAATTCAACAAGGCAAACAAAGGCAATGCACCAAACCTCTCCTCAGCATCACTTCCATTAGTTACCAAAAGGCCTGGCGTTCAACTGCCAGAACAACAACAAAAAATACTTGTTCGAAGTTTAAAGTCTAACCGTCTCAATAAATCTGTCCAAATATGTTGTGTTTTTTTTTTTTCAAATCGGTTTACAAGTGAAATTAGTACACCCCCAACAAAGCAATAAAATTGTGTTCCAGGTATAAAAACATGAGAACGCTGCAGGACATAGCAAGAACGAGCACTTGGGGCGGACTGGGAGCCTAGCAACCGAAAGAATGGCTTTTACATCTGCGGCCAAAAAACCTCTGGCTTGCGAGCCCTTTTTTTCGCTGTCTGCTGAAACCTCCTTTAAACTTCAAATTTTTATGTCCTGTGCTGACTGCAAAACATTCTGCTCTATAGGGGAAAAAGAGGAAATGGAAAAAGATAAATTCGTCGAAAAAGTTTCCAAACTGCGGGGAGACGGAGGACTGCCAAGGCGGCGAGATGGCATCCGCTTGGTACGCTGCGAAAACAATTCGTTGACATCTCGAGAGCTCGGACTGCAGTGACAGCGAAAAAAATAACGATGAAAAATAACGTTCATTTTCTCACGAACCCAGTGAGTGATGAGACTGCACTGCACTGTGGGCTGCTGCGGCACCTCGACAGCACACTGCTTTCAGCGAGCCTGCGTGGACAGCACGGACGCGTTCACAGCGCGCCCCGCCAGAGCCGCTGCACTTCTGGCATCTCCCCAACACGAGCCCTCGGACCCGGGTCTGCGGCGCACTGCTAACAGACAGCGAGAGGTGCTCCGGGGTGACGGCATGTCTGTGAGAACGCCAGGCCGCCCAATCCTGCAGCGCCCTAACCTAATGTCCTCCTCTGCAGCGTGTCCTTCCTGCATATTCCCACGCGCCGCCGTCGCTGAGATACAACAGGAAGTGGAGGAGAGCGAGCGAGCGTTCTGGAGAGTGGAATTGGATTTCCAGCTGGAGTCTGAGCAGAGGGGGAACAGACAGGGTCTTTATTCTGTTCCCCCATTTTGAGGCTGCAAGTCAAACGGGTTCTTCTCAGGATCCCCGGCCAGCCACTCAGACCGAGACAGTGACCAATGGCAAGTGCTAATGTGTCTGACAGAATGGGCACTTGAAACACACACAATCATCATCCACAACCTCGCACAGATACTTAAACATGCCTATGTATGAGTGAAAGACACACACACACACACACACACACACAGAACCATGAAATATACATTCACCCTCACCTTTTTCATCCTGTCTCACACACACATGCAAATATGTTCACATACATGCACACACAGGACTCACTTTTTCGAAAATCCTACCCCTCAGCAGTATGGGAGTAGTACACATACATGCTCAATTGCAAAGGCCAGCGTGGAATAAAAGCCAATTGTCTTGTCATGTTCCTGTCAAACAGCGCTACTGGCAGACTGGTATGGATTTCACACAAAAGCAGGAAACTGAAAATCTACGAGAGCAATTTGAGGACTGGCATGGTGAGAATGCGAGAGAGTTGCCCACAGCATTAACGACATGAATAACTCATTTGTATCAGCAGGCATTCCCAAACCACCACACACATTCAAATGAGGTCACATCAAATTGGGAACATTACTACTGACATGTACTGCAACCACAAAATAAAGCATGCACCTACACATGCACACATGTGCACGTACGCGCACACGCACGCACACGCACACGCAGACGCACACACACACACACACACAGTGTATTTCTCACAGGCACACAAATTCACGATCCACAAACCCACATTCACCCCACAAATAAACTCAGCACAAATGCACACACAGACAGCCTCACATGCCTTCAAAACCTGCCAGTAAAAATAAATGTTATTTATTCTTCCTTCAGTATCTGGAAAAATGAGTTGGCGGGCCCTTCTTCAAGGCTTTTTTCTGCGGCCCCAGACCACAAGCTGGTTGTTTACTTGAATCTGTTAATGCTCCGCGATGTCGACACTGAAATACATTACCCTGCCTATTACGGCCGCATGATGAATGGGCACCCAGAAACGGAGGCGCAGCGGCCAGGGTCGCGCGCCCCGCAGAGCTGCCTCGCTCCGCTGCTCTCCCGGGCCGTATGTCACGTCCATCCCCCGGCCCTTAATGAGCACACGGAAAACGGGAGTGAAACTCTGGGCTGCAGGATCCTGCGGGGATCTGGGGAATGACAAAAGCAGGAAGGCGATGGTTTCCACAGACGGAGCAAAAACATAAAAATCGGGAGTTTTTCTGATGCGCTCGGCTCAGCGGGCCAGGTCGAGGAGATCAAGGAGACAGCGGCGGGCCCTCCTCCCCGGTCTCTGAGTGTGAGAGAGCGAGTGCGTGTGTCGTCGAGACGGAGCGAATGTGTGTGCGTGTAGGCACGTGTGGACAGACACTGAATGACAGCTCGATCCTCATTAAAAGCCTGCCCGGCCTGCTGGGCGATGAGGAGGGTGACGGTGGGGAGCCCGGGCTCCGCAGCCCACCGCTCCGATAAAGACCCTGGAAAAATAAACCGCTGCTGGTTATGTTTACGCTGGAGTTAATCTCTCTCACCCAGACACTTCCCGTGGACCACCAGACTCCAGGTCCCGGGCCCGGGTTACAAAGTCGAGGAAGGGTGAATGAATGGAAGGAATGGGGTGACCATTCAAAAATGGGGGGGGGGGGGGGGGGGGGGGCAAAAAACACAACAGAACCATAAAATCAAAGTTGCCTTTATTACACAGCAAGCAGTGGAAGCAGGTGTTAAACAAACTTCCAGGTTCTGAGAAACTCCAAATACAAAGTGTTTTAACGTTTGCCTATTAGCTGCAAGGTGGGGGAAGGCAGGGGTTTCAGTGGAATCGCTGAGCAATCACATCCATAAGGACAGCGGCATGTTGACATGAATTTGATTACGAGAGTACATTCTGATTGAGATGCTTCTCACATGGTTACCATTGGTGAGGGGGGCTGGATTGAGGGAGCGCAGTGACACGACCGCACTCGGCCGGAGGAAAGAAAGCCAAGAGTTAATGCTGCCGTGGCGACGGTTCCAGCAACGGCCTGTAACAGTATCCCGGGGATGGGACTCACTCACTGACAGCCAGGCTAATGCAGCGAGTCTTGGCCTGCGCGGGGCTGTTGAAAAGCGCGGAGGGGAAAGCGCTGCGCGGCTCTCGGATCCGCGAGCGGATCAGAAACGGGAGGGAGACGCCTGGGAACGGATCGGGTGTCGCTGAGCGTCTGAAGCGCCAGCGAGCCAGAGGCCACTTACGGTGTCCATTTTTTTTCTCTCCGCGTCTATCGATTCGTTTCGCAGAATGGCAGGTAAACACGTCAGCATGCCAGGGTGAACTCTCACCTTGGAGCTGGCTCCTGATAACACACACATGCACAGACAAACATGCACATACCAGAAACACTATTCTTTGCTACTTAAAGAATCCTTCAAAAAGGATTCTTTATATCTCACACACACACACACACACACACACACACACACACATATATTCCTAGAATCTTAGGTCTCTGGTGGGTCATACATAGTCTCCAATGCAGCAGAGACAGCGGACATGCCATGTGGGGGAGAGTTCTGCTTTCGGGAGGGGTTTGGGGATGGGGGGTCTCTCTCCTGAGGAAGCAACAGACAGACCCGATAGAAGGTTGTTAATAGTCCAGGGATGACATGAGGTTTCAGGGGCCCGGTTCTCGGCAGAGGCACACACAGCCTCCTCCCTTAGCGATGGGAGGGAGGAAGGGAGTCCGAGCCAGCTGTCTGTCACTGAGCGGTGAAACTCGGGTTCGACCCCACGGGAAACCGCGCTGAGCGCTGCACTGTGTGACCCTTGTGTTTTTTTTTATTTCTTCCTCAGGGTTGGTCTCACTGCTTCCAACTGAATTCATTCTTCCACACGCATGAAATGTGAGGGTGTGGATGTCTGAGCCTTTCAACCCTGGCTGCACCGCGCTCCCAGCAGCAGGCTTTCTGCTTATCGGACGCCATTTGAATCCAGGGCCATTGACAAGCCGCCCGACCGCTCTCTTCAGAGGAACTGGAACGAACACATTCACTGATAATACTAATTAACCCCATGACTAAAGATTGCTAAACTGAGAAATGATTGCGCTTTGTGCAGTCCAACAAAGTAGCCCTTTCTGGCTGCGGCCTCCGTGCTGATAGCATCGCAGTCTCCGCTCGTTTCCCTCACTCCCTTCCTATATAAACAAGGCTAACCAGCACAGGGGCTTTCCTGCCTCGCCGTCCCGGGGGAGAGGACATGGCCCGCTGGCTCGCAGGGGCGTAGGTCCCGTGCCAGAAAACGATGCACCTTCCCTCTCTCACTTGGTTTTCCCCTTTCGCCGTTTATTTTTACTCACAACGCTCCCGCGCCATAACCAAAAGTGTGATAAAAATGACAGAAATGGGACAAAGAGAGGAACTCCACGTCCCGGTCTGAAACCTGGCCCCCTCTGTGTTTATTGTTTTGAGTGAGGTCCTGGAAGGGACGGCAGAACGAGGCTTCACCGGCCCAGGGCTGGGTGGAGCCGTCATGTGCTGTCGATCACTCACTTGCCTGAACCAGCTGGAAGACTTTGCTCTCCACAGAAAACCACTATGTTTGGCAGCTCCACCCGTTCTAGGGTTCCACAGTCTCATTCTCCCATCAGCGGCAGAAACCATGAGCAGGCAGAATGACAGGTGAAGTGCCAAAAATGGCTGCTGGTGGTGCTAGTTAGGGTTTCCATTGTTGCTTCTGTCCACAAAGGGTTGTGGATTTGAAGCCTCGACTAGGTGCTTTGCTATTGCCAGCAACCTTGTTCAAGGGTGTGAAATCTGTTTTTGAGCTTTCCCTATGCTTCCTGCTGAGCCTTCAGCACGTATGAAACTAATCAGTAATAGTATTTTTTTTGTGACTCACTTAAAAACAGTTTTTTATAAAAAGTAGATTTATTAGTCCCATGATGTCAGAAATATCTGAAACGCATTCTCTGGCTGGTTAGTATTATATTCTGGTATTTAGATTAGATTTTAAGTATCACATCTAAAATTTTAAGATCTAAGAATTGAAGGGAGCATTTCTGAGTCATTAGGGATCAAGGGCCAGGGCTCCTGTACTCCTGGAGCCAAACTGCTGCCCTACCCAATTTACTTAAATGGAACAACCCCCACACTCCTCCTCAGACTAAACACACTCATCAGTCACAAACTATTAAGCTTACAGACAGGAGTGTAAAACTGGAATGTTCCCCACTGCCTGAGAGAAATTTCAGCACGCCTCTTAAAATGGAAGGAGGCCACTTGCTACCCGTTTACCTTTTGTCCTGCTGGGCAGATGAGGAACCGGGACCGACCTGTGTTTGCTCCTCCTGAGCAGGAATGGTTATTGGGAGGATGGGAAGATGGAGAGGGAAGGCTCACCTGCTTTTTCGCTCGATCAGGATGGCCAGGTACGAGGCAGGGAGCGCGGCTCCGAAACCCGAAGACCAGGAGTAAAACCTGCCCAGAAGTCTCCTGAAGTTGAGGAGCAAACACAAGAAGCATGAAACACAGAACAAAATTAGCCTCCATTAATATTTAATGTACATAGCCATGTAGGAAAAGCCTGTGCTATTTAGAATTTTACACACACGCCGAAATCCATTAACACAGTTGTGCTTTTACAGTAGGAATTACAGGAGGAAATCTGAAGGGGCTAATTATAACCCATTTCCACTGTGGAGCTGGAACCAGGATGGCTGGCTCAGTCCAGGTCACATGTGTTTTTCCATAATATTTTTTTTGTCACCGTGCTGACCTGTGCCAGTTCTGCCCAGCAGCATTACTAGCGTTAGCCAACCACAAGCCAGCTGTGGGCACAGTGGGCAAGTTCCATAACTATGGCGCTTCCGTCCTGGCATCACTGCCAAAACTCAGAGGGGATTCAGTAAACATGGAAGGGAGGAAGGAGCAGGCTGCCGCTGCAGATCACAGAGAATAACTAAAGGTAGGCAGATGTACTATGGGCCCTGTTCACACAGTTCAGTACTATGGGCCCTGTTCAGTCAGAGTGGCTCAGTCAGGGTGCTCATACAGGGTGCAAGGCAAGTCCTATAGCTCAGACCTGTGTCATCTGCTAAAAATGACCACAAGTCAGAAGTGGCAGAATGTGCAATAATCTGGCGTTAATAAACCCTCCTAATGCACCCCGGTACTTGCAGTGTGAAAGGCAGTCCCTGCTGGCACGCAAGTTTATTGGAGGATTGCATTCCCTGCACTCCAGTGTGAGCCCACAGGATGTCGTGATGAGACAAGCATAATGCACAATTGGTGATTCCAATGACTGGGAACAACGGCAGATCCCAACAGGCTGAAAATGGGGAAAAGGAGCACACCAAACAGTAAAAGCGCAAAGGCGTACAAAACATGCCAACCATCTTACTTTTCACTGTCCTCATGCATTTGTTAAAGACGTACCCGCCTATGAGGCTGCACAGGCAGTTGGAATGGCCATCTTTACTGCCGCTCATGTTCCTTTCTATAGCTCTGTCCTAACTTTCAGGTCAGTCTTTGCCTTGCAGATGAACTTCAGAGACAGAATATTTTATTTACACTGTATTTGCAAAAGAGGCTCCCAAACAAAATCACATCTCTGGCTGTTTGCTAAACGCTAAGCTTGATCAGATCACTTGCACAGTTGGATCCAACACACCTAAAAGTTGTAGTCAACTGCAATTCATGGCCTCTCTCTCTCTCACACACACATATAACAACCGGCTCCCTCTCCTGTGTATGAATGTTACCACATCAACAGCGGAAAATGGGCTGAGAAACTACATTAAGGCACTGTATCAATGAGGTTAATTGAGGGAAAAAGCAATTATTTTGGGGAGACATCTGGATATACACCAGCATCAGGTCTTGTTGTGGGTAATGCAAAGAAAATGCAATTATAGTGTACCAGGTCTGTGTCACATTTTTCTCCAGCTTAGCCTGGAAGAAACCTCTACTGTGAAAATAGGGTATTAATTCCTTTTCACTCCAACTCAAATGCCCCCAACTGCCCAGGGCTGCAGACTGTTGGGGTTTAATGACCACTCATTACAATTCAAGATGTGCCCATGCACATGGGACTGACAAACCTTGGCTGAGTTCATGGAGGGAGAATGAGATACGCTCCGGAAGGCAGTAAACAAGCTTTTCAATTCTCGTCCTCATAATCCAGGGTAAATAAACAAATTAATGTCAAACTTCCTGCATACTTCACACTTTGCAACAGATGTAAAGGTCAGAGCAGAGATGGAAAAGTGGTTCTGGATGTCTTTTCGAATTTAACGTTAGTTCAAATATAGGTCCATTTTACACAAGCTTAAATAGCCTTCAAGCGATACTCCTCCTTCCCTCTGATTGGGTCGGCGGTTAAAGTCTGCTTGCAGCAAAGATTCTCTGTCTCGGCAGAACGCTGTGTGCTCAGTATGCCTAACAAAGCTTTCAGTGGGGTTTATTTTCAAGTACTAACTTTTCCCAATAAACTGTAAATCCACTTTAAGCTCAAATTAGTTACACTTGTTAAATGGTAATTGTAAGGTAAACTGCAGATCATATTTCAGAGACCAACTCTAAGTGCCCTTTAAACTCAACACACCCAGTGCTGTACCACCCTGAGGACAGGCCATTCAGCACAGAAAGAGGTCACAAGGTCAGTCATTCAAATTGGCAATCAACCAAGCTCATTTTTATACATTAGGTCAAATGCTTAAGAATGCATTTACCCTTTGGGCTAAGGCTTGCCCCTGGAAACAACTGTGAAGGTTCTTCAAGTGTAACAATCATATCGAACAAACTTCTTTAGGCATCTTTACTGTTGTCCGCAGGTGTTTGCTCTAGTGAAAAACCACAAATGTCTTATTCAATAGATCATCATACCACTTGCGTTAAGTCACTCTTTCTATGTCCTATTCTTTAAGCGACAGTAGTTCAAAGGAAATTAGTGGTGTTTCCCAGGCTAACCTACAGCAGCACACCTTACAATGTTAAAAGGCAAAGTTTGTTCTAAATTTGTATCTGATTCAAGCCCATTTCATCTTTAACAGTAGGATTTTCAAGGTACATTTTGTAGGTTTAGCCTGAGAGGTGTTCGGTGACACCACCCCAAATCCCTCTGCCCCCTGCCTGATAACTGTGATTTCCACATGCGGCCAAAAAGCCTCCTGAAGAGACTTTAGAGAACAAAACATTGGTAACAGTTACTACTGCAGCAGTTTTTGATTTCACATTGTCATTATGTGCCGGGGTATGTCCAAGACCTCCGCTGTGCAAAAACACCATGAGAGTTTTACGGACCTCCGTCATAACACTGTGTGTAAAATTCTGCTCTAATTGCTCCAAGTTGCTTCAATCATTACCTGCTTCTCTTTAGGGCAGTGCAAGGTAATGTTCAGACTTAGCCACCCAGGTTCACTATAAAGCAGCTTACTCACACTTTTTCTAACAAGTTTACCATCCTGCAGCTTGAGAAAATTCAAATAAAAAACTTTAATAAAAATGTAATCAAGTGCTATAAGTAGATGTTGTGAAAGAGAGGAAAACAAGGTAAACTCAAGTGTACCGCAGTTGAAATCATTCTGGGTTCCAGCAGTACAGATTCTCATAAATATGTAAGTACTGACTGAAGCTCAAGCTTGACTCAAACAAGGATCGGCAAGTTCAAAGGTCAGTTTAAATTTAACTAAGTTGCAATTACTGTGATGTACGCAATCCAATATCCTAATTTCACTTTTAGAATTAATTAAACAGTAAAGGTAAAGATTGTTAAATGGTTCATTGCTGCTTTTTTGGTAAAGCTAAGTATATGCATGTTTTATGGGACATGTTAATGTGGTTCTGTCAGAAACCAAAAATCCATGGGAAGTGTTTGACTAGACATACCATGCATTTATAATTACCACTGCATAGGCCATTGCATTAGTCTGTGCTGATGTTCCTTCTCAAATTCTTATTGACCAGAAAACGTTAATTATAAGATCTGATTTTACACATAATTAATTCTTATTGTAAGGATCATTTTACTGGAACAGATTATTTTCCAGAGAATGTGCCCTACGTTCCCTTGAAATTAACTTCTAGTTAAGACAGCCAAGTAAAACAGGAAAAATTTAGGATGATGTCATCAGCACAGGAGTAGACACCAAAGATGAATGTCTGGCAACTTGGATCACTTCTTTTTAGTGTATGAGGGCCCATGGGGTGAAAGTCATTATGTTTTGATGATTTATTATGCATGACTGAAACCACTTTTTTCTCTAATCTTAGCCAAAGACATACAGAATGGTAGAGCTAGCATCACAGCATCCTACTAGACTTCACAGTCCATGACGCCATGGGTCTCAGCACCCGTGGCGTGAACATGGTGTTGCATAGTGGGCAGGGAGGTGGGCACAAGGTGCCTAACCTGAATAGAGCCAATAAAAATCCAGCTATATGAATGGATGATATGTAAGCTAAATTCACATGCAGTAGGTCAGTTGTTCATGCGTAAAGGGCTCTGCTGAATAATACTGAATACATGTTGCCATTTTCCTACCTCAAAATGCAGAAGAAAGCAATGTAAAGTCCTCCGTTTGCAGTCAGAAATGAAGTTGACTGCAGAATCTCAGGTAACAGCTGCTTCAAGTAGTAATCCTTCTTCCGCCTTCTCAAAATGGCTGCAATCTAGAATACAGAGCTTGCATTAGAGACCAGACTGGCTATGATCTAGAACAGAGTATATGCTGTACAGACCAACATCTCAGAATGGTTGGAAGATAGTCATTCTGACATTCATTAGAGACCACAGTTTTGCCAGTTCCCAGACCAGAGAGCAGTGGCCTGTAAAGGAACAGAATATTCCTTCTCCTTCAAGAGAAGGTTTTGTACTTTGCACTTTAAAAGACAACACTGCAAGTGTCACTATTCCACCAAAGGATCTTATTCCCTCACTTAACATTTCAGCGAAATCACTGAGAAAATGCTAAAAAAAAATGCTGTCCAACATCTTTGTTTCTTTTTACTTACAATGAATGACGCCATCTGTAAACTGTATTTTCCAATTGTGACAATTAGCACCAGCCCACACTCCTTTTCAACTCTTCAGCCCGTCAGTTGACAGGCCATTTTCCCCTTGTTTGGCACTCCATGTATCACAGCATCCTGCAGGAGTCTTACGAGTCTAACATTCTCACCTACCGCTGTCACGGTGATGCACTGCCGTCTGATAATAGAATGCATTCCCAGCATTGTCCCTGCCAGGCAGAATGCGCACATCCTGACCTGCCTGTGGTCTGCCTGCGCGCACTCTGCCAAAGGGACATCATCGTGCAAATGTGCTGGATGTGTGTGTGTCTGTGTGTGCGTGTGCGCACAGCGGTCGGTCAACCCAGTGGCCTGAGGGCGCATACCAATCACAAACACAGATGCAAGCAGACTGAAAATATGTCTGTGTGTCACTGAGGCACGGGTCATAAAAATACCACTATTAAAGGAAATCCAGCTCAGTAACTTTAAGCAATCAACTTATTAATCAATTACATGCTTTAAAGATCTTTTTATGAGTGGACTGAGCTGTACATCATAAAGTTTCAGCAAGACCCTGCCCAGCCATAGGCCACCCATATAATGCTGCTAACAGTATGAATAAAGTCCCCAGGTTTTGCCCTTTTTTTCCACAAATCACACACTGCAGGACAAATATCAACTGACAATTATGGGACGAGACTAATATTATCCAGGCCAGAAATGGCTTGCCTGTACAGATATTTGTAATTCAAGAGTCCACTTTCAACTGCCTCCTTATAAACCATTTTTTGAACCATTTCTTTAGGTATTTACCTGCCTGTTATACATATAAATTAACCAAAGGTAACCATTTAAAATCTGACATACATATGTCCTGCTGTCTTTTGCAAAATCTAAGAAAAGCCACGTTGACATTTTAACAGGCAGATCTAAGGTTGTATCAAACTAATATGCATCTGGGGGCAAGGGCGTAATTTTGCATATGGACAGTAGGGACATGTCCCTACCAATATTTGAGCGGACTTGTTCGCATTATCTTTGGAGTGAAGTCATATTACATAATTCCAATGTCTCCTCGGTTGTTGTGTCCCTACCAATGTTGAGACCAAAACTATGCCCTTATCTGGGGGTCATTATGGATTTGTTCAATGTCTTGTTATCAACCCTGAGCCCCACTGAGATGTCCCTCAGTCTCACACAGACATAGCTGCACTGTCAGGCAGATTCAGCCCCATTTAAAATGCTGGCAGATGGGTGTCAAGAGTCTGCCACATTAAACTGGGATTAGTAAGGGCAAATACGGACAACATCAACATAACTTTAGAGAACATCTGGCTAGCATTTACCAGGGTCAGTGCTAAAGCAGCCAAACATTTTACTACGCGGTCTACCTTTATTTTCAGGTATGACAAAAATGTTTGTGTTTTGACGCTTTGTATAGCTATATAGATACTGTAAAGTTAGCTAGCTGGCATACTGTGCTACGGAGTGCTACCTTAGTAGCTACACATTACCTGCCGCCTAAACGCGTTTGCTAGCAAGCAAGTTACCAAAGACCCAACTGTCAGTACGTTATAAACTAGCTAGCTGGCGGACACTGACAGTGATTAGCCAGCTAGCTAGTGACCTATATTAGTGAGATGGCTCTTTGGTGAGTCTTTAATGCCCTAGTTATTACATTATTTTTTCAAACAACGACTTCAATGACTTCAACTATCAAGCTAACAACGCAAGAAAAAACTGTCATTTTAATTAGCCTCCTTATCGCGAACGTAATTAGCTACCTAGCTTGCTATAACAGTACAATACTGAATGAACAGTTAGCTAGCTAGCTAACACTAGCTGGCTAAGATAACAAATCCGCAGTCAAAGCTCGCTAGCTACTTATCAGAACCTGTATATCCCTTGCGTGGCTAGTTGGCTAATGTTTCAGGAAGTCACAAAAAGTTAGTTAGCTAGCTACTTAGCAAAATTACAACACGAAGAAGCACAACCTCGTGTCTGTATCTTCAAAACAGAAGGTGCGATTCAGACGTTCAATGCATGAATCAATACAGTTTAAACACTGCCTTACTAGGTAGCTAACTAGATCGTTTGCTAATTAGCTAGACCAGAGACACATCAGTCAGTGCAGCTTGTTATGTAGCTAACGTTGGCTAGCTAGCTAACCCCTTTCATTAGCACTCCAATGCATTTGGAAAGGGAATTATTGCATTGTTATTGGGTGTCTTTCTCTTGTAAATTTCAGCAGTTTAGGGTAAAAAAAGAAGTCATTAAACTTACGAGATATAAGGGTGCATATATTTTAAAGGACACCTCCAGAGCTCCGGCTGTCACCTGGAGTGTTGAAAGCGTACACGATGGGCTCCATGTATGCCCTATTTCGTAGCAGTTGTGCGGGATAGACTTGCTAAAGGCGGCCATGTTTGCACGCTCTCATCAGACTGTAAGAACCGCGATCACGGGACCAGCACTGTGCAATGCCGAGAGTTGAAAGCAGGGAAAAGGTCGTAGCTGGGGTTACAATAGGACACCACGGGGTAGGAAGATTTTCCGCAGCCACACAGAGCGCTTGTCTGGAGCATCGTACGATGCTTCGATCACAGCCGTCAACATTAATCCCGGGATTCAGCACTGAAGTAATTTTACATTACAATGTCCAAGTGAGTCAAGCAAAAAGTGCTGCAAACAATTTAAATCACCGTTGTAATTTATAGTATGCTATCGAATTGTCATGGAAGTCATATTTGGAATATTGCAAAAATATTATAAAAGAATATATATATATATAAATGTTTTCATTCGAAATGTCTTGATTTTACTTTCTTTTTATACGTATGGTTAATGTTTATTTAGCCTAATTGTGTGTTCATCGCTTTACACAGTATGGCTAAATTATACATCACATGAGTGAGTGTGCATACAATGGTGCGCGATTTGGGACAGTGCGAGTACACATCCAAAAGCATTTTTGTGCTTAAAAGGGAATATGACCACCGACATTAGAAAATGTTTGTCGAATACATTAACACAACATTTCTGAGTAGCAGAAATTTCCAAAACATAATGAAAGATCACCGACGTAAGAATGAATGAACACAGAGTATATGAAGGTAAAATGTGGCTAATGCGTCAGCAAGACAGAACAGTATTTATTACCATTACCATTAAAAAAGTTACATAATAGGGTATGCTTGTCATTCCGAGATTAAACGAGACCACTAAATCCACCTAGAAGTGCTGTCGCTGCCCATTCCAACTCGGCTGGGCACAACAACTTTCACTCCCTCGCTCAGAAGGTGTAATCAGAGACGCTCTCCCTGCACGCTTAAGAAAATAAATACGTCTGTTAAGTAGTTGACCGCTGTGGTATGTTATGAATTACATATATACTCATTCATTTTGTACGTCACATGCGTCTCTCTCTCTCTTTCTCTCTCTCTCTCCTGAATATATGCGCCCACATTCTCATACTGGTCCACATTCAGCTGCTAATTGTTCAACAATGCAATGCACCCTGTGAAAAAGTGACACAACAGTCATTTCATAAAATAAACAAAAACCTGGTCAAGCCGTTAATACTGTCTTTGTCACATCTTGCTATGATGTTGTGATTGTTTTACCCATACAGGCAGCACAAGAACACAGCCGTTGAAGAAGAAAACGCTTCAACCACTTTAAATCGTCCAAGTGTTTGCCAGTTTCTCACAAAATCATGGACACCAGAAGGTATCAATTGTTCACTGATGTGGGGAAAGCTTCTCTGAATGGATTGTCAAGCACATTCCCTCTCCAACTTCAGCTGTTACATGCACAAAGATGTGTGAGTTTACCACTGAGCTTCAAATTAGGGCAAAAACTTTTCAAAGGCTATCATGGTTAAACTTCTGAAGTAGCCTACTTGCTTGGCATAGCTGTTGTGGTTCTCCATTGGAAATGCTCCACAGTAATTTATTCCTTTACATCTTTTGCTTTATGAAGTATACAGTTACGGTTGGCTTGTATAGGTATCTGGTTGGCAACTAATATAAAGGCTGCACTAGCATGGTTTATATGTGCTTCCTAAATAATATGACATGGACCATTCCTGCTCTCTGTCATGCTCCATCTTTCCAAGAATCATTATGTGATTTCCACAGTGGTCTGTGGCACCTTATTACAACTCATTTGGATGGCCACTACTTCTGCATTAATTTAAACAAATGCCAAAGCACACATGGAAAGAACGCTAAAGTCAGCTGAAATGTTTAGTGTCTGTAGACCAAACCAAAAAAGCATCCATCTGCCAGAACATGATATAAGCCTGAAAAATAAAACAGCTAACTAATGTGCTAATGACTGGTGCCTCCCCACTAAATGTGTACTGACTACCTGTGGCTCGGTCTCAGAAAACCCTTAGGACATGGGAGGAGTTTCAGAATGTGGTCAATAATCCAGTCTATTTTCTCCTCTTTTCAGGGGACTTCCAGCCCATCATCTGTTCCTGTGAGACACCCTCACCTTGTTAAGACCCCAGTCTCTCTGGTGGTTCCTCCCTCCAGGATCTACAAAGTTTACACAGTGCAGACCTTTTGGAGATTTGCCATGCTTCCTCAAACACCCCCCCCCCCCCCCCAACAACCCATCCCAGCCCTAGTTACAATGAAGTCAGCACAATGATTAAATGCAGTGCTTCCTACATATTGGCAGGACCGCCTTAGTAACACACTGACCTCTCAGAAGGTCTTCATGTTTTCATAAGTTACAGCTGATGTACACAGCAGCAAAAAAGCATTGTCGGCTTTTACATTGTTATTTTCTTCCAATCATCCCTATTTGTACTACACCTCTTACTCAATACTTTACAATACTATACTTTACATACTTCACTATACTATACTGTTTACATACTTTATACTATACTGTTTCCTCTTCCATTGCTCTGCTGGCCTGTGTATTTAAATATTTCAATATCTAACAAGACTGCCACCATCAACCCAACGGACAATTTCTGCATCACCCATCTGTGAAATTATTACTTCATCATGACCTTATGCAGCCACAGCAGATAGTTAAACATGTGACTGAGACAGCCTTCAGAGTGTAGCTATTCTGCTGTGAGATGTTACACTCTGTCTGAGGTTGCCTTTGGACACAACTTGAACACAGCTGAATGTGAGACTGGACGCGCAAACACAGTAATGAGGACTTATCATTCTGGAATGAAACAATCCCTCACAAAGAGTTCTTCTGGTGTTGGGGAGGAAGGTTAGCTGAACAGAGATTTAACTGAAACCGTATCAAAAACAAATCCACCACTTATAATTCCCCTCATCTTAGTAAGGGGTTGAGCGAATCCTACTTCTATAGATTTGCATTGCAGTTCATGGTAATGTCGGCTGTTCTGGTACAGTGGTTGAAATATATCCATGGACAAATGTTTCCACACTTACTGAGTACTTTTTGTGCAGCTTTGCTTCTTAGCATTGACTGCTGTGCAAAACCAAATCACCCATCACATCAGATTGCCATCAGGTCTTTGTTTTCAGACCCACTAATTAATCATTTCTTGACCTTTTGGTTGGACTGATAGGAGGGCCAATCAATCAAGCGTGACAGGAAAGAGAAGGCGGGGGAAATAATTGTCCCTCTTATTTTTGACCTCTTGCTTGTGTAAAGCAAACATGTAGCCATGCATTTGCAGTCAGGGCAAGAGCAATGCCTGAACTTTTTCCTTTCTGAAGGTGATGAAGTAAATTAGGAAGGAGTGGGTCCCCTCTTTTTTTTTTTCTCACCAGGGGAACCCCCCCCCCCAGTCTGAGGTGGTGGGGCATCTCAAGAATGCAGATACCTGTCATGTATCTAAACGCTAATCGGGGGTGTCCGGGAGGTCAGGGAAGAATGGTAAACAAACACAAACCAGAGTTTTCACCTTAGAAAGTCCCCGATTTGTATGAACAGAATTTCATCGCATGGCGCGTAGAACTGCATGTCTTCGAACCGTAACGGCACAGACTTCAATTGTATTCCATGTTATAGTTATAACATGCTATAGTTGTAACATGTCTTTTTCTTCTACATGACATATTTTACAAAAACAATAATAGTAAGCTTAAACAACGAACAGCACACAAATAAAATTAAAGCTCTTTCAATGCAAAACGCAGAACATGTAAAAGAATTATATGAGAAACACATCAGAAGTAAATCTGTTCGATTAAGATCTAATTTTCGAAGCATTGAGAAGCGCCGGTGCAGTTGTTTGCATACATGAAATAAAGACGATCAAAATGTAACCATGTATTCGAGCAGATTCCAGTTTTAAACTTTATTCCTCACTGGCCTTCCAGTTAGAACGAACTACTTCGAGTCCACTCAAGTACCGCCCTTGTATTTGATCAGTTGCTCTCTGATTGGTCGGACTTTGCTGGGTGAGTCAATTAGAGCGCTTTCTTTACCAAAGTAGGCTGAAGGGGTAACTCAGAACCCGTCCCGCAGTGTCTGAGCCGCAGTAAATGCTGCCGATGGTGTGCGTAGCTGAAGTATCCGCGGAGCAAGGGACCGCCTGAGAAGCAAACCCAAACGACTTTGCATAGCTTTCCGCCTAAAAGCGAACGACCTTCATCTCAAGAAAATAAGTAGCTCTTCTTTTTATATATATCTAGCCGGATACATTTATTTTTTTGAGTGCCTTACAGATTTATTTCGTCTGCCTGCTCTGGGCTGAGTTGTCTCGCGCTGTTAGACAACGTTAACTGCAGGGAAACAAAACCTCGTTGGCGCATCAAGACTGCCCAACTTCGGTACATTTGGATTTATACCAAAGTGGCAACATGCATTGGATTCCCATCTTGGATATTGTGCTGTTTTTCCTGACTGTGTTCCACAGTCAGCTGGGGCTGGCGCATGCTTTTGGGGACGAAGAAGAGATGACCTGCGACCCAATCAGGATATCCATGTGTCAGGATTTGGGATACAATGTCACAAAGATGCCCAACCTGGTCGGGAACGTGCTACAGTCCGACGCTGAGCTGCAATTGACAACTTTCACTCCGCTTATCCAGTACGGGTGTTCCAGTCAGCTAAAGGTTAGTACCATTGCAGCTTGTTTACAGTAAATTTAATTCCGTCCTGTCACTTGACCGGTTATATTCGTTGTACTTGTTCACAGATACGCAGGATATGACAGTACGTCGCTCAGCATATGACAGCAAATTTTTAAATTCTAAATTTCAAAACATATTTATATATGCACTAGCCGTAAAGTGTGTCGAATTCGACCAATGCATCATTGATATGACACCACCCATTCCTATTATATTGCACAGATGCATGCTGTTTATATTTAGTAGATTAAAATGTTATCTCATCTTTCAGTCTTTTATTTCATGTGATTTCGTCTTTTTAAATGCAGATACAAGATAAATTAGAAGTTGTTTATAAGTTTACCACACCGTAGTTACTGTATGTGATGGAGGCCCTCATTTCTTGTTCTTTTGCAATAGTTGATCAGTCAATAATGGAGCTTTACTGTATTCAATATGTGTACAGTGCTCATATAATCCTAAACCCTCCCCCACTGTTAATTTATTTGACTTAATGGTCGCCTTACTGCAAAGTGAAACTGCTGTTATAATTTCCCTTAGTGGTTGAGAATATGCGCCCAAGTGACCGCGGTGAAAATCCGACATTTCCTTTCTCCAGCGAAAAAACATGCCACAGTTTACCTTTCATTAACATTCATCTGAAAAAGAAAGCGACTTCTCCCAACGGTTCTTGTATAAATCTACTTCCCTACTACTTTCCTCCTCTTTTTTGGTCGTTTTGTTCTTTTGCATTAAATGTACATTCTACAATGAAAAAATACAGCCTGATGTTTTAATTACGTATAAAATAATGTGTGTATATATATATTATATAGATATGTATAGAGAGATAAATCTTAAGCCTTTTCAAAGTAAGGCTTACCCCCACAAAAGATAGCATCCTTTCATGCTTATTTTACACTATTTTCTGATGTAAATACAAAGTAAACTCAATGCAAGGTAATGCAAAGCAGCACAGAAATTTCTCATGGGTAAAAGAACAATGTCTTTGCACTGTCCAGGTCTAATTTTTCTTTGCCTCCTCTGCTTGTCCCCCACAGTTCTTCCTGTGCTCGGTGTATGTCCCCATGTGCACGGACAAGGTGCCCATTCCTATTGGCCCCTGTGGAAGCATGTGTCTGTCCGTCAAGCGGAAGTGCCTCCCGGTCCTGACCGAGTTCGGCTTCGTGTGGCCGGAGCTGCTTAACTGCAGCCTGTTCCCACCTCAGAACGACCAGAACCACATGTGCATGGAGGGGCCGGGGGACGACGACGCCCCCTACCACACCATCCGCACACTGCAGCCCATGGAGGAGGAGTGCCACACACTCGGCGCCAGCCCCGAGCAGTACGCCTGGGTGAAGCGCAGCCTGAACTGCGTGCTCCAGTGCGGCTATGACGCCGGGCTCTACCGCCGGCAGGCCAAGGTCTTCACCGACATCTGGATGGCGGCCTGGGCCATCCTCTGCTTCGTGTCCACCACCTTCACCGTGCTCACCTTCCTCATCGACTCGTCCCGCTTCTCCTACCCCGAGCGACCCATCATCTTCCTCAGCATGTGCTACAACATCTACAGCATCGCCTTCATCGTGCGCCTGACGGTGGGGCGCGAGCGCATCTCCTGTGACCTGGAGGAGGCGGCCGTGCCGGTGCTGATCCAGGAGGGGCTGAAGAACACGGGCTGCGCCATCGTCTTCCTCCTCATGTACTTCTTCGGCATGGCCAGCTCCATCTGGTGGGTCATCCTCACACTGACCTGGTTCCTGGCCGCGGGCCTCAAGTGGGGCCACGAGGCCATCGAGATGCACAGCTCCTACTTCCACATCGCCGCCTGGGCCATCCCAGCTGTCAAGACCATCGTCATCCTCATCATGCGCCTGGTGGACGCCGATGACCTGACGGGTCTCTGCTACGTGGGCAACCAGCACATCGACGCCCTCACGGGCTTCGTGGTGGCCCCACTCTTCACCTACCTGGTGATTGGGACCCTGTTCATTGCCGCCGGCCTAGTGGCACTCTTTAAGATCCGCTCCAACCTGCAGAAGGACGGCACCAAGACAGACAAGCTGGAGCGGCTGATGGTGAAGATAGGCGTCTTTTCCGTGCTATACACCGTCCCGGCCACCTGCGTCATCGCCTGCTACTTCTACCAGATCTCCAACTGGACCGACTTCAAGCAGTCGGCCAGGGACTCGTACCTGGCGGTGGAGATGCTCAGGATCTTCATGTCGCTGCTGGTGGGCATCACCTCGGGGATGTGGATCTGGTCTGCCAAGACGCTTCACACGTGGCAGAAGTGCTCCAACAGGCTGGTCAGCTCCAGCAGGACAAAGAGGGAGAAAAGGACGGACAGCTGGATTAAGCCAGTAAAGGGAAATGAGACAGTAGTTTGAAGTTTGTTGGGGGGGGAGATGGGTGACAGACCGGGAAGCTGAGGTGGGACTCACGCCTGACACCTTGGGCAGGGGGAAGGGGCGGCTTTTAGGGACATTTCGCCCCGAGCTGAGGGGGATGTGGACACATTGGACAGCCGAGTTGTGGAACAGGGCGCGAGGCGGGAAAGAGACAAATCTTAAGGGGAAGCTGGTTGGAGAGACATTGCCCAGGTGGGAATCGCAGCCTAACTGTGGGATTACGGGCTGCAGCGATGGACATTGTGGTCTGACTGACAGGGGGTGCCTCTGTCTCTGTTTAAACCTCTGGCAGCCCTTAGCTGAGCTGGAATGGCTGGAGTCGCTGGCATGCGGGTAAGAATGGCGCTGTACGGGCAGTGAAGCCCCTCACTGACTGCAGCCACTGTGAGCTCCTGAGGAACTTCATTTATGTAGCAGCCTCCTTATACAATTCTTACGCATTTTAAAAGTATTTTTTTAAAAGAGTAACTTTACACTGGACAGTCATAGTGCGGATGTTATACAGATATTTGTATGGCATGTAACCACACTGAAAAAAATGCACTATGAAGAGATTATTTACGAGTGCTTGTGTTGTGCCTTCGGGCAGGGGAAGGTCCGGGTCACTGATAGATTGGTGCTGCTTATTAAACTGTGGTATTTCTGAGCTGTACTGCAGCTTTTGTACAAGTCCTACCAGAGGAGCTTGGGAAATCTAGGCTCCGCTGTTTTTACCCCCCTAGTAAACAGAATAGGTCACTGTTCATTAAAACAAGGACATCTGTGGTCATAAGTGGAGGGTTTGAGGCCTGTTCCCTCCTGTAGTTGTGTGGGGCAGTAGTCACTAAAACGCTCTTGTAATCTTTGAGCTTAATCTCTGAGTTTTAAGTCACATGTTATGATCCCATATGAATTTTTTTTACCAATATAATTCTTTTAGCCCCAATTTTAATATAGCCATTGCATTTTTATATAGAAAAGTGCTCCTTACGTTATAAGATTCAATCTTGTTTCAAATATGACATGACCATCCTCCATACATATGCACCGTCACATGAGCAGAGAATTGTGCATGGTTGTAAACAAATAGTTCGTCATGATCCATCAGAGCTGTCTGCTGATTTTCCTTGAGTGGAATTTTAATCACTTAGGATGATAGGCCACAGTACAAGCTATGTATTGTGTGACATGAAAGTCATAAAGAACAAACATTCTCTGTAAAAAATGTTTGACCAAAGTAAGAATGAATAAATCAGCCTTGTCTGAGATTGCTAGGATTTGGTAATCTTTTCAGGGCTGGATGTTGAGACAATCTGTAGAAGCCCTCTCTCTCTTTCCTTTGAATGTATGACTCTCAGAAGAAATTTATTTTTTCATTGTTTTTTGTGGTGCCACAGAAGAGTAAACTGTAGGTACTAAAAACACCTATCCCAGGACTCCATGAAGTACTTTAAAATATTTTGTGAAAGAAATGGTGTTTTGTTATAAGTGTATTATAAAATGCTAATTTATCTTTGTAAAAACTCAACTCAAGCAAAAAAGAAGTTTGTTATTTAAAAACGCTTTTGTATCAGAAGAACAGAAATTAAACTTTGGTGTCTAAATTATCGTGTCTTGAGTTTTGCTGTAATTATGCCCGCACACATTCTTTTTTTCTTATTTTCAGAACAAAATCTTCTGATGCAAGTTCAGTGACTATTTTATATTAATCCCATCCTGTGCTTTTGAGTTTGTTTTTTGTTAATGTGATCTGCATTCAAGTAAGATCAAATCATTTTTCTTAATCTTAGTCTTTTTGCCCACTATGCTCAATTTTATTATATTTGCCAATACCGCCCTCTAGTGGTACATTATCATTACAGCACTATGTGGGATATTTCAGGCATGTATTCTTAATAGTAACTGTACTTTGGTGTGTTACACACACACACACACACACACACAAATAATTAGAGTTAACAAAGGTTTAGTTTCATTAAAATTAATGATTTATTAGACACTAAAAAGAGGTCAACTGACAGTCTTCAATTTTAGATTACAAATGGATAACTTAAAACAGCTTGAAGCCATAGCCAGTCACAGTCATAAATAAGAAACAAGTTTTTTAATAACACAAATACAAGTAGTGAGAGAACTCTAAAACAATTGCAGACACAAGTTCAAGTACTCGAGTAGCATATGTAAAGCATATAAGTGAAGAAAGCAAGAAAAGATACACACATCCCCAGGTAAATTATTGTTGTAACATCCTTTATAAGAATAACATACTGTTTACCATAGGAAACAAACATATGGGAATAAAGGCTGATCCACATTCACCTTTGAGAACACTCAACATTAATACATTCCACAGAATTTTTTTGTCTCCCACTGGGTTTCTATTTCCTGCTCCCAGCCTGCACAACTTGTGTGCTGGGCCCCCCATCCAGCTGAGTTGGGAATGACGTGATTAAATCAGTTTGGGGTAAAATTAGCCTGTTTAAACTCAGCAGATGAGGGTAGTAGAGGGGTGAGGTCCAGAAAAACCCTAGTTTGCACATATTCATTGTTCAGAGAACCATTTTCTTTTCTTTTACTGACATACAGAGGTGGCTGAACAATGGGGTGGCACTCATTTGGAAAATGTCAGAGAGACACAAGTAAGTAAAAATAAAGTCAAGTAGAATAAAGTATAAAGAAGAATAAACTAAGTGTAGTGCCACCCATTGCCTCTCATAGCCATCCCTCTATTTCTCCCAGTAATAACAGATTAATGTTCCAGTCACCATGTCACGTTGACTTACACGCAACAAAGCAATTTTATTCCCATTTGAGGTAAGACCAGTGCTGCTGGCCTGCCCAGTTTTGGATAAAAACGATGAGATCAGAGGATTGTGCATTGAGAACATCTGCCACAGACAAATGTAAATGTGATTTTTTTGCAGTGCCTCATGTATTTCTGAACCAAGGAGGATACTTTTCTAACACATTTTTCTAATGTATTTTAAGTGGATGATCACATACCAAAGAGAAATTTTAAGAGATTCAAAAATGAAAAGACCAATCTCACCCCATGATGAGATGAAGTGCCAGAGGATACCTTGGAGCAAAAAGGCCACTGAGAGGTACTGTAGACTAAATTCACCCTTCATCCTAACCCCCACCAAGAAGCAGCTTGTTTGGATGGGAGAATGTCACCTTGGTAACATATTGTGGTACAGATTCCTCCAGACTGCAGCGCCGTTTGGATGCAGAGTTCCATCATGTCAGTGATTCTAGTCTATGAGAAAGAGAGACATGAAAGGAGTAATAAGGCACATATTCATTCAGACCATCCCTGCCTAAGGGGTAGTCTTGGACCAGGCTAGTGTACAATCAGCAATTGCTTTCAGTGATTTGATCACTGGATGCATTCTACAGTACAGCCATAGAGATTCTGTTTACCTGTACTAGTCTCTGGTATAACCTAACACATTGTCAGGATCTTCCTTTTTCATCACCAAGGTCAACTCGCTACTTTGTACAAACTCTGCTGACTGTAGGAGACATAGGGGTTGGTATTTAGAGTAATGGACCAAGCTGCAGGCTTAAATCTGGGGTACTGCTCTACTGTTGCATTTTGTTAAATATTTAGCATGTTTATCGAAAGTGAAGCCGCGTTGATTGTGACTATTTCAGTGAGACTACAGGTAGTTATTATAAATTATTCAACACATTTGTATTAAAATTGACAGTTGCAATGAATTCATACTATCTTACGGCATGAACTAGAATATTAGTGTATCCCACACAAAAACTTATATGTTAAGTGTATATTTTAGAGAATGTATTTTTTTAGCTCAATGACTATATTTCAAGTATGTAAATTATTGTTATTTTGGTATAGTATTAATATATTTTTGGGCTGAACAACATACTTCTCAGTATGTTATATTTCATTTCCATATGGGTATCTGTCTCTCTCTTCCCACACATATACGCAAACACCAAAAAGTTTTTTTAGAGCCAAAACTGTAGTGACTTTTTAAAGTTCAATTTTAGAGTGTAATAAAGACATAGTACTCACTCTTGTGAGCCTGGTTCATCACGCCTAACTGTAAAAGAAAAAGTAAAGTAGCCATCAGCACATTTCCAGCACTGAAATAATAATTCAAACTGACATTTGGAAGTGCTGAGACCCATTTTAAAGCTCAAGACAAATTTGGCCTCTGTAGAATCTGAGAGGATGCTATGAGGACTGAACACTGGCACTTTGTTATTTTACTGAGAGAAACATTTCTTTTCTGCTGATACGTCACATGGTGCCTGTGATGTTAATCGTTCCTGTTTTCACATTGACACACTTACCTGGAGAGTCAGCTGCTGGACTAGACTTGTGCATCCTTATTATGAAAATGAACCCAATGATCAACAAAATGGCCATCACCAGTGAGGCCACAACAACTGTCATATCAGGGTGGTCTGACTCTGGCGGGCGATTATTGTTACCTGAAAGAAATAATATGAAGCAGAAAACATTGAGACAGCTGGGTTTAGAGATATTCACTCTTGGGTCCAACAGAAGTGTATTACCCTTTTCTCAGTTTTTGTTCTCTCACTTATCACAAGCAAGGAAAACTGTGTGTATTTAACTCAACACCTAAAATGTTCGGCGCACCAAGGGGTGAAGTGACCCGAAAGTGCAGAGGTGCTAATGCATGCATCTTGGGGAACAAACCACACCTCAGCATGTGCTATTTCTCTCCTCAATCCATAATGTGAATAATGAAGCTTTAGTCATATATAATGACCATACTTGGGATTTAAAAACATTTACATTTACATTCATTCATTCGGCAGACGCTTTTATCCAAAGTGACTTACAAGTGAGGCAGATTACAACGCAAGCAAAAAGCCACATAAGGAGTAATAATAACAATATTACAAGTGCTGCATGACCAAGTTTCAGTAGTTGGCCAGTAGTTGATTTTCTTAAGGAAAAGTTTAAGGCCTAATTAAAAGGAATTAGGTGCTTAATCTGCCCTCATACTCCTGGCACTGAGGCTGAGGTCCAAACCACCGTACCCCATCAGTACTCACAGATTTCCTGTAGCTGAGTCACAGCACCCCCCACAGAGCAGCTGACGCTGAGTGACTGGGAGCTGTTTATGTGCATGGTCCAGGAGACGTTATACAGCATGGTGACTGGGTCCTGAACGCTGCTCCTGTTCAACACCATCCATTGGGCGGCGGCCACCTCTGGCTGGAGGGTCCACTCCAAGCTCCGGTTTGGGTACCCGCCCGAGGAGGAGCAGGTGATGAGGCAACCCCCATAGTCGTCTCTGTCTTCGGGAGTGACCGTCATCACAGGTTCACTGTAATTGGCTGCCGGAGGAAAGGATCACCACAGCTGATGAGACTGAGACACGGCTGCCCTCACCTCAGTGCTGCACTGAACTCTCCTTTTTTTCTGCCCTACACATATTATCTGGCCATTACTTCATGTTGTGCACCCCACAGATCTACAGCTATTCTATGGTAAGCGGGTAGCTGTCGCTAGTTACCTGTTACTGTCAGTTGAAAAGTCAACGTTTTAGACTCCTTGGTCTTCTCCATGAAGATGCACTGATACTCTCCCTCGTCCGTCACACTCACATCCCACAGGTCCATCCATCCTGTGCGGTGGTCCACCGCGGTGCGGTTTACGTACTTCAAGTGAGGTACAATGGCCTTTTCAAAGTGGTAGCCATTGATGAAAACCTCAGGCGTTGTCTTCTGTATGTACATGAAGATGATGGGCATGCTGGCGTTGTGGTAGCAGGGAAGCCGCACATACCCACCGACCTGTGCTTTGACCTCTTCTAGAGCTGCGGCATGGAAAAGTACGGGGAGTGGTCACAAACAGCAGAGTAATGGAAAACATACAGTACAATGATATAAATAAATAAATGTAAATGTAAATATGTTAGCAGCTACATGCAGACAAACACACACACAGACACAGACACAGACACAGACACACACACACACACACACACACACACACAATGTAGGGTAATATTACAAGTAAGTATATATAACACAAATAAAGACATCATGTAAATTCATACCACCATATAACAGATTTTGATTTTCTATATCTTGGTTTGTGAAAGTACAGGTATAGGGCTTCACTGATTAACCCGAGTCAACAGTAAATCAGTTGGGGTGCGGCTTTGCAAACCAGTCTCTTGTTCATTTCGGCACATGTTCTGATTCATGTCCAGAGTTTCTGTAAATATACCAGGCCTCTGGGTGTAACGTTGGGTGACGGGTGGGGGGATTCCTGTGAGAAAGAACATGTTTGTGTGGCGAATGCTCTAAGATCCCCACAGACTCTTTCCAGATGCCCTCAAGATGGGGCTCAGAATTCAAGGCCCTCGGAAGGGCAAGCCTTCTTCAGGACAACAACAGGCAGGGGCCTGGTTGTCCTTCGGCAAGGTGTGTGTGGGCCGGAGAGGAAAACATTCACAACTCTACAGCCCTTGGGTGGGCAGCCTGGGTGCACGAGCAGGGCGTGGCCTGTGGGATGGCTCCGGGTGGAGTGGGTGGAATGCTCAGTTCAGTTCTGTATAATGCTGACAGCTGTGTGGTGACAAATAAACACAAAACCTCTTTCTGTTCACTTTCTGACTGTCATACTTTCCAGCGCGCTCCTGTCACTTCCTGAGATTGCGGACACAGAGCTCGGGGGGAAGAAGGAGGCGGTGGTATTGTGTGTGTGTGTGTGTGTGTGTGTGTGTGTGTGTGGGCGGGAGGTGGGGGGTTGTGGATCGGGACAGATCAGAGCGTGAATGACGTTTGATGATCATTGACAACTTCTCTCTTTTACTTCCCCGTTTTGTGAGATTGACCCTGGCTTGTTTGTCTTTTCTTTTGAAAGGCATAATGTGTTTGATACATTCACCTACACACCCACACACACGCATATACACACGCAGACAAAACACAGACACGCACACAGATAATGACACAGTAAAGGAACATGCAGTATTGTAGGAATGAAGTAGTGGAACGTACTCCCCAGCTGCAGCAGAGTGGCCAGGCACACCAGGACACACCTGAAACAGTGACATTAGTGAATACTTGGTTTCATCACTGCATTTAATGTCATTTCAGGATTCTCGCAGAACCACTGCTGTCCTTTTTCTGCTCATTTCAATAATAATCCTGTCCATGATCAGGGGACCAGTGGTATAGGGTCTATCAGTTTCAAACATTGCAACTAACATTTGGCTAAGCATTAGGATCACATCCAGTATAGGGCAATCATTGTTGTTCATAAATGATGAGTCCCTTGCTTCATGATATTGAATTCAATGTTCTTTTAAAAAGAGCCTTTTCTTCTATTCGTTTTCAAGCATCCAGGACAGACTTCACACTCTAAGTGTAATCTATAATGACATTTTCCAGTGCTAAATCAGTCTGACATAGGTAATTACAGTGATGTAAGCAGAGGAATGTGTTTGATCTCCCATTCTGAATACTCAAGACAGTCTGCAAAGCATTGCTCTACACTGTCAATCAACAATACTACACATTAAGGAGTCCTGTTGGAAAACAACAACAACAAAACACTTTCCAAGTATGTCACTAACAACATACTTACAACAAACAGCAGCAATTCATGAGGAACATCGGAGCCTGTATAAGACATAAAGGCGTATGCATAAATTACTCAAAAGCTGACAAATGTACGCATGCTCCTTACAGTGAGAGTGGTTTCCTGTCTAAATTTAGGGGAGGACCGTGACTGGGGAAAGACCCTGCTGCAGCGAAACGAAAATGCTCCCTCGCTGTAGTTTCATGAAGTTTCACTGAAAGTTGTGTGTGTGTGTGTGTTATCCCACAATGCAGACAAAGAAAATGTTTTGGTGCACTGCGCTGCAGACGGAACCTTAGAAAATGCAGAGATCGGTGCTCTGCGCTGCAGACAGGATGTTTGAAAACGCTGAAATCAGTGCGCTGTGCTGCAGAAAAAAATGTCCGAAAGTGCTAAGATTACTGCACTTCACTGCAGATAGAAGCTCTGAAAATGCTGAGATTAGTACACTGCAAAACATACCGGGAGGAAGCCCCGGGGATCACGTCCTTGGCTGATCATGCGTGCAAAGATATGTTTTGCATCACCAGTCATACCAGTCATGGGGGACAACAAGCAAAAGTTCAAGAAACCTTTTTCATTGACTCATAGTTTTCTCGTTTCTGACAGGAACTGTAATTGTGTGAGCCACTGCTGTGAAAATCCCTCTTTGTCGTGTGTGCCATGGGACAGTAAAAATGCTGCGGTCTCATTCCTCCTAATTGTAACTATCCCACTGCCCCCCCCAAAAAAGAGCTGCTCAAAAATCTGACTGCAGTCTCAGTGCACAATTTGACACTTGAGAAACTCGCCTAACTAGAACGGATGTGTCCAAAAATAGATGAAACAGGGCAAAATGCATATTGATGACATGACAAACATATTCAGACAGGTTTTCAGCAATGACTTAGGTTCAACGTTACTTAAACCTCAGGGTACACAGATAATAATAAGGTAAAATGCAGGGAAACTGCACTGTTATCTTAAAATTCACATTGGAACTTCTCCCAGAGCATGTGGATCATTACACGGACACAAAGAGCAAAGTGACAATAGTACTGAAATTGACTGGTGTCAGTGTGGTAAAGAAAACAGTGCTCCTGTTATTTTTGCAATTGAAAAAGTCCATTGTTCTCTTGCAATCAGTACGGAATCCATAAACTGGTGTAACACAGTAAAAGTATATGTACCTCAGCAAAATTTATATACATTCCCCCAAAACATACAACTGTAGCAATGTGCTTGCCCCTCCAGGTAATGCCATTGTTTCAGCCTTAGTGGTGTGATCAAGTATGTTTGTTGACAGGAAAGAACCAATGTTTCAAAATGTTCTCTTTTTACATGAGCTCAAGCCGGAACAAAACTGAGAAATGAGATAAATGGCACTTCACTAGGGAGACTTAGAAACTCAGGGACCAAATATCCTAACAGAGCTATTAACCAGAGCTACCAGAGCCAACAGCTAACAAGCACTCTTTTAAGTAAATCTCATACTTACCGGCCCCTGTGCTACGTCTGTCTTCAAACTCAAGTTATGCGGCAGCAGGATCAAGTCACAAATATATTTTTTTTGTCCAGGAGGTGGGGTTTTCACATCAGGAAGTAATGACTTTCATTTTGAATCTGTGCTATTATGCACACTACTAAAATCATATTGTTTTAAATAAACATTCATAATGAAGCAAGGTGCCCCTCTGCTTTAGTTAAATGCTTCTATTAGCATTATAGCTGATTACAACTAAGTAACTCCAGAAATTTTTCATGCCACCTGCAGTATGCCATTTGGAAGTGGAAAAAAAGTGACTCGACTCAAGAACCTCAGATTGATCTTTAATTAATTATTCCATAACAGAGCATGAATGCCCTCAGTCTAAATATGATTTTTGAATAGCTCCCAAAATGAATCGATTGCTAGTTATTTATATCTGTGGTCAATATGAACATTACTGCCACGCTATGAACCCATTGTAGAAAAAAACATTGACTAAAGGGGAATTTATGCCAATGATTTCGCACAAATGAACGTGACTGTGTGCGCTTAAACAGAAGAATTCATGATTCACTCTGTTTGTAAAGTTGTAAAACAACTTAACATAATTCCATGTCAAAACGGCCCAAGAAATAAGAATGACAAAAATACAATGGATGATAAGCTCCTGCCCTTACCCACTGCCGTTCATGGTGTCAACATGTGTCCATTGTAAGTGTGTTGGGGGGAATATTGTTTGTACTATTTTGGCAGTATTAGCTTATTTAGCAGATAATAGTTAGCCCGTTCACCCTGCTTTCTCAACCTGTAGTTTGGTTTCGTTATCTACAGCCTTGAGTGAAATAAAGCAACATCAATAACTTAAGTGCAATTTTGTTACCTAAAATGAGATTGAAGGTGTGTGTGTGATCTTCTGGTGCATTGATGATTTGAACATTTCATACAAAACTGAACAGTAAGGAGCAAACACAAAGAGGAAGGCTTTTGAATTGTGCTCACGGGATAACAGTTCTGAGGAACTCAGTTTCCCCACTGGTCTGTGGTCCTTCGGTGCCAGTGGAAGTTGCATAATGGGCCCAAGTCACTTCGCTGTGTTTGTAAAAGCTGTCATGAGCATGCACTCTCTTGTTTCATGCTGTGGCTGGAGGCATAAGTTAAAATCATGTGACTGCAACATTAGGAGACTGCTTATAGAACCCCAGTTCACATGACCAATGCGAAGTGCTTGCGTCCAGTTGATGTCATTAAACATTACTCATTGCACAATAGATTAGTAGAAACAGAATTGTTTCCCTTTAAATACTGCAGCACACCACCACAAAAAAAAAAAAAAAAACAAATTCTGAGCTGCTATATCTCTAGCTTTCACAGTATTCACAAATTTCTACATGGTGTTTATAACAATTTGCATTATTTATAAATAAAAAAAAATGATATTATGGAAGACATTTAGTGAAGAGGTACCTGAGTACCTCAACTAAAATAACAGTAGTAATATTTAACGTATGGCAGCATGTCAAACACAGTGTGTTACTTTGAAACACTGACCATTAAACACCAAGTCACAATGAACCCATTAAGCAAAGATCTGTGTTATCTTTAGGTTTTGTTCTAAGTTTGTGATTGCACTCTTTATTGTATACTTGGGTATTCATTTTTGTTTATTTATTGAGACATATTCACAGGGAGAAGCCTGAAGAAGGGTGTTTGATAATTGTGATAATTGTCCAAAAAGACTGAATGATATTGGGATGAGATCCTGCCCTAAAGGAAAGTAATGCTGATTCCTGTTCATGTATGTTTTATGTGTACAAGTGAGCCTTTCCAGTCAGAAAAAGACATCCATCCTCTCTGGATCTGCAGTTTATCATGGCCAATGGGAGCTGCTGAATGGAAATTTATTTGGAAGAGTACTGGGCTTTCCTGGTTTCTGCGAATAGTGAGCAGTGAGCTGACTCACAGTGACATGCACCGCATCGTGTTCCTAAGGCAAATATCTTCATCTTTATCACCAGGACAATCAGGCAGAGAGGAAGTCAGAAGGTGGAGTTACTCAGGTGCTGGCAGGGCTATTTGAAAGTCCCCCCGAGTGACATTTATAGTCTACTGAATTATTACTGTACTACCTTTGTGTTCCAGTGGGATTGTCAAGAGTTAATGTATCTTTCATTTCTCATAATAACAAATGTATCGGCAGATTGTTCATCTTTAACTAGAATTGCAAAGCCTTTAATTTTAATCTGATTAATGATTTGTACTTGAATTTCTAAGGAGGAACCTCAAAAAGCCTTCTTCATTATATCACATGGCGACTAATACTATCCTCAAAAACTGAGTAGTCAGTCACAAACAGCGAGTTACAGAATGTATGACATTATGGTCATGCTTTGCTGATGTGTGAGAACATGACAGCTCATCAGCCCTGGCTTCTCTCTCACACCTGTAATCTCTAAATGATGTTCTCTGTCTCACTTACCAACCATTGAGTTTACACCAATCACATCCTGGATGGAGGCTGTTTTCAGATGGCACATTCTCTCTGCTCTGGGCATCCCATGCAGGCTCACACTGGTTAATGCCTTGTAAACTTTATAATCTTAGACCTGATTTAGCTCTTCTTTTCAGTACCCTTCTAAGCTTGCTGTGAGGTTACAAAAATTCTTGGTGAAGCTCAATGCACGCATAGAGAAAGTACACTTTGACTTAATACCTTAAAACCGTAGACTGTGTAGTACGTCAAGTCCTATGACTGACAATAACTGCTCTTTCGAGCATCTCATGAGCTGCTACTGTGGGATTTTCAAGATGCATAATATGTCTGCTAGCCTTATATGTAAGCTTTCACATCAGCCTCTACACAACAGCCAATGGGGGCATACTAAAAATCAATGACTACTTTTCATTAAGCCACCAAAGCATAGACATTAATTGCTTTTTAGGATATGATGAAATTTGTAATGACATAGCCAACAGCAGCTGTAGTTGACACTATCTTGTCAGAGCCACATGTAGAAAGTGAGGAAGCTACATTCTGGAGCTGAAATACATACACGAATGGGCTGAGGTCATTTTAGAGTAAATGATCATTTACAGTAAAAGGGGACCTTCAGTATAGGACAGCCCACCTTGGATTTCAAGGGCTTTCCGTGCTCTTGGTTTTTACTCAAGAAAAAAGGAAAAGAAAAGAAAAAACGCATTGCCTGCATTCAGGGGGCTTCCTCCCTACAATCCTGTGTGTGTAAAGAGAGCTGATGCTTTTGCTTGTGAGTCTGTACCCAGTTAAGATTTGTGTGTGTGTGTGTGTGTATATGTTCCGTTGTTTGCAACATAAAGTAATTTTTAAGAACAATAGGCACAGTCTCTTTATGTCTGATGTATTTTCCATTAACACATATCAAATGCTGTATTCTGATGTTTCTGTGCAAGACTATGTGTCTAAGTGTAAACTTATATGTCTTCAAATAATCACTCATACTACAGCTGAAATGCTGAACAGACTGAATGAAATGGGGATTCCAATCAAAGGTAACAGCCCTTTGACATATAAAATGATTGGCTTAGTTCACAAAAGAACATTCACTTAAGCTCTGTCACTTAAGGGAAATACCCACAAATCTATCTTCAGCTATAAATCTTCAAATGGGTGACATACAGTAGTTTGGACAGCGAGACAGTATTCCATTACAAGCACACCACCACAAATGTCAATGAAATGTCAAATCAGAAACCAAGTTCACGCAAACATGCTATGTTTTACTTCCTCTTTTTAATGGAAAGCAACGTCACTGACAGTCCATATGATTGCAGGTGAGAAAACGCTAACAGAGTGATATTTTACAATGTGTATGAACAGCAGCCTTAAGAATAATACATATATTGCAATTGACAGCTTCTTCTCACCTATTTTTATTTTCCTGCCCGTTACACCATCGCTAAACCTTCCAAATTATTCATTGGACTCTCCTGTCTGGGTAAACATGATCACAATCAGCTTATGGCAACATCTGTTCATTTTAGCCAACTGTAAATGAGCCTGTAAATGTCTCTTTCCACACTTAAAGCATTATGAGTTGCAGCAATGGTAATACTCTTGGAGCACTTGTCACATAATTGACTTTGTCTTGTACATTATATATCTACTGCACCGTTGTTGTGCCTTGTAAGCTAAAACTGTTCTAGATGTAAGTTAAAGGCACTGTTAAGAACTGAATCCCTGGACAATTATTATGTCCTTTATACACATTTCACAACGTGCGCCCATTTAGCCTAAACACGGATTTCTTCTTTTACACAAAACCAGTCTATTGCCTACTGACACCAAACGGGCTCCCTTTGCTCGCCATCTAGCTGGCTGCATCCTTAGTGTTTGTTGACGTCAACATCCTTTACATACGCCTTTTATTCCCGTGCTGTAACAGATCACAATATGTGTTCTATTTTTGTCCATCATTCATTTCATTCTGTGTTTGTGTGCATGCATCTCTGTGTACATTTGCTTCGGTTGTCTTTTGCAAATTTATCTCACACACATATTAAGGTTCACTACAAACGCGGTAGATATCTACTCAAAAATACAGTGATGCTCAGTGTACACAAATCATACATTCTCTATTTGTCAGCATAAACGCTTTTGTAAGAATGTCTCTGCCACTTAACTATTTAAATAAATAAAGACACTAACTTAGCTACTAGATTCGCGAATTAACTCACACTTTCCAAAGAGACACTGGAAAATAATTCCACCCGTTTCCCCTATGGCATTCATTGTGGTGTACGCAGATGTCAACCTGATGTGGGCCAATTATTAGTTGTCTGCTGGCGTCATATTGATATCAACACCTTGAGCGACAGTTATTTATTGTTCTTTTTTATATGCAAATACATATCGTAAAGTGACATTAAGACCTGAACCAGTGAGAAACTTGCAGTGTTTCAGAGTATGCCTAGAATGCGCCTAAAAAGAAACAGAGATGCAATTACACATAATTATTACCTAGGCTTTTACAATCGGAATTTCGTAGCTACATAAGGAATCAAATAAGACTTACAAAGTAAACGAAATTTTCTCAGAGCGGATGATTATAATCACGCCTGTTTCCCGTAACTACAGCTGCGAATGTAAACACAGCTTTTCAACTTCGACCTTTTTTCCTACGTAGACCGTAATCTCTTTACGTGAAATACGCAGGAAAAGCATACTGTTTCGCGCTGTGAATAGCTTTCGGTGAAAAACGTTGTTGCACTGGTAACAACGTAAGCTTCGCCACACCGGTGGTGTTGTAGCTACTGGCTTTATGCAGGTTAGGTATCTGGCTTGCTAATTATTGAAGTTCACATAAATTCGCGTTCGCGTAAATGTTGTCTAGATAACTTTCATCCTCTGAGAATAGCTTAATTTATATTTTTAAATAGTGTAATTGGACACTTCATGTTGGGTAAGTAGCTTGCTAGCTCGCTAGCTATGTAGCTACACGTCTTGTAAGCTACAGGTAGCTACTACGAGCTAACGCTAACTATCTAATGTCAACTTAGCTAACGTTAGTTAGTTCCTAGCTAAACTCATAACCTTAAGAAGCTTAGCTAGCTACCCGCAAGAGTCTGTTGTGACTGCATTAGCTTCCTTGCAAGATGGTTAGTTGTGAAATGACAATTTCTTTTGTAAACTGATCAAGCAAGCAAGAAAGCTAGCTACATCGCCAGTTAATACTCCCCGAAGCGGATAAGATTTCTTATAAACACAGCACGCTGTCCAGTTAATTATCTAGGATACTTATTTAGCCAGCTGTATACATTCATTGCGCTTCGTCTCTCAACAAATTGCACAGATAGATGGCTAGCTAGCTAAGTTTAGGATGAGCCTGGTAAACTGGATAGCTAGTTATTTCTTTAAAAAATGATAATACAGCAATCTAGCTACTAAAGTCAGTGCGATGTATGTGTTTATTCTGACACGATTCTTTATTTTTTTAAGTACTCACCGGAAAAGGGAAAGATGCCTCACCATGGCTTGGAGGACGCACGCAAGCACTTCATCCTTACCACTACAGGAAACTATTTTGGCCTGAAGCCTTCATCAGACCCACTCCTCTCTTCAGTGGCAGACCGCACAGAGCTGAATAACTTTTTGGATGATGGCAATGAATTCGTGCTGTCAGTACAAAAGCATGGAAATGACCTACGCATATCTAACAAGGCAAGACTGGTTTCACTAGCTGGCTCCCAAAGTGTCTAATATTACTTTGAATTGACCCTATCTTGTCTCGCCTGTGTTCTGTATTGTCTGATGAATTTTGCACTAAACATTGGATGCAAAGATAAATTTACTTGCTCCTTTAATTGTTGTATTGATATAATCTTTATTTTGTCTTAGATCGATTCAGGGGACAGCAAAGACAAAGTGTTGGTGTTTTTCAAGCTGCGGCCCACTGTTATCACCGAGGACAACCTCCACAGCAATGTCCTTGTGTCCTCTATGTTGGAGTCACCCATTAGCACTCTTTATCAGGCAGTGCGACAGGTGTTTGCGCCAGTGCTGCTGAAGGTAATTCTTGATCAGCTATGCTCAGTAAGGGTTGAGAAACTGAGAAACACCAAGACTAGAGATACCATTCAGATGATATGTGTAATTAGGGTATTCCTTTGAGCAATGGGGTCACCTGCTTTTTTTTGTTCTTGTTTCCTTCTTGGAAGGATGAGAAATGGAGTAAGACCTTTGACCCCAAGCTCCAGAGCTTATTGAGTGACCTGGAAGTGGGTCTCGGTTCAGTAGTTCGGCGTTCAGACCCAGAGGACACTGGAAAGAGAAGCTTCAAAGAAGACGATGTTTTGGGTATGTACCCTTTGAGAGAATTATTTCTCTGGGCCAGCACCCGGCACTGCATTACCCTAAAAAATTCAGATGAAGACTATTATACTGTTTTACTCATTGATATGTAGCCTGTTAAAGAGGCAGGTCTGGAATGTGTTTGGATCATGAGTGATGTTGGGTGTCATAACAAGTCTGCACACAGGAGGTTGCTGGAAATAGAGAAAAGGTAGCAGCGTTACAACCGTTCAGGAATCCATAATGTTTGCATTTAGTCATTTAGCAGATACTCTTATTCAGTGACATTCAAAAGAGCATCCAAAAAGATTAGGATAAGAGCAGAGACAAACGATACTAAATCATAACTGTCAGAATTGCCATAGTAGGTGGAAGAGGATGTTTTAGGATGTGACAAATGTATTTGATTACGAAGTATTACTGTTCAGACCATAAGCACCTGCCTTTATCAGTATGACTTTGATTCACATATGCATGCACAGCAGTGTAGCATTCTGAGAATCAGCTGCAGTATTTCCTTATTTCCTTATTTCCTTGGTTCCACCTCAGTCCCTGCCCCCTAAGACCTGCTACTTGTAGTGGTTGCTGTTTATTTTATATGTAGTATTTCAGTGTGTTTTGGATTCTGTCATCTAGTAACTGATGTCTGGTAGTATACTTGGCTTCCCTTGTATACTCAGGTTTCACAGGTAACTTAGGGTAGGGCTTGGAAAGTGTTATGCTCACACTCACTGGTCTGGAAGTGTTGTTAGCCAGGTCTGACAATGTTCCTCATTCAACTTGAAATGATACACTTATGTTTCATGGTGGTGGAAGTCACTGTAGATGAGAGCGTCTGCTAAATGAATGCAATGTAATTTTATGATTGAAGCTTGTCTGAAGAGACTGAGTTTTTTTTCTTTCTCTTTGAATTTACCATTGGTCCCACATACCCTGTTTTGTAAAATCATTTCTTCAGAAGCCGGTGCAAAGTAGGCTCAATGCAGAAATGCCACAGAGAATTAATATCATTTTTTCCCAGTGGTTTTAATTTCTGTGTTATCTTAAATCTTAAAAGCTAACTGCATCCCTCCGGGTACAGTGTTACACTACAGGTATGCTGGAACCAGGAGTGTGTGTTAGACTCTTGATTGTATTCTTTATATTTGCTAAGACCTGGATACAGCAAAATGCCTAACATGACATATCTTTTATGTCAATCTGACTTTTATAAATACTTCTGACCATGAAGCAAGAAGACAATATATGGAATATCGAGTTCTGTGATAATGTTTCTACATTTTTTGCAGGTATTCTGACTCCTAATGATGAGTTTCAGTATTGGGCAGACCTCTCGAAGGTTGGTGAGAAGACCAGCATCAAAGAAAGAGCAGCCTATTTCGTCGAGCTGTTCCAGTCCATTGAGAAGGTACTGTTGGCCGTTCACTAGTCGCACAGCCACCTCCTCATTTTAACATTAGCTCTGTGAAAATCGTTTGCCTTCTGTTTCAGCTTACTTACCTGTTTATCTGCGGTTTTGACAGGATTACAGCAACCTGGACAGCATTGCTCTGACTGATACAGTAGAGCTGGTGGATAGCACGAGAGACACGGTGGATGATGTGTGGAGGCAGAGTGAGCACGATCCATACCCTGAGGTCCGCATGCAGCATCTGATGGAGGTCATAGGTATGGGGCCAATGTTGGTCACAACCAAGGGGCAGGGCAGTGGTAGTTCCAGCTGTCACACGACTAGTAAAGCTTGTGATACAGCAGACACCCTAATTCTGTGTAGCTAACCCTCTGAACACAGACCAGATGCTACAATGCTGAGTGTTTTTGGGGAGGGGATTTAGTTCAGGGTTTTGGGGAAGGGCAGGGGGCTGGTCCTCTCTGGTGTTGCATGTCAGTGTTGTGTCAGATGCGGGGCTGGAATTTAATGAGGTGGCTCATGAGTGTGGGTGTGGCTGTGTTTTTTAGGCGGAGCTCTGGGGAGGTATGTGCAGAAGAAGCTGAGTTCCCTGAAGCTTTGGGAAGACCCCTTCTTTACGGTAAAAGAGAACCTGCGAGCGGGCATAGCGGTCTGTGAACAGTGGGTCGGGGCCTGTGAACACTTGACGGGACAGCTGTGGAAACGATACAGTCCGCATCAGTGGACGGGCGACAAGTATCTCCCACAGTCGCTTCAGAGCCTGGCCCAAAGACTCGAGGAGGTTTGTGTGACACTCACTGGTCCCTCTCAGAATTGCTTGCTGAGATGCCAACACGGTGTACTAATCCTAACAGTGGACAGTTGTGGAAGTAACATGTGACGTAGGAATGTTTCTCATGCAGGTGGTGACGATTCGCACGGTTCATGAGAAGCTAACGCGGCTACTGCCAGCAGGGAAACAGCAAGCCCTCTCCTCAGCCCGCGTGTTTGAATCCTTCTCTGGACTCAACCCCTTGCACTACAACCCATACACTGAGGTCAGACGAGCTGCTCGCGGTTACAATTGTTCTCAGCCTCTGTGGCATTCTGGATAAGTCTGGACCGGTAAAAAAAAAAAATAAATAAAATAACCCAGACTTTCCCTAAAAACTTCCTGTTTTTGGCGCAAAGGTCAGAATCGCATCAGACTAAAGATGCACACTGGAATGTGTTTGTTGTGTGGAGTGAGGAGGAATGGCTGTGTAAATTTTCATATTTTCATTCTTGTGTTTCAGCCTCTGTGGAAGGCGGCTGTTTCACAGTTTGAGCGAGCCATTGCACCTGCAGAGCGGGACATCGCTGGCAGACTCAAAGCCTGCATAGGAGATGTTCAGGACAATCCTCAGCAGGTACAGTATCTTGCAGTATTCTCACATTGCTTGGAGACCGTATGTTCTGTTTATATTTTGACACAATCATGTTAGCATACGCTCAGTATCAAAATGCTTGCGATGTCTTTGACTTAACTTTTTGTACCATTTCTAAATATACTCATTTTATGCCTTATACTTGATTCAGCTAAATATGTAACATATTTTTTTTGTTTCAGCTTCTTCAGACATTTCAAAAATACAAGGAGCTAATAAAACGGCCCAACATCAGCAAGGATCTGCTTTCAGAAAGAGAAACATTACTAGCTAAACTTTTAGACTACATGAAGGGTGGGTACATTTTCATTTATCAAACAAATTTGTTTGATTTAAATTGCAGTTGTCATCATACAGAACACACTGAGTTGTGTGTGTGTGTGTGTGTGTCTGTATATGTACACTGTGACCTCACACATGTCTCCTCAGGACTCCGCACAGACTTTGAGAGTCGTTGTCATGGTGTCCCAGGGGAAAAGTCTGGTCCCCTTGCTGGCAGGAATCTCCCAGAGGTCGTCAACAACATTGTGTGGGTTCGACAATTGGTTCTGAAGGTAGGGCTCCTCCTTCTTCCCTCCCAGATAATCATCAGAAATGCCTTTCGGTCAACCTGCGTAATGGGGGAACAACTTTCAGTGTTTGTTTTTATTAATACATATGCAGGGTTTTCCCCTGGTTCTTGAGATGAACCTGGTGGTGTATTTCTAAGTGTATATATGATTTTTCATGAGAAACGTCATGTATACATACAGTGTCTTGCGAAAGTATTCAGACCCTTGACCAATTCTTACATTTTACTGAACTACAGATTATTAATTGAAATTTAGTTCTGTGATATTTTACTTAAAAATGCTGAAACTCAAAACTAATTCTTTTAAAGCGACATGTATAGGTGGGCTCTCTAGTGTGTAGGAAAACCCTGTTTGTACCACAGAACACTTTTGTTGGGTAGGCATCACTGCTGTTTATCTTTTCCAAGCAGATCATCTTCAGCGTATTGCGTGTCTCATCATAATACATTGAAGTAGACAGGTTTACTGCCAGAGCTGGACACAGCTGTGCTGCAGCGAAAGTTTGTTTTCGCTGCCCTTGGCCCGCTATCATCGCTCGCTTTGTTGTAGATTGAAAAGGTGGCCGCTCACAACTTGATAGTGCCTGACAAGAGGTGGTTTTTAGCTGTTGATTGTGGAGTGTGAATGGAGTTGGTGAGCCATGTTAGTATGATGTGTGCATTACTGCATAAAATTACCTATCACAAAACCAATAGGCTTTGCCCATCAGTTTACTGTAATGAGCCAAATGATGAGTTTGGCTGAAATCATGCTAAGAAATTAACGCAAACAAACACACACACACACAAGCAGTAAGCACTTCTGTTTCCTATGACTCCCTAACTGAATACAGGTGGAGGATTCCATCAGAATGGCGGCGGCCCTGCTGCCGGACCTCTCCGGGTACCGCTCATTCGTCAGATTCTCAGATGATCTGCAGGAACAGCTCCAGGCTTACGAGCAGGAACAGTTCAATGACTGGGCCCGAGACATCCAGGCTGGGCTCTCCGATCCAAAGTCTGGCATCAGGTGATCAGATAAGGATGTGTTGCTTACATCGGTGTATCACTTTTTACTGACTCTTGGAATCAGTAAATAAAATAACTAAGCTACTAAGCCTAAGGCAGTTGCAGATATGAGATTACAATGTGAATGGAGATATGTGTAAACTATAGACGTGGAATAAATCACCCTGGACAAGGTGACATGTGAGCAGACTGGTGTTGTATTAATGCTGCTAACCTTTCAGGTGCCTTTGGAGATCTGAGTTAATGAGATTTATGTACTCCGATGTCCTCCTCCAGCCTGCAGGCTAGTAACCGTGTGATGGAACTTGACCACGTTGACGGGAAACTAAAGATCCAGTACTCGGACCGCCTTGTGACCCTGCTGAGAGAGGTCCGACAGCTCTCTGCTTTGGGGTTTGCCATCCCGGCCAAAATCCAGCAGGCTGCCAACACAGCTGACAAGTTTTACAGACAAGCCATCATCCTGAAACAGGCGAGCACTAGGAGTTCCTATTATATTTTTTTATCAAGATGCAGTTTAGGAAACGATCTGGGTCACTGTGCGGTGATATGTAACATAGCGTGATTGCGTCAATGGGATTTTTTTTGGCAGGTGGCTCATTTTTACAACACCATAGATCAACAGATGATTCCTTCCCAGAGGCCCATGATGTTAAATCATGCCTTGGCTTTTGAACAAGTGATCAAGGTATTTATTATCAATAAAGAGAAATTTTTCTACCTTTAATCTAATCTTGACAATATTCACTGCATTGCACAGAAATGTTATTGGACTTGACTGTTTCCGTTTTTCTCTTCAGTATTGTCTTGTGTCTGATCGCAAGCAATCTTTTTTCATTTAATATTTTCCCACAAAAGCAGAACCCAAGGTCCCATTCCCGGGAGTCGGGTGGGAAGCTGCAGATCACCTGGGACAATCCCAAAGAGCTGGAGCAGTACATTGGCAAGCTGCAGTCCTCCGCCGAACGCCTCTCCACCGAAAACAGGAAGCTGAGGAAGTGGCATATGGACTTCACTGAGAAGGTGCACTTCCTTTCACTTGACACTTCAGAATAAGGAGCATTGCTTCCTTTCCTAGAGGGCAGCAGTCCTCTAGGTGTTTTGTCACAACCCATTGAACTGGTTAAACACCAGATGTGTGGTGAGTACACCTGGATGCCCGAAGGGTGGCTGCTTTTCTTTTTTTGTGTATGTATACCTGTATTTTAGCCAATTATTTAGCTGTTTCGTGAGGTGAGAACAAGACAGCTGAAGGCTAATGTCTAACACTGCTGGCCCTGCCCAGTTTAGAAACCGCTCCTGCTCTTTTGTAGGTGGTAACGCTGATGAATGTGGACCTGTTGCGTCACCAACAGCGCTGGAAGGATGGGCTGCAGGAGCTGCGGACAGGATTCGCTACACTGGAATCACAAGTATGACCCTGGAAGGATGGCTGAGGACAGTGTTGCGTGAGAGTGAGATGACGTCCAGCAGCCCCAGTCACAAATTAGAAAAGAACTCAGAGGCTGGGGGGTCTTTAATGTAGAAATCTTAAGGCCGTGTGACAGTTAAGGAAGTTGTGCCTTTGCCTGTGCCTCTTTAACTGAATTTAGTCATTAATTAGCAGTGTGTACAAGTGGCTAGGATGACATGGCAACTGCTCATGACTTTGTGATGGAAGTTGTCGACTGTAAGCGTTGTGACTACGGTGCTTGTGTCAGATGAGGTGTGCTGGGGATACATTTGAATGGCAGCGATGATTTGTCTGCTCAGGGGTTCCGGTCAGGAGACATGCGTGCCTGGCGGCAGCACTGGAACCATCAGCTGTACAAAGCTCTGGAGCACCAGTACCAGGTTGGCCTGGAGGCCCTCAACAAGAATCTGCCCGAGATCAACGTGGACCTCACCTTCAAGTGAGCGGCTCTTTCACTTGTACTTTGAGCTCATTTCGGTGCCACTTAACCTTCTTGCGCGTACGGTCACACCGCTGTGGTTAGCCGTTTAGTGCGTATGCTAAAACCGGTGCGATTAGAACACTAGATTGGAGAAATTCTAGCTAATTTTAGCTTTGAGGAAACAGCGATTTAACTCTAAAAAAATATAGCAAACTGAAAACTGTGAGACGCTTAATAACGCTAACGAAAACACAACAAACTATGTAACATCACCCGTTCTTCATAGCATAAAAAAATAAGTTACGCACGAAAGGGTTGTTAAGGCGCTAGGTTTCTTCCCGTATGTTTTTCCCTTTTGTCATACCTGATGTGGGAGCACACCTCCAGTTTTCTGAAGCCATGTGAAATGCTTCTGGTATTTCATGTTGATATCACAGCAACAGCACTTTGCTGCTTCCATGTGGTAGATAGAAACACATGGCTACAAAAGATAAAGAGTGAAAACATATGGTAACAATGCGAACATTTGTTAAGTGTTTTGTTTTTATTTATATTTATATATTTAAGTATACTTTAGATTGTTAACAGTTAATATATTGCTCAATTTCAAGTTCAAATTTGCCTTAGCAATAAAAATGTCGTTCTTTAATGTCGTTGACTGCAGTTTTCGGTTCAGGCACCGGTACTGTTTTAAAAGTATCACTTTAGCACTGGTATCGGAAAAAACCAAATCGATACCCAACCCTATACAGGCCTGATGGTATGCATGGGCCCTCACATGAGCAATATAGAAGTCCACATGGAGCCCTTTGGTGGTCATGTGGAGGTCTCCAATGGAGCCCTTTAGCAGTAATCTGGAGGTCCACAAGAAGCCCTTTAAGGCAGTGTTTCTCAATCCTACTTCTGGAGGCCCACTGTCCTGCATATCTTCTGTCTATCCTTGCTCTACCTACCTGACTGAACTCATCAGTGGCACTTTTGATTAGCTGAGCACACCTGATTTAATCAAAGATAGACAGAAGATATGCAGGACAGTGGGCCTCCAGGAGTAGGATTGAGAAACACTGCTTTAAGGGGACAGTAGAACATTTGTTTGTCATTAATCACACCTGTTGAATTTTACTGCATCATAATATTTAGCAAACTGCAGAAGATTTCAGGTTTAACAACCCCTTTTTTTCATTGGGCACTGCTGTTGTACCCTTGAGCAAGGTGCCTAGCCCAAGTTGCTTCAGTAAGTACCCAGCTGTGTAAAGAGATTAAAACAGACCCATTTCAATCACCATGGAAAAGGGCATCCCTAAAAACGTAAAGATTGTTCGATTGCCAGGGTTAGCGAAAGCACGCGCCGCAGCACGTGCTGCTCTGGCGAGCATTGCGCAACGTCAGGAATTCCGCTGTGTTCGCCCTCGTGTCGCAGGCAGGGGAGGTTGCAGTTCAGGCCGCCGTTTGAAGAAGTGAGAGCCAAGTACTTCAGGGAGATGAAGCGCTTCATCTCCATCCCCAACCAGTTCAAGGGCGTCAGCGAGGCGGGGGAGGAGCCCATCTTCCCCGTCATGATCGACAGGAACGCCAGCGGCTTCGTCACCATTTTCAGCAAGGCCGAGGACCTCTTCAGCCGGCTCCTGCTGGTGCAGGACAAGTTCAAGGTGCACTGGTCTTTCACACCGTTTCACTGAGCGGCAGAATTAACCGAGCGCTAATTTGGTTTGTGTTGTCCCCTCAAGAATTGCCCAACACCATGTCAGCATAAAGAAAACCCAACAGTTTCTCTGTCACGGCTTAGTGTAGCACGAATGGAAAGCAGATATTCTCTTTCTGTTTTTTTTGTGGCACCGTTTTGGCAGAGGGAATCCCCATCTAGCGTCAAGGTCCGGTAGACTCTTTGCTGCATGTTTAATGTGGCAATTTTAGCGACCACAGTTTCTGTTAACCCACACAATGAAACTACTAAGTGTGCTGGCAGCTTCTCTCAAGAAATTGCATTGCGGTACAACCCGTTTATAGCAAAAGAACTGTTCAGTAGTACCCATCTGTTTTACCACAGTTGTACTCGAGAGAAATTTTATTTTATAGTCCACTTCCATGTAAATAACACTGAATATATTCACCCTGTTTAACAAGTCATGTTCAGAGGTTTAGTACTGGGCTGAACATGTGCAGAATGCCTACTGAGGCTGCCTGTGTTTACAGACTTATACAAATAAATTGGCAAATATTGACATAATTAATCACTGAAATGATTATTTGTTAGCCAGTGTAATCATTTACTCACCAAATCATAAATGGTGTTGATATTTACATATTCATCTTAAAGATAAGCTTTACATTTTCTTCCCAGATGAGTGCAGTTAAAGAGCCTTTTACTTTTACCCACTCCTCCTAACAAATCCATCTGTGATGCTTTTGCTTGTGATCATAAAGTTGTGCTACTATGTGCTGTGAGTCACTGATTTACATGACCCAATCAGAAGAACTTGCTCTACACAGAAAAATGTTATGATTGGTTTGATAGCTTCACCCATTTTGGGGTTCATGAAGTTCTTTATGGGCGTGAATGGTTCCACTGTGAGGGGGGACATTTTGTGTACTTGACAGCTCATGCATACAGGAAATGAGAATGAAAACAGATAACACAAAAAAAATTGGAGAACTACTGAATGTGTAAGTTTAAGGAAAAAGGTAATGTGTGAAGCACATCACATTACGCCTGCAATGCGTGAATGTTTATGCGTTTATCAGGCCTTTGTTATTGCTGTATTTCATTTTAGATATTTTAGGTCCTGGGGACCCTTCTGTAGCCTGTGTCAATGTCTCTGTGATTGAATACCACAAGTATATATTTTATAGGAACACATTTTAAGAAAAAAAATGCAACATTTTTTTCCAGGTCTGACACTTCAAAGCAGAACGAAAGCATTGTATTTGTTTAAATAGGGTGCTCAAATTAAATATGAGCAACATGGGGTTTAGATTGAACGTTCTCCTTTTTCCATGAGATGGAGAGGCCTAGTAGCAGTGCTTTTTTTCTGCAGGAGTGGGTGGTGCTGGGTCAAGTGGATATCGATGCTCTGGTGGAGAGACACGTTCACACTGTGCAGGATTGGGAGAGGAACTTCAAGGCCCTGAAAGCCAGGGGGAAGGAGTCGGAACGCTTACCCAGGTACTGCAACAGAGCTGTCGGTACCTTACACCATAGCTTTGTCTCGGCACGATGCCATATTGCTCGTGCATGTTCACCTTCACGGCAAATGTTTACAAAACGTGTGGCCAATTGTATCATCAAATGTTGACTACAAGCAATACAGTGGTTGGATCGCCCCCTTTTGCCAGTGGAAAACAGAAACCCCCAACACACAGGCTTCATACCACTTTTCTTCACATGAAAATGGGTAGAACACAAATATATGTGTGTGTGTGTGTGTGTGTGTGTGTGAGAAAATGTCCTGTTCATCCCACTTTGGCATTGAGCAGGAAGATTGCTTTTTGTTTGAAACCGGCACCTGTGTGCAGGTGTACCTACCTGCCCTCTCATTTAGTTGCAGTTCAGCGATACCAGGCTCTTAGAAATGCAGTTTCAAGTTTTCTGAATGTCCGTTAATGCCTTTCCCGCTCTGCAGCACAGAGAAGGTGGACTGCATAACCGTAAACTGTGACCCCGTGAAGGCGGTGATTGATGATTTGATCCAGAAGCTGTTCGATGCTCTCCTCACGTCTTTGAGGAAATCTATCCAAGGTAGGTCACTTTGGGACAGTGCTGGGGTGTAGCACAATGCGTGCTGAGAATTCCCCTGAATGTATAATTCATGAATGGTATGGAAAAAATACAAAGCTATAAATGGATTATGTATGGGATTTGCTTGGTCCTCAGGAGATAAAGGCTGCTGTTTTCTTGAAGATTTTAGTAAAGGATGCATAACATTCTCCTTTTCATACTCTCTCTAATATGTATTCCCACGGTCTATCCTGTCATTTAGCTCACACCCAGGACATTGACACCTTTCTCAACCAAGCCATGGAAACCTTATCAACTCGACCGGAGAGCATTGATGAAATTGGCGAGGCCAACATCAAGCACGGAGAGCTGCAAACTAAGAAGCCTGATGTAAACACTTACTATTTTAGGCCTTTTTTTGCTAGTGAAAAAGTTAACTGTGTCGCTGTTTGAAATTATTATCAATGTAATGATAGGGAGTGCCATTGTCTGAACTTGCATTTAGAATTTGCCTTGTGACTTTGGACGTTTTCAGAAATCTCAATGACCTGAATACACCTGTACCTTGCAGCTGGAGAAAATGAACACATTAAGATTGGTTATTTTAAGAGGATGGACTGTGAAATATGTATTACTTCTCTGAACTGCTCTCTTTCTCTGAATTCTGGCAATTTCATTGCACTGAGGCACTTTAGGAAATAGAATTCCAATTCCTTTATGAAGGAAGATGGAACCTCTTTCTTGCGAATGAGTTTTTAAACTTGAAAATGAAGGGCTATAAATTCAGAGATGGCAGTATTATTTGAGACATCTCATCACCATAGAGACTGTTCAATCTGCTTCTTTTCCTGGTTTGGCTGGTGAACTTCTGAACCTGTTTATGTTGCTGGTTAGTTTTCTTAGTTGAGCTGTGATGTTAAGAGGTAGAATATTTGGTTACACCAAAGAGCAGACCCAGATCAGTATTAATTTATTATCAAACCTGTCAGACTCCACCTGTGCAGAAGAACTGGTGCCAATTGTAGGACACTATTTTAAATATAAATATAAATTGCAAAGTTTATTTCACACATGCAGGGAAGTGAAAGTTGTCTTGTGTGTGCTGCACATTCACACATAGTATGGCTAAGGTGCTCATGACACTTATGAAACATGACACTGAAATTTAGGCGTGGCGTTTTGCCATGCCAGTGTGGTTTTTGGGGAAGTTCTGCAGAAGTTTTGGTGTAGTAATTGTCCTGACGTATATACTGCTGTTAGAGAGTATTCTTTGATAACGTTTCCCTAATACAGGCCTGTATTTTCAGATCCTCCCCCTGTTCCAGGAAGCAGAGGACAAGAACAGGTTGCTACGTACTGTAGCGGGTGGGGGCCTGGACTCCATCAGCTCCTTGAGGGCCAAGTGGGACAAGTTTGAGCTAATGATGGAGAGCCACCAGCTCATGATCAAAGAGCAGGTACACGCCTCCGACCCGTAGCAGTGTGTGACAAGCCTGACACGGTCAGCTGAAGCAGTGTCATGGTAAAGCCATTGTGATGCACACTTAACAGTGACTTGATGCATTCCATGCACAGTGAAATAAATTGATTTTGATGTCAACCTGAGGCTACTATTTTATGTTTGTTGGTCCAGATTTTTAGAGTATGAACACAAGCTTGTAACTTTGTTTGCCCCCCCGTGTCTAAGGTGGAGGTGATGAAGTCTAATGCAGAGTCTCAGATTCAAGCGTACCAGCAGGAGCTGGAGAAGTTCCGCGCTCGCTGGGACCAGCTGAAGCCCAGCGATGACATCATAGAGTCTGGCGACCAGGAGGCTCTTCAGAAGTGTGTCCAGACCATTAAAGACAAGAAGGCAGAGTTTGAAGAGCTGGAGGGCACCCGCAAGAAGCTAATGTATGTGCCACGTGCAAGTTCACTTTTTCATCTGCAGGTCATATCTTTGATCTTTTGAATGTACTTGAAACTTCAGCAGTACTATTTCTCTGTGGACAAAGATAGAAGCTAAGGTTAACCAGACATGGTCCTCTGTATTTATAGTGAAGATTGTCGCCACTTTGACTTGAGCCCGCCTGACTTCTCCCTGGCACTCGAAACCATCAAAGACATTGAGGAATTCTCTGAGATGTGGTCACTTTACGAAGAATTCCAGGAGGGCTTTCAGGACAAAGCAAAGGAAGACTGGATCACTTTCAGGTACAGTATGACATCTACATAAGAACTTCAGATACATTATGGATCTCCCTCTGGATACAAAGGTGTTGTTTTGTCTTTGATTTGACCTGGGATACGTTTTGCATTTTGCATTCTGTTTCCAGGAGTAAGACCTATATTTTCGAAGAGTTCCTTTTCGCCTGGCATGACAAGCTCCGAAAGCTTGAAGAACACACCACCATGACTGTCAAACTGCAGAAAGAAATAGACAAGTACAAGGTGAAACTTTGAATTTGACATTTCCAAGCCAGGATTTTTGGTTTTTTGATATTAATTTTGCCGGGGGGACTTCACTTAGAAAGTTTATATCTGATTCCTAGTTTGTACAGGAGATACTCAGCGATCACGGAGGATACATTCCTGAGATTCCCAAGAACAGGGAAATTCTAAAATACTTTTCTCTACCAGTGACAGGATTATGCACAAAGGGGAATTTATAAAAAAATATTTAATGTAATGCAATAATGAGTGATTCGCACAGTATGTTACATTTGTTGACAAAAAAAAAATCTACACGGAAGAAATTTAAAATAGCTTTTAAATAGATAATGAATGGTTTTGTACCACAGTGGGTTTGTGAGTTTTTTTAACGTTGTAAATTAGCTTTTCCCTTCATTATTTCTCATGAATGTGTTGCAGTGTAGCATCCAAGTGGCTATCAAATAGAACTGTTTGAATTAACCTCCTGGATAAAAGATGAAACAGTCAAACGCTATACGTGTTAAAGCACAGATCCTATCAAGGGGAAAATCAGGAGGAATGAAGTGTGAAGTTGTGCAGGTTTTCAAGTTAGTCGCCAGTCGACAGTGAAAACCATTTGAAATCAAACAGAATAAGTAAGACTTTTATACTTGTATGTATTATTCTTGAATGATGAATGTATACATTATTCTTGATGGAGAATCCCACGATTTTTACAGAAATTTGAACATTACAAAAATGTTAACTTCGTAAAGATTCATCATCACTTGCTTTTAAATGTACTGTGTATTAGTTACATCTGTACTCAGATCCACGTTTGCATATGTAATCAGAGTCAATGTCTTGTCCTGTTTGCATTGTAAAAATTGCCCATGGTAAACATTTTGTGCATTTAGCTCAAGCTGTTGTAAATGGAAATTTGTGGATTGCTATACCCCTTGATTGATGTTGTTGTGTAGGGGTTGATTCCGGTGCTGAAGTACGTTCGGGGTGAGCATCTCTCTCAGGACCACTGGTTGGACCTGTTCCGTCTCCTGGGCCTCCCACGGGGCACCACGCTAGAGAAGCTGCTTTTTGGGGACTTGCTTCAGGTTGCCGACACCATCGTTGACAAGGCCACAGAGCTGAAGGTCAGGGAGAGATTTGCTTTGGTTCTGTTCCCCAGATTTGCATGCTGTCTCTGGTGCTTAGTGAGAGCTGTGCTCTTCGCAGGTCATTTGTATGACACATCGGTCTGTCTACCATGCATTTACAAATACTGATCTGCCTGCTGTGTTTATTAGCTGTGAAATGAATATGAGGGAAATTCTTTCCCGACGGAATCCTGTAGGTTTCTTATACAAAGTATTAAAAAGATTTGGAAACCATCACCAAATTGAATGCTTCCAGAAAGCCCCAAAGAGTTTTTTTTTTTTAAATTTACCCAGGACCTGAACAGTCGTGCCCAGGCAGAAGTGACCATCCGTGAGGCCCTGCGGGAGCTTGACCTGTGGGGGGCGGGTGCTGTGTTCACCCTGACCGACTATGTGGACAGCCAGAATAGGACGCTGAAGCTCATCAAGGACTGGAAAGACATGGTCAACCAGGTGGGGGACAACCGCTGCCTGCTGCAGTCTCTGAAGGACTCTCCCTACTACAAGGGCTTCGAGGACAAGGTGCTGCTGTGGGAGACTAGGCTGGCCGACCTGGATGAGTACCTGCACAATCTCAACAGCATCCAGAGGAAGTGGGTCTACCTGGAGCCCATCTTCGGGCGCGGGGCACTACCCAGGGAGCAGGCCCGCTTCAAGAGGGTGGACGAAGACTTCAGGTCAGCGTCCATCACGTATTGTGCTTCTGTTTACGGATATTTTTAAGGAAGAAAATGGAGGATTGTTTGGTCGATCAACTTCTGTTTGATACAGTTCTCTTTATGGCAGCTTGCTTCAGAGCGCTATGCAATATACAACCTTTATTGTGTATATATATGTGTGTGTTGGTGTTTGTGTGTATGTGTAGTTTTCATAGTTTCTGTGAGTGTTTGTTCTCAGAGTTTTGACCATGTGTGAGCTTCCTGGCTCAGTCAAGTCTCTGTGTGTTTGCTGCAGGTCTATAATGACAGATGTACAAAGGGACAGCAGGGTGACGTCTCTGGCCAGCCGTGTTGGGATCAGAAACTCTCTCATCACTATCTTAGACCAGCTGCAGAGGTGCCAGAAGTCTCTCAATGAGTTCTTGGAGGTAATGAGGAGCTACAAATATGTATTTGCTGTGTCCTTGGGAGGAATGTGAACAGTGCTCAAGAAGGATAGCCATAGGCAATCATAGAAAAATATTGACTATTCAGTTTAAAAGATGATATTCACTAGCAGTGCATTCTTAACCATAGTTTTAACTAAATTTCCCTGCCTGGGGATCAATAAAGTGTTATCTTGTCTTATCTTATATTATCTTTTGGTGATATGGGACAAGTGCACAGGCATGGAGCTCTAAAAAAGAGAAGTAACTGTTTTTATGCATTGTACCCTCTACTCTGTGCATATCTCCATTAAGGAAAGCTGGCTTTTATTTTTTTTATTAATGTGTTTAATTGGCTATCTGGGGTATATTTAAAAGGGTAATCCTAGGTGAAATTAATACTAGAGACCTCCTACTTTTTGGTAAAAAGTGAAAAGAGGGGAGGATCATACATTCTTGTTAGTGGGGATGTCCCTCTATGTATCAGTTCTTGGAATGGGCACTGCGCCTACGTATCATGCTTTCAAATACCAATTTCTAAGGTTCCTGGAGGTAAACTGTACATACACATTAAACTGCCTTGTATGACTTAAAAGGAGAAGTGTCTGTATGTGGAGATGAATTGTAACAGTGTTTTCTTAGTAAATGTTGTTTGAAAACAGAAGTGAGTTGAGTCTCTGGAGGTGTTTTTTACCCCAGCGCTCCCCTAAAGACTAGCATCCATGTGAAGTTGGTCTGAATTCACAAAATGCTTTTCAGGGAACAGTGACTCTCGCGCTGATTTCCCACCCGCAACGTGTTTGTCCCCGCAGGAGAAGCGGTCAGCCTTCCCTCGTTTCTATTTCATCGGGGACGATGACCTGCTGGAGATCCTGGGCCAGGCCACCAACCCCGCTGTCATCCAGTCTCACCTCAAGAAGCTGTTTGCCGGTACACTTCCCTGGAACCGCTGCTTCTTCTGCCAGAACAAACAGAAAGAGCTTGAATGTGGAATATTTAATGCACCATTTTTTTTAAACCAAAGTTTATTGAAATCCCGAAGAAATATCTCATTCTCGTGACTGTGTGTGTTTTTGAAGGTATCAACAGTGTGGATTTTGATGAGGGCTTCCAGAACATAACGGCCATGAAGTCCCTGGAGGGCGAGGTGGTCCCACTGAGGAACAAGATTTGCATCTCCAATGACGTAGAGGTAGAGGAACTGCGATTACCTCTCTGATAACTGTTTCCCGCTCTACCATGTGATTACGTGAACTGTGTTTGTGTGTGTTTGTGTGTGTGTGTGTGTGTGTGTGTGTGTGTGCGTGCACACGTACGCACACGTGCTTCTGCCAGGTCTGGCTGGGTGACCTGTCCACAGAGATGAAGGAGACTCTGAAGCATCTCCTGCGTGAGTGTGTGACAGCGGGGAAGAGAGGCGACGTGGATCCCTCACGCTTCCCCTCACAGGTACAGAGCCCTGCCTTCGTAGTCTGCTCCACAGCTCTACTTTGATGGCAGTCCAATAGCTAAGGGCTAATGCATTATTCATTTGGGCCATGAACCAACCATAAAGAGCTGCTCAGCTGTGTATTCATTTCGGCACAGTAAGGTACTAGAATGTTGTATCAGGACCATGCACATCCCTCTTCCCTCTACCAAGTCAGTCAGTCACACAGACAAATGAATAATCCATGTAGCTATAAGAAATCAGTGGTTGTAGCCAGACTACCAAGCCAGAGTCTTCCTGAATCTCATTTACATTGTTGCAAAAATCAAATCTTTAACTACAAATTGAAACTCTAAGATGAATGTCAAAATGAACATCAAGATGAACAATAAAATTTAAGGTTAACAATTTGCTTGGAAAACTGTCAGGGGAAAGTATGTATTTCTTTAGTTTAGCTACTATTACAACTGTCAATAAGACGTCATGTGATGACTGCTTTTAGAGACTTTCGTTATATAATTTAGTGAAGGTACATGGAAAATGAATGCAATTTTTACTTTAGAAAATAATGAACATAAAATTCTACATGAAGACGTGTAACAAAAAAGAAAGCTCTGGTGCAGTAACAAATTGTTTTAAAAGTCTGGGGAGCCGTGTGCTTTGGGCAGGCAGCCACGCCGTCTTACCTGGTAGCCCTTCCCCGCAGGAACGTCTTAAAACTTAAATCTCCCTCTGGCTGCAACTGAATTAGGCCACTAAAATCAACATCTGTACTATTTTGAGAATAGTTGAGTAATGATATTAATTAGCTACATGTTGAATACTCAAGGACAGCAAAAATCCAGGAACTTGCCCTCTGCCCTTTGGCTACATTCGCTTTAACTTTCTACTGGAAACATAATAGCCACTGACAAACAGTCTTGTGCTGGTGCCTCCCATTAAATATTTTTATTTTGATTTGGATGGGCTGCTTTTACTTTGTCCTGTCACCTCTAACATGCTGTGTCCTCTGGAGACCTTAATATGGGCTGAGACGTGTGATGTGGTCAGAGTTATAAGATCAGAACTGCAACTGTGGTGTGTGGTTTGGTACATTTTCAGACTGTTTTTATTTGCATTTTCATCACAATTATGCACAATAATTAAAAGGTGGACATCAAAGATAAACGTACAAAGCTATAAAAATGATACAATGCACAGTTAATATTAAGAAATCATCATGACGCTGCCATATTACTGGGATGACATAAAATCTGACATGATAACTAAATACATAGTGGTAATCATTAAAGAAGATTCCTGATGAGGCAGATACAGTAGCCTCAGACCATGTTTGTGTGGTTTGATATTGATTTGCAGTCGTTAATTTGGGCTGTCTGAGTGTGATCTGATAAAGAAGGGAGAGGAATGGGTCTGCCTGTGAATGTGATAACTGTGATAACATTATGCTTTAATGATGTCCAAAAAAAGACTTGTGTGACATGGTGAGAGCATGACTATGCCATGTCCTGTATGAACAGGAGTAACTCTTGTTTGACGTGTTCAGACACAGGAGTGACTCTGGCGTGACTCCTTTTTCAGATCCTGTGTCTGGCAGAGCAGATCCAGTTCACAGAGGAAGTGGAGAGCGCTATCCGCCATCAGAGCCTGCAGCAGCTTGAGGTGGAGCTAATGGCCAAACTCGAGCACTACACCAGCGTAGATACCAGCGCAGAGGATGTAGGGGGTGCAGGTGTGTATGTGGAAGACTTGTCACCCGTGTGTGTGCGTGTATGTGTGTGGGTGTGTTTTGGCGCATGCTTGCATGTGTTTGTGTGATTCAGTGATGTGGGGGGGGGACCAAACCTATCCTAAAGGCAGTGGGTCCCTGGCTGGTATTGATGTATTGTGCATTTAACTTGATTTATAACTCTCTGTACATACTGCAAAATTTCCAGTCTTAAGAAACAGTAAATTTGATATGCTAGAAGTTACATAATTAATTGCCAGCCAAATTGGAGTGTAAATTAATCCATAAATAAACCAATGTTTTGCATGAAAAGCTCTATGATATGCTGAAACCCCACTATAATGGTATGATGTGCAGATTTACTATTATATTAGCCATGAGGTCATAATTCAGCTTTTTCAGTAATGCTTCTGTGGATGTGTGGCTCTGCAGACTCCAGTGTTCTGCAGCTGAAGCTGAAAGCGCTGATCCTGGACATCATCCACAACATTGAGGTGGTGAAGCAGCTGATGGAGGCGCAGGCACACTCCACCGATGCCTGGGCCTGGAGGAAGCAGCTGCGCTTCTACCTGCGCCAGGATGGCCACTGCCTCATACAGATGGTGGACGCCGAGTTCCGCTACACCTACGAGTACCAGGTGTGGCAGCGTGCTGCATTTCTCTGCACTTACTGCAGGGTGGCTAATTCCACTACACCTAGGGCTCCTGAGTGGCTCGGTCTTTAAAAGCGCTCGTTCTGAGCGCAGACTGAACGCTACGGCCCGGGTTCGAACCCGACCGTGTCACTAGCTGACAGCGACCGGGAGCCCACAGGCGGAACACGTTGGCTTCGTTCTGCCGGGGATAGGGGTGGGTACGTCAGCAGGGGCTTCGGTCCCATTAGCAACAGCGACCCCTGCTGGTCGATCGGGCGCCTGTGGTCCACGTGCCAAAGCTGCATATGAAATGTCGCCCTCCGACTCATCTCTGTGCTAGCCTAGCTTGTGCAAAAAGAAGCAGCAGCTGACATCATGTGTCTCGGAGGAGGGCACGTGCTTGTCCACACTCTCCCGGATTGACAGTGGGGGTTGTGCAACCGAATGATAACAAATTGGATTGGGGAGAAAAATGGAAAAAGGAAAAAAAAAAATCCACTATATCTGTGAATACCAGGTATTGCACAGCAATGGGTACAACACAGTGCTGAGTTCCATGACAGCAACAAGCAGTGGGTATGGCAAGGTTGCTACAGTAACACTGTGACTGCTAATGAGGATCTTATTAGTGCTGTATTCAACAAAAGACCTTTGAAAGATATCCTTTGAAATCAGATATATAACACACCCTTTTGTATTAGCCTCTCCTTGAGCACAAATTACATGGGTACTATTTGACTTACATGCAGGCATAATATGAAAGTACTTTTCTGGTTTCTCATGCTGTGATCAGTTACCTGTCATTTTATAGCAAGTCTCATGGTTTTCTGGAAATGGCAGGAATTTTAAAGTAATTGTTACCCTAACTGTTTTTGAGCAGTTTTTGGGTTGTTTTTTTGAAGTAAATAGGTAAATCCTTTGAGATAAAATTCAATCAATGGCCACCAGATGGCACACCACACATGCAAGTTACAAACCATTTTTAGTGGCAGTGCGTGAATGCTGCCACAGTTCCCTGCTGCCTGTTCCCAGCTCTAGCGGGTTCACCCTCCGTGGCTGTGTATTTCAGACTCAGATGTGAGTGTTTTCAGCTGTATGCTCAAAGCATAGCATCACCTTGCTGTGGAACTCTCCCTATCTCTCCTCCTCTCCCTGTCTTTCTCCACCTGTCCTTTCTCTGCTCTCCTTTGCTCTCTCCCTCTGTGCACAGGGCAATGCTGCCAAGCTGGTCCACACTCCCCTCACGGATAAGTGTTATCTTACCCTCACACAAGCCATGAAGATGGGCTTAGGAGGCAATCCCTACGGGCCTGCCGGAACCGGCAAGACGGAGTCCGTCAAGGCCCTGGGTGGGCTGTTCGGAAGACAAGTTCTGGTGTTCAACTGTGATGAGGTGAACAGGCGCACACACACACACACATGCACACACACACACAAATACATATATGTCCATATATGCAACACACAGACATGCACACACAAACGGACACATACCGACACAGACACACACACACACATGCACACATACAGACACACTCACACATATGAACACACACGCATATGTACAAACACTGACACACACACACACAGAGTCAGAAAAACACACATACACATTCATGCTCACTCCCTTATTCACAGCTCCTGCACACCTCCAGGGCAAAACTGACTATCACAGCTGTGGAAAGACTAATGTATCTCCCAAACCATCACTAGCAAGGAATCTCTTGTTTTATTGAGATACCACGAGCAGAATCATAAACTGAAGATATGTCAGTGGTTCATTGAAGTATATATGTTGAATGTCTTGTTCGTTTGCTTGGCTTCGGACCACACCAATGAGATGTCTGTATTTTGTTTTTAAGAAGCTGAGATAAAATGCCTGTCTGTGGGTCGCTGCCATCCCACAGGCAGCGCTTGCACAGTGTGGCGTGGAAACATGTGGTCAATGTGTCTGTGTGAAGGGTATCGATGTGAAGTCAATGGGGCGCATCTTCGTGGGGCTGGTGAAGTGTGGAGCGTGGGGCTGCTTTGACGAGTTCAACCGCCTGGAGGAGGCGGTGCTGTCGGCCGTGTCCATGCAGATCCAGGCCATCCAGAACTCTCTGAAGAACCAGAGGAACACGTGCGAGCTGCTGGGAAAAGAGGTGAGAGACTACACTCCGCACCAGTGAACGTATATGTTTGTATTGTAGCATGCATACCTCTGCCATACCATTCACCTGCATTATAATGCACTTGTACCTTAACACACACCTGTGTCATGTCATGCACCTGTCATATTGTATATCGGAATTGTAAAGTGTTTGCACAGACACTCGTGTTATAATATATGCTTGCCTTATAGGCCTGTATTATAAAAAGGCATCTACTTTAAATATAATTGGTAGGTTATAAATAAGATTAATGGGTTCAAATGTCTTGCTTTTGTTGGATGTCCATGTGTATTGACCCCTGGTTATTTTTATTATTTGGTGAAAACGTGAAGGCTCCTTAGTCGCTAGCTCTCCATCTCTTACAGGTGGACCTGGATCCCAACTCTGGAATCTTCATCACTCTGAACCCGGCAGGAAAGGGCTACGGTGGACGGCAGAAGCTTCCGGACAACCTGAAGCAGCTCTTCAGACCGGTGGCCATGTCCAGGCCGGACAACGACCTCATCGCCGAGGTCATCCTTTACTCGGAGGGCTTCAAAGACGGCAAGATCCTCGGCCGCAAGCTGGTGGCCATCTTCAACCTCTCCAGGTAACACCGCCCATCCCCCGCCCCTGCCCCCTCCCCGGCTCCCCTGGGGTGGCTAACGCACTGAAAGGCGCGTTGAGTTATCCGCCATAATGATGATTACCCCGGAGTGCCAGAGAGCAAACCGCACAAGACGTGCTCGTCTGCTTCTTCGTTCCACGGTCATTATCAGAATCTGTAATTCACGGCGCATTCTTTCACCGGCGGAAAATGAATCTGCTGTAATGTCATACTGCCTGCCGCAGAAATCCCATTAGAGGGTGGCAGCTCAAATCTCTCTCTCTCTCTCCCCCTGTCTCTCTCCCTCTCTCAGTCTGCCTCTGTCACCCTCTCTCTCTCTTTCGATTATCTCCCGCCTAAGATTTCTTATCTATATGATGGTGATTATAAAGAGGTAAGCCCCATGTGAGCCTGAAGTTTGTGCCAGTAAGGTGAAATGTTTGATCAACCAGACAGGAGAGAGGCCACGGGGGCGGGGGTGGAGTGTGGGAATCACATTGAGGCAATGTATATGTGCATGTGTAGTTTCCCTGATTTATAATTACACATAAACATAACCTGAGTGGGCTATGTTTTAAAATGACGTGAAGCGAAATCCCAGCCTTTCCATCACAGTTTGGAGCCGGCAGAGCTGGGGAAAGGCGTGGGGGCTGACATGCGCCGTGAGCAGAGGATCCCAGTTCCTAAATCACATTATTGTAAATGTAATAAATCATTTCTGAATCAGCCTCGTGCGGCGTGCTGCGAGTGGCCGGTGAGTTCTGCCCGCCCGCCTAGGTTTGTCACAGTGGTTTATGACGTGCTGCTTGTGGTTGCGTCCAGGGAGCTGCTGACCCCTCAGCAGCACTATGACTGGGGCCTGCGGGCGCTGAAGACCGTCCTGCGGGGCTGCGGGGGCCTGCTGCAGCAGCAGAGGAGGAGTGACAGCCAGAGGAAGAGTAAGGGAACGTTCCCCTTCTCCGCTCTCCCCTTCCGTGCCTCTGTAGATCTCCCACCTTCTCCCCCTTCTCTCGCCTTCTCCACTCTCTCTGTCCTTGCCTTTGTAGATCTCCTATCTTCTCCCCCTTCTCCGCACGGTCTGCTTGTCCCTCTGTAGATTTCTCACTTTCTACTTCTCCTCGTAGATAGTTCGCTGTCAGTACTACCATGTTTAGTTAGTGACTCATCTTCGTGCTTTCAAAGTGAAGGGTTTCTCCCAGGGCCCATTACTTCTGGGCTTTGTTTCTTACTTTCTTAATGACTAAGTGTTAACAGCAAAAGCTTCATTTGTTTTTGTGACTAACAGCCCTCTAAATGAAATGCAAAAATATTAGATAAACTTAAGATCATTACATGGTTTGACTCAACATGTTCTGAGTACACCAGAGAGTGCAGTGCAGTATGGGGAAAAAAGTAATGATATCCCACAAGTCACAGCAGAGGTGTGGCAGCTTTGTTAGTAAACCCAGCCCTGTGGGGCATCCATTTTGAGCGTCTCTCTCCCCACAGTTCAGGAGAGCCACATCGTGGTGCAGGCCTTGCGACTCAACACCATGTCCAAGCTGACCTTTGCTGACAGCTCCCGCTTCGACGCCCTGGTGCGAGACGTCTTCCCTGGGGTGGACTTCAAGGACGTGGAGTACGAGATGCTGTCAGCTGCTCTGGAAGCCGTCTTCGAGGAGGCCAAGCTGGAGATCATTCCTAGCCAGGTGCTTGTCCGGTGCAGCCCACGATGGGCTTTCGTTTCTCTACCTGCTCTGTTCTGGTCCTTCCGCACTGGGCCCTTTGCATAAGGGCCCTACACCTGTGCTTCATATTTACATCAGGGGTACATCAGTACGTCTCCCTTTGTCTAATACAGGAGGAGGTGGAAAGCTGATGTTACTGGATTGCCTTGACTCTCATGTCACGAACTCTGAATTCAGGCCAGAAGACCCGATTGTACAGGATTGTTTGTGTATACTGATGCACTGGGTAACTCAGAGGTCAGGCAGGAAATTCTATGGGAATTAAGACCAGCACTTGGTCCATGAGTTCATTCCCTATCAGGTGTTTGCTGAATGCTGTTTTTCGGGCAGTGTTTACTGATGGCGAGGTAGAAGTGTGTTGCTGAATTAATGATGGGCGAGGAGCTGCAGGTAGGCGAGAGGATGAATATTCTATGGGAGCAGGTGGCGCTGGACCGGTGCTCCTACGGGACAGCACTGCTTTGATATCTCTGCCTGAGGAGAAGTGTCATGTTCAATCACACTTTCTGTCCGCCCTCGGTGGCCAAGTCACAGTCCCCCCTTGCTACTTCACGCTCCCTGCTGCTACCTCCCGCCCCCTCCCTGTCCTCACCAGCTCTCCGCTGCTCTCTCTAGCTCTGTCCACTGCTTCCAGCTCCCTTTACCTCTCTGGAGTTCCTCCACCTCCCTCCACCCTGTCTGCCTCCCTCAAGCTCTCTCCACCTCCTTTCGCCCCCTCCATGTTCCCCTCCCGTTCCTCTCCCTCTTTATTCCATACACACACACACAAGCAGCTGTGTGTGCTAGTGGTGAGGGCATCAGACGATGTTGCAGAGTCATGGGCCGCAGCCCTGGCCCAGCCTGCTGTGTGCTTTTGCTTTATATGGCCACAGTACTGTGAATGAGTATATGGTTTTAAGGGTTTTTTGTTGAAATACGTGTTTCCATTAAATGAATGAATGATGAATGAATGGATGGATTGCACCTCCTCAGATAAAGAAGGCCCTGGAGCTGTATGAGCAGCTGCGGCAGAGGATGGGCGTGGTGATCGTGGGGCCCAGCGGGGCGGGGAAGTCCACCCTGTGGCGCATGCTGCGGGCAGCACTGGGGCGCACCGGCAAGGTGGTCAAGCAGTACACCATGAACCCCAAAGCCATGCCCCGGCAACAGCTGCTGGGACACATCGACATGGACACCCGCGAATGGTCAGACGGGGTCCTGACCAACAGCGCCCGGCAGGTTGTCCGTGAGCCTCAGGGTAAGAGCACCACTCTCTCACAATGGCTGATTTCTTTTGTGATGTCTTCAACACAGTGCATTGAAATCTTCTTTATGTGTATTAGCTCTGGAGTTCCAGAGCTGCAGTTATGAAGCCTGGCATATGTGAAAGCGTGATTGGTATAACCTCTTGGGTTAATGGCGCGGGGGATTAAATCGTGTTCCCCGGCAGAAGTCAACTCCTGGATTATCTGTGACGGTGACATTGACCCTGAGTGGATTGAATCTCTGAACTCTGTCCTGGACGACAACCGTCTCCTCACCATGCCCAGCGGCGAGAGGATCCAGTTCGGCCCCAATGTCAACTTCGTCTTCGAGACTCACGACCTCAGCTGCGCCTCCCCAGCCACCATCTCGCGGATGGGCATGATCTTCCTCAGGTGGGGACCCTGCCTCGTCCCTCGCAAGAAAATCATTTACAGCGGGCACAACAGCCGTGCAGTGTGACATGCTCTTGCTTGTGTTTCTCGGACCTCAGCGATGAAGACACCGACGTGAAGTCTCTGGTGAAGTCATGGTTGAAGGGTCAGCCCGATGAATGCAGAAGTAATCTTGAGAACTGGATCGGAGATTACTTCGAGAGGAGCCTGGACTGGGTTTTGAAACAGGTTTTGTATTCGGTTCTTATTGCACACATCTTATGCTAAACACAGTTTACAGCGTAACCTTAAATCCCATCACAGATGTTTCCGTGCGTTTGCTATATTGTTTGCCTAGCAGAAACCCATATCCCAGGCAACATAGATAGCTTATATTTTTATAATATTCATATATACAGTTGAATAATTTTTTGAACGAATTAAGGTTCAGTAAAGCAGTGTTCCATGTGAGAAATTTGAAACAAAGTTGTGCTCTTTAACCTTTGCATTGCTCTACCACCCCTGTATTTATATGTCCACTACAGCATTCTGCAGGTTGGTCATGTATGACTGATCGATTAATCAGTCAGTCATTTTGTGTTCATGTACCTCAAGGAGATTGTGTGTGGACAGGGTCTTGGCAAGTGCTTCATGATTGTAAGTGTTAATACAAAATAATATATATTTCGATATGCAGGTCCTGAGCAGCTCAATTGGCAAAGCATTTGCTTGACTTGCAGGCTGAGCCCTATGGCTCGAGTTCGAAATCATTCGTGTCATGTGCAATGACCAGAATAGAGGCAAGGCTTGGCCAGGGATGGCTAGAGTTTCCTTTTCTCACCACTCTCAACAGTGTCTAATCCACTCTGGTGTGCTGTGGAACATACATATATAGATTTACATACATATATTGATTTAGACAACTGCTCCAGTTCAGTCCTGTAGCTGAGCTCATTGCTCATTAGTGGTTGTTTGATCTTTGCTTTTAGTGGTCATGCTGGATTATATGTATTGGTTGTTTTATATTTTATATCTCTGTTGTGACTGTGAGTTACTCCCCTCCCTCTCCTGTCTTGGATTCTGCCTTCTGCAGAATGACTTTGTGGTGGAGACCAGTCTGGTGGGAACCGTGCTGAACGGTCTGTCTCACCTTAGCGGTGTCAGAGAGCGTGGTCAGTTCGTGGTCAGCCTCATCAGGGGCCTGGGGGGGAACCTACATTTCAAGTCCCGTGTGGAGTTTGCCAAAGAGGTGAGAACCGCCTGTGCCTGTGATTCGGTCCCGAAAGGCTGTTTAGTGCTCTGTCAAACAAGAAGTATCAACTGATACATGACACAGGTGCCACATCAAATCGAGATTTCCCGCCTTTATGGGAAAAATTGAAATGCCTGGTGTCAATATCACGCAGTAGAAACCACAGTCATTTGGGTAGCAAGTTAATCAGTGCATACCAGGGCTGTGTTTATTGATAAGTAAGGAAGCTGACGTTTAGATATATGAGTTTGAAAAACAAAACAACTGCAGGGTGCCCATGGTCTTTGAAAATGTTTGAGTAGATTAGATTGTTGTAGATTATATTAGAGTCTTCTGTGGTGAGGAAAAATACATCCATCTCTTCTGATAGCTCACTAGCTGGATGTCATTTACTATCACGTCTTGCAAATTATATTGCTAACATTGACTAGCTCACCGCCTTGTACCAAAAGTCCCTACCAAAAGTCATTAATGACTCGTATTTGCTGTCAAGAGCATTCGCACATCAAGTAGCTCAGTTCCATGGGAATTCGACTATTGCTCAAGCATTCATAAACCTTGATGCGTTAATCATACATTTAGCAAGTCATAGAAGCTATATGCGTGTTTTCAGTGACGCTCCTGCTGCTGTATCCAGGGAGCCTGTCCCTGTGCTTATTTGATAAGTAATGACATTTAACAGGAAGGAGTTTAGAATAGACATGGAGAGTAGATTTTTGCTTGAATCTACAGTGTTACACCATAGGGTCCATCTTGTGGACCCACAGTGCTTTTAAAGACCTCACTGTTTGTGTTTTTTTGTTCAGGTCTTAGGCTGGGCCAGGGAGAGCCCGCCTGACCCACGGAAGCCCCTGGACACCTTCTACGACCGAGAGGTGGATCGGCTGGTGGCCTACCAGCTGGAGCGGCCCGACAGCCTGACGGTGGAGGATCTCAGCAACCCCCAGAGGCTGCCGGTCATCCAGACGCCAGACATGCAGAGAGGGCTGGACTACTTCAAGCTGTGGCTCTGCACTGAGCACAGACAGCCCTTCCTGCTAGTGGGACCAGAAGGCTGTGGCAAAGGGTACTGTCCTCATTCGACCACTTTAATCAATGTCCACTTGTGAAATATATCCACAAGTGGATGTTGTGTTGCCTTGCTTTTGCTTACTAGATTTAATGCAAATTTAATGTTTTTCGGTTGCCTTAGATATCCGCCAAGCAAAAATGAATAGATGAATCATATTTTTTTTCTTGATGTCTGTCAATGAAGGCAGATCTGATATGGCTGTTCTGTTAAAACAAAAGAATTCATGTAAACAGCTAGAGCTGTTATGCCAGTGTAAAAAAGACATTTACAGATGGTTGCTTTTATAAACAAGAAAGGCAACATAAAACAAACCCAGATGGGAACAAATTTTTGTTGCCTTTTCAGATTTTTACACTTTTTTTGTCCAGTTTCTTGATCTTTCTTGATTGGTTATCTGACTCCATGTAATACTGATGTAGTATGCTGTTTCTTGGATGGCAGTCAGATCGCATATTTAATTGCTGGTAGATGGTAATTCAGGTCCTGCTCAATGAGATCATGCCTCTCCGTTCTGTCCTCTCCTTTCCTGCTGTTCTCTTGCCATCCTCTGTGTGCTGTGTTGAGTTATTTTGACTGATGACCTTTTCTAAAAATAGTGAGGGAAAGCAAGAAGGTGCCATGATTGTGGCAACTTGTTGGATATTGAGTAAGTGGTCACACTTGGAAGCCTGTCCTCCATTGGCTGTCTACATTTCAGCCTGTGTCAGCCTGCTCTTAGCACATCCACTGAGAGGTGAAACATTATGAACATTCTGTAGTCAAGGCCATTGAAGAAAGAAATTATGATTAATATTCAGTGCAGCCTTTGTGCAGTCACCTTTTAAATTTGCCCTCACCTTTACATTACATTATATGCATTTAGCAGACACTCTTATTCAGAGCGCCCTCCAGCACAATAGAACATAAGTGTTTCCATTCAAGTATCCATTCAAGTCACCTGAACCCTCAGCTGAGCTTTTCATAAATAATGTTAAACACTTTCTATAGGCAGCAAAATTCTGTAGGCAGCTTTCTCCTCCGTTTTATCCAGACATGTATAAATAAAAAATTCCCAGTGCAAGTGGTCTCCTGTTAGTGACTGACTTTGCGTGTGGTTGGTCAGCAGCTATACCAGCCTGTGGCCTTCTAATGCTGAGGGTTTAATAAGTAGGTGAAACCAGATGGTTTTATATGCCTGTAGGGGGCACTCATCCCTCTAGACCAAGTACCATATTGGTGGGGTGTGCATAAAAGGCAGAGAGAAGGTGGACCCATTGGCTGGAGTGATGTCAGTGAGCATTTCGCGTGGTGTGTAGTGGTAGGAAACCGCATCAGCCTAACTACACTTGCCATGCTGAAAAAGTGGTTATATGGAAGAGATACGGAAAGCCTGGAAAAGATACCAGGGGTTCATAAGGAGATGTAATGCAAATCTTACGATTATGGTAGTTAATCAAGTGGAATCATTGTACAACTGTGTTGCAGCTACAAGTATGGTGCCACTGAAGACTATGCGGGATGGTTGTGCAAAGAGTGTTGTTTGGATGCTAACCCTCAGAGGAAATGATTTGGTGACCTGAATGTTGTCATTTGAAGGGAGTGATAAGAGGGTTTCCAATATCTGATCTAGGAACAGAACAAGAGGTTGCCAGTTACTGGCTTGTCTTTCCCCATCGATTGCTGAAGTTGTGTTTGTCATGATGCAGCTTATCTGTGATATACTCATGGGCTGGACTGAACTTTTTTGGGCCATTTTTTCTCATAGAACCAATTTTCAGTCCACCCTCAAACAACACCTGCAACACTTAGTTGTAATCCAGCATTAAAGTCCTACAATTAAAGATAGTCTTTTGTTTTTGTTGTGGTAATCCCCATTTGTGCAAACAAGTCTGTGAGTGTACATGCACTTGTGTCTCATTGTCAGTGCGGTTTGCTCGCTATTTCTACGTGTTGTGACTTATCTAATTACTGTGTGATGGCATACGGGATTTTTCAAATTCATTGGGACCCTGCACCTGTACATGCCTTCACCTGAAGTCTGTAGCAGTCCTGCACTTTACTACCACCTCCTTTGAGTGTGTGTCCTCTTATATGATAAAAGTTTTTAAAGTCATTTTTAAAATTGATCTTCTTTGAAAAGAGTGGTCACGTTATAATTAGGACTGTCTCATGGGGTCAGTACAGTATAGTCTAATACCCCAGTGCCTCTGGCCACCTAATTATCATACTGATGTATGTATATAAAATAAATGTGTGGACTGTGCTCTCGGAATGGCCTTGTCTATGTGTGTGGACAGTAGCCGTGCTGAGTGATTTTGCTGGGTATTGTGCTGAATTTGTTTCTTTAAACCTCTCGTTTTTTCCATTGCTGTTACTAGTTTCTTTACTGTGACTAGGCCTTTCCCTGTCCAATGGTGTTATGACTGGCATCCTCCCAGTTGACGTTGACATTAGGACTGGTGTTCTCTCTTAAATGACTTTGACCTGTGTCCCCTGTGTTGAATGACTCGGTGACATGTGTCATCCCTGTTCGGTGACACTCTTCCCGGCCCGTTTCCCCCCAGGATGCTGCTGCGCTACGCCTTCTCGCAGCTGCGCTCCACCCAGGTGGCCACCGTCCACTGCAGCGCTCAGACCTCGTCCCGCCACGTCCTGCAGAAACTCACCCAGACCTGCCTGGTCATCAGCTCCAACACGGGCCGCGTCTACAGGCCGAAAGACTGCGAGCGACTCGTCCTCTACCTCAAAGACATCAACCTCCCCAAACCTGACAAGTGGGGCACCAGCAACCTCATAGCCTTCCTGCAGCAGGTAGGAGAGCTACAGCCAGAGAGAGGCCTCAGAGGCTCAAACCCTGCGCCAGGCAGCGGTGCCCTGCTCAATTGTTTTAAATCCATCGCTTCTCCATCTGCTCCTCAGGTGCTGACCTACCACGGCTTTTATGATGAAAACCTGGAGTGGGTGGGTTTAGAAAACATCCAGATTGTGGCCTCCATGTCTGCAGGGGGTGCTGTGGGCAGACATGTCCTCACCTCCAGATTCACCTCCATCGTTCGTATCTGCACCATTGAGTGAGTGCTAATGGCCCGGTCTCAGCAGTTCTATATTAACATCTTTAACAAGACATGGAAATAATTTATATCAATGGAAAACATAGACAAACACAAATCACTTCTATAGAAATATATTCCTCCACACAGAGCAGTAAGCTAAATTTTATAGCTTTTTGCATTTCAGAAAGCAGAGATACTGTATCAGCGGCACTAGTCCATCAATGAATATTCTGAATAGTCTGTACAGATGACTGACAGGCATCCCTCTGCTCCTTAGTTATCCTGACAGAGAACAGCTGCAGACCATCTACAGCGCCTACCTGCAACCTGTGCTGCAGAGGAGCCTGGGAGACCAGTCAACCTGGAGCTCCACTGGAAAGGTTCACCAGCTCGCCGGGTCCCTGGTGCAGGTGTATGAGCAGGTGAGTCACGCTGTCACTTAGCCATGATCACTGTCATACAATGCTAGCCTTGCCTACATGTGAATTGATGTTAGTACAATCCTCCTTTGTTAAGGATCTGTTCATCAAACAAATAAGGTGACAGTGGGAAAATATACAATGTATTTTACCACTAGAAATAGGATTGGACAGAAACTGCCCTGTGTCTTAATGGAAGGCTGCAGAGCACGCCATATTATTATCATCCTGAGAATTAGTACATAATCATGCTGAAACAACATGCGTGGCTTACCGCAGAGGTGTTCATTCTGTGCTGTGCCTGGCGAGGTCCCCTTTGATCTCTGCGGGTGCTGGCAGAGTAATTGAAGGGTTCTAGTTTGTTTAGATGAGGCATTTTATCGGGGAAAGCTTTGCCCCAGAGCTGTGGCTGCTTTACAAATAAATGGCTAACTTTAAATTAGGCTGGAATTCAAGCCTTATCAGTTCCTGATACAGGCTTTTGCATCTAATTCCTTTAACTTAAGAAGGTCCACATATAGCTGAAAGTTAAATCTGCAAAGCTGCACCCCATAAATACAGCACATGGCCTAGTTACTAGATAGCACTGTCACTATTCCATACTATTCACAGAACCAGGATTTAATAGAGGATGGAATTGCGATATGATGTGTTTTTTGCATGTGTGTGAGTATGTGCGTGTGGGTGTATGTGTGTGTCAACTGACAGGCCTGAGCGTGACTTGCAATATGCGGTGGTTGTTTGCCTCTCTTTGAGATGACCAGCTCTCCTGGTTGATCATCTCAGTATCTCCTTAATGGTTGCAGGTGAAAGCCAAATTCACGGTGGATGACTATAGCCACTACCTGTTCACCCCCTGTGTGCTGACCCAGTGGGTACTGAGTCTGTTGAGATATGACCTGACCTCTGGTGAGTGTCCAGACAGCCCTTAGCCTGTAGCCCCAGCTATTATCACTGTTCATGCTTAACAATATATATGCACACTGAGTTTCCTCCATGCATTCTCCTCACTCGTTCCCTCTTTTGCTCTCTTTCCCAGCAATATGTTTATGTAGCGATAGTGACTGCAATCATTCATTTTAATTAAAAGTGTTAACGGACGAGCCTTTTTTTTCCTGACTCTCATCAATTTTAATATCCGTTCTCTTCTGTGGTTCACCCTTCAATCTGAACACTTTTTGAATTGTATGTAATAGTCATCCAAATCAAGAAAGTTTTTTCTTACTTGCTGTCTGTAGTTGTATTTAATATTGACATGTCTTTTTTGTGCTGGTTAGGAAAATCCCAAAATCCCACAGATGGGGTGCTGGAGGTTGTAGCCTATGAGGCCCGCCGCCTGTTTCGGGATCGCATCGTCACTACCAAGGATCTCAACGCGTTTGATAACATCCTGCAGTCTGTGATCCGAGGGGACTGGGGTTCAGATGTGCTGGAGAACATGTCCGGTAATGTGTTGAGCGACCAGTGAAAATGTATAAGGATCCATCACATTATAACTACAGTATAATCATTTAGCAACATACCCATGAGGATGAATTCCATTTGGAGATTTAGGGATAGTTTTACAAATTTTTGGTACACTTATGTAAGTATGGAGTTCAGATTCTGAACGTTCTATACATGTTAGACAAAGGGAAATGTTTTAATGTAAAATCGTTGGGGCTGGCAGTGTAGTGTAATTGTAAGGAACAGGGCTCGTAACAGAAAGGTTGCTGGTTTGATTCCCCACTGGGGCACTGCTGCTGTGCCCTTGGGCAAGGTACTTAACCCAGAATTGCCTCAGTACATATTTAGCTGTATAAATGGATAACATGTAAAAGCTGGATAAGAGCGTCTGCTAAATGACAATAATGTAATGTGATATAATGGAGAGGCTATTATCTTTTTACAAATGAGGAATACATTACTAACCAACACAGTCATGTGATCTTCAGACACTTTCTATGTGACATGGGGTGCAGCCCATGAGGCAGGGGCTGTTATGGCACCTGGACAGTCCCTGCCCTCTCACGGCAAGCCGCTGGGCCGCCTCAACTCCACCGACCTCAGGGAAGTCATTCACAAGGTGAGGGGGTGACTGTCCATAAAGCTAGTTCTAGACCCAAACATGGGACATCCTTTAAGTATCATTGTTTATTACATGAGGACTGTGGAATGGGAAGGGTTTCCTTGTGAGACATTATTACATGGAACAGTCTGATGCAGACATGTGTTATCTAAATGTGTCTGTAATTCAGGAGAACATTCTATCTGACACCCCCCCCCCCCCCCCCCCCCCCCCCATCCAGGGAGTTGTCCTGTACGGTCGGGACAACCGTGAGCTGGACATCCTGCTGTTTCACGAGGTCCTGGACTACATGTCCCGTGTGGACCGTGTGCTGAGCTGCCCGGGAGGGTCGCTGCTCCTGGCGGGGCGCAGCGGGGTGGGCCGGCGCACAGCCACCTCTGTGGTCAGCCACATGCACGGAGCCGCGCTCTTCACGCCGAAAATCTCCCGCGGATACGGCCTCAAGCAGTTTAAGACCGACTTGAAAACCGTAAGAGTCCCACCCCCCCACCCCCCCACACCCTTCGATTCCTGTGAGAAACTTTGCATCAGGGGCAGAGGTCAAAGCCTAGATGAAATTCCATGATGGAATTCCACGCTCAGTACTAGTTCTGGAATTCTAAAACTTCCACCAATTTAAAAAAAAAAAAAACTCATTCCACTTAGAGGAACGGGGGGTAGATTTTTAAATAAAGGATTCCTTTCTTAAACATATTAACAGACTGCTTTTTTGTGAGTTGAGATCCATCTGATTGCGCCCCCTGTAGGTGATGCAGCTGGCTGGCATCGAGGGGCAACAGGTGGTGCTTCTCCTGGAGGACTACCAGTTTGTTCACCCGTCCTTCCTGGAGATGGTCAACAGCTTGCTGTCCTCAGGTCAGTGTAAAAATGCATATATACAAAAAAACATGTTGCTCTCATCCTTCCTTGACAGAAGGAAAAACCTGATAATGCACCAGAGGCAACTGATGACAAATTAAGGTTTTGTTTGTTAAAGACTACTCACTTCGTACAAACAGTTCCCTTTTGCTTACTCCACATAATTGTCATGTATGAAATGAGGTGTATGATGAATTGGGGGTTGTCAGGTTGTTCCGAGGCACAGCTCGTCATCTTTAGTATAATAACAGGGTTGTTAAATTTTACTGGGGTGTGGTTTGTCACCCGTGTGGGCCTGAGAATAACCCCATCCTGATCCTACTCTTCAGGGGAGGTGCCAGGTTTGTACAGCACCGAGGAGCTGGAGCCACTGCTGTCCACCCTGAAAGACCAGGCGTCCCAGGACGGATTCCCGGGCCCTATCTTTAATTACTTCGCATACAGTGAGTGCAGCACAGAGCCATGGTCTCCATCTCTTCACATCTCTGGTGCTTTCAGTTCTTCTCCCTGACTGTTAAATGATTTCAGCAGGAAAGGGTTGGTGATTTTTTTTTTTTTTTTTTTTTTCCTGCTCTCGGACATTTGAATGTTTTGGAGCTCTAGCGCACTGAAGCGGGGTGGGTCACAGCCTCCATGGGATAGAATTTGATTTAGTTCCGTTTGAGGCGACGTGTATTCTGTGCTAATGCGCGCCGTGCTCAGTAATGTGAGATAATCCAATATCGATCTTCATCGGTGCGTGAAAAATATGCTCTCTTCTGTGCCAAGGCTCCTGTGAAACACTTGAGGCAGACATTTCAGTGGCAGGCCCAGGAGGAGAGAGACAGAGGGAGACAGAGAGAGTGAGAGGTGGAGAGAGTGAGAGAGTGAGAGAGTGAGAGTGAGAGTGAGAGTGAGAGTGAGAGTGAGAGTGAGAGTGAGAGTGAGAGAGAGAGAGAGAGAGAGAGTGAGAGAGAGAGAGAGAGAGAGAGAGAGAGAGAGAGAGAGACTACAGGAGTGAATCCCTGCTTATCTGTTTATCTCAAATCTTATAGTCTGCCTAACTGAGTGGCTCTCGCATCCTTATAAAATACATTACATTAGACATATAAACGGGTGATGAGAAACATACGGCACGTATGCAAACAAGTGCGTGCACTGCATGTGTTTTAAGTGTGCAAAGTAACAGCCATAACTGTAGACGCTGCTGGAGCGCGGCGGCTCTGTGTGCCTGCTGTTGCGCTGGTGCTGCAGAGCAGGGGAAGGTGTGTGATGTCATCGCCTGGTCAGGAGCGATTGCCTTGAGTGCAGGTGAAATGGCAGCATCTGCAATGCAGTGGCGGCGGCGGCGGTGTCTCAGGCAGACAGAGCTCGGCTCGCTGCGTCTCTCCCACAGGGCCCTTCAGAGCCGCCGCTCCCTCTCCTGTGCCATCGGAGCGAGGCGCCCCCCCTACAACCCCCCCCCCCCCCCACACACCCTTCCAGCGCGCCAGACGGTGGCAGTTCTCACGCCGTCGGGGTTGTCTTCTTGTGTCTGTTCCCAGGAATCCAGCAGAACCTCCATGTCGTTCTCATCATGGACTGCACCAACCCCAACTTCACCATCAACTGCGAGAGCAACCCGGCGCTCTACCGCAAGTGCTCCGTGCAGTGGATGGAGGGCTGGTCTGAGAGCAGCATGAAAAAGGTACAGAGAGAGGTGTAAAAATAGAACAGAATACGATATAGTTAGATGACAATTTGTAAAAAAGAACAGAGTACAACAGAACATAATGAGGTGGAATACAAATGAGCAGAGCAGAGTACAGTACAATGGAATAGAACAGAATAAGACGTAAATGAACCAGATAGAATTCTTGTTTTTTCCTGATGGGGGAATCATGTATTGCCAAACCTTCAGCAATACACAGTGTAGTGCTAGCGTATACAATGTACAGTGCAGTATACAATATACAACAGTGTGCAGTTCACCACGTACAACCTAAGGCGTACTGTATCTGTGAGTGTTGGGCTTAGATCTGTGGCCCCCGCATGTAAAATCCACACAGTCATTGAAGAATGCAGAATGGTTCGCACACGTTGCGCACACGTAGTGCAATCTGGTTTCACTCCCTGTTTTAATGAATCCGTAAAGGCTGTACCCGCACACCTGGCCCCTGCCCTCTTAACCTTAACGTACGGTCTGAAGCACAGGGGGATGCGCTGCGGGTTTGCCAGTGACGCAATCTGGCAGCTCACTGGCTGTAACGAGGAGCGACCTGATGAATATTTCACCCATATTTCGCGGCAGCCTCCCTCTGCCCAGAATGTCATCCTCGGATTTGTTCCTATCCTTCCGCCCGTCTTGTTCCTACCACCGGCCCCTTTTGATGAGAGGTCCCAGGACACTCCCCTAGGAGCTGTTGCGTTTCCTACTGCCCTCCCTTCCTGACCTGGCAGGTTTGGCTCCTTCGCCATGGGGTCCCGCTGTTCCTGAGGAAGGAGGGCGTGCCTTTGTCTTTGATGAGATTCATGCGCTGTCATGATGGGACGACTTCGGAATGCGTGATTGAATAAACATATGGAATGTAACCTTAAGAACGGTGCACACATGGGCATTGAGCGACGCTCGAGCTGTGGTTAGCGTGACAGATGCCTCGTGATAGCTCCTGGCTCTGCCTTTGCAGATCCCCGAGATGCTGCTGTCGAAGGCCTCCGGGGAGGAAGGGAAAGGCCGTGGGAAGAAGGGACACAAGAGGAAAATGTCAGGTACCTTCTGTCTCCTGCGTCCCGCGCTCTTAATGCCAGGATCTCACATGAATGCCATGTGCACACTTCTGACAAAAGCAGTAATTCCGCGGCCAGCCGGACATTTGAGACTCTCCGCTTTGAGAGGCAGTGTGTGGTGCAGAAACTGAGGTGCTAGCTCGCGGGTTTGTGCTCTGATTTTCTTTTTCCTCTTGTGGAGCAGGTCACGCTGACATCTCCAAGTCTTTCCTGATGATCCACGAGTCATGCAGAGAGTACGGTGCCACGCCCAGCCAGTACATGGCCTTCCTGCAGGTCTACAGCTCCATTTACAGCAGCAAGCAGGCCGAGCTGATCAAGAGGCAGAGCCACCTGCAGGTGCACTGCTTCACACTGCTCCGCTCCACTCTCCAGTGTTCCGCAATAGACTGTTAGACCATATACGCTTAGCGTGTAGAGTGTTTGGGCATAGACCATTTCCCAGTTCCCCCAGCACTGTTAACCAATTGTCTCTGATGAAAAAGACTATTAGACATAGTTCTGTTTTGTGTTTAGTGCATTAGATTCAAATTCAGTGTCACCAACTTTCACTGTAGCGTTCATGCTTCATGCTCATCAGTGTTGTTTTGGACCTCAAAAGCGATGATTAGCAGGTAGCATCCCCCACAAGGGCATTTTGTGTGATATATAAGGTTTATGCATCACTCTCGCACAGTGCTTCATGTCAGGGCGTGACTCTCTTGTGTGTGACTGCAGGCGGGCGTGTCCAAACTGAATGAGGCCAAGGCATTGGTGGACGATCTGAAGGGGCGGGCGGCGGAGCAGAGCGCGCTGCTGAAGACCAAGCAGGCTGAGGCCGATGCTGCGCTACAGGAGATCACCGTCTCCATGCAGGTACTGATCCGGACCATGGGGGGGCGCTGTGGAGGTCGCGAGCGCTCCCTCCATACATGTTCTGTACCCAGTCATCAGAGTGTTCCAATCCCTGTATTCTGTTCATGAAGCAAGCAAAAATGGAGGCACCCCAAAGTCTTTTGTGGGTGTAGACATGTTCCGCGTTCTTTTATAACAGCTGAACCATTCATTCTCAGTTCAGAAACCTGTTACAGGGGCTAAATTATTTATTCTGGTGTCTCTTGAACTGGGTTGTAACCCTCAGTGTCTCTGAAGGTTTTTTTGTATTGTCTCATTCACAACTAGTTGAATAATACTTAAATAAAAATAAAAGCAATAAAAAGTATATGTGTTCATATATGAACACCACATCCTGTTTTGTGCATTATACATAACACGGACAGGTGACCATCATGGCACCAGAATGGCAAACAAAACACTTGATAAAAAAGGTAACTTTACAACCTTAGTGTAACTTTAACGTAATCTGAAGATGACTTCCATAAGCTAATGGAGGGGCTATTGCTATCGCCAGTGTGTACTAGCCTTCTACACTCTATACTGACCTCAAATTTTTTTTCAACAGCAACCAAAAAACAACCAATGTATCAAGTGTTACCTGTTTACGCATACCAGAAAACAAGCCATCAGTATTTTGTTTCTTTAGTTCTTTTTCTACTTTTCTAATGGGTCATGAAAGAACATGCAGTACACTTTATGCTTGTTCTAAAATTTGAGAGATATCCCTAATTTCTGCTCCAAAAAGCCTCTCTGAGAATATAAACCATAATGTCCAATTAATATTTCATCTCTCCATATATAATTTGTGCTTGCCTTGATGTATAATTCCACAGTCAGACCGTATGTCTTCACATGGCGGCGAAGTTAGCTTTCCTGGCACAGTGTGATGGGTCAGTGTGAACAGACAGTCATTGTCAAATGTTCCCGGCACCTTTGATTTTTTTTTTATCCTCTCTGGCTTTATAGATTATGAAACCTGAAAGGGACTCCCTGATCCCTTTGAAGCACTCCCAGCTTTCTTATATCTGAGTGCATAACGTTAGAGGGATGCGGCGGTGCTGACAGATCTGAAAGCTCTTCATTATCTGCAGTCTCATGTATTCTGGCTCATTACTGTGTTGGAACAGAGGAGGCTTGCTGGTGTCTGCTCCTCCAGGTCGTTTCTGTCTGCCAGTAATGTGCGAGGGCAAAGAATAACATCAGCAAATATGTTCCTTTTGCTCACAATCCAAATCCGAAGGTAGCTGTTGCAAAGTGATATTTATTTCGCGTTACCGTGAGCTGTGTCTAAGTGCTGAGCTTCTCGGGTAAGCTTTGGTGCTGTGCTGTTAATATATGCAGAGGTAATTAGTGTTGTGTGTGTGTGTGTGAGTATGTGTATGTGTGTGTGCGTGTGCATTTCCTTTTGTCTGTGTGTTGATGTGACTGCATGACAGACAGCAGCTCTCTGTCCTTGGCCTGACCCTGTGAGCTGTGAAATGTGCTGGCGTGTGACAGGTAAACGCAGCTGCAAGATGAATACATTTTTAATTAAACCCCCCCACCCCTTTTATCGCTTGGGTAACGTCGCATCCCCACCCACACACGTTAAGTGTGACCGTCAGTTCTGACACCTCAGCGGTTCTGTGGGGGACTGCCCTGACCCGCCGATTCAGACAGGACCACCGTCACTCCCACTCCCTGTCACCACTGTGAGAGTGCACCACACATTCTAATGACAACCATTTACCGCCTTCAGCAATCACTCACTTCAGCTGGCTGATGGGTATTTTCATCCCACCTGCTCTGAGCACTGACAGAAGTGGAGTATGTTGCCAAGGTAGTTGTCCTTTAGAGTGATGTGACTTCCAGGATATCTCCGCCAGAGAGAGAGGGTGTGTGTGTGTGTGTGTGTGTGTGTGTGTGTGTGTGTGTGTGTGTGTGTGTGTGTCTGCGTGTGCATACATGCATGTGTGTGTATGTGTATGCATGCATGCATAAGTGTGTGTGTGTGTGTGTTTGCATAGTTCCCAGACATTTCTCTTTCCCCGCTGTCACAGGAACATGTACTGTGTATGTAAGAGAAGTGTCCAGCATTGATTCATGGCTCTTACAGCTGTTTCAAACTACAAAAGATTTTTCACATATTGAGAAGGTCTCAGAGAAGGAGAACTTTTTGGCAACTGTTATAAAGAGGTCAATTTAAATGGGATTTATTTATATAATTCCTTCCTAATTATGCCCACTAAAACTTTATTATTTTTTCACTTCTATGAAGCAGTTATTATAGGCTTTATTGGGAAATCAACTTTTCTGGGCAGCGATCCATTCATTAGTTTAAAAAACAGTTTAATTTATTAGCAGGGGGAAATAACAGTGCGTACAGAATAAATCTCAGCTGCGGAGATCAGGGGCGGGCTGTTCCCTGGTGTTCCCCAGTGCTGTGAGTGAGGGCTGAAAGAAGCAGGGATGAGACAGGTGGAAATGACTTTACCGCTGCACCAGATGCCTGCTGCTGGGGTCTGTGAGCACAGTCGCACTTCCCTCTCTTCTCCTCAAAAGCACTCGCTGATAGTTTTGGCTGGAACTGCCATAGGAGAGCCCAAAGGAACAATATTGTCCCTCACTAATTTACTGACTAAGCCACTGACTGAGCAGCTCTGCCTGTAAATAATGATTTAATGTTAGAGGGCAAATAGGCCAGGCTGTTGAGTAGTGTCTCTTAAGCTCTGGTGTGGTTCCCCTCCCACTTGCAATGAGATGTGAAGGACACTTTGAAGCTGAGTAATAAGGAGTCAGTGACCTTCCTCACAGCAGCTGTGTCAGCATATCCCTGCAATTGGGGTGTGGTTTGATTTTTCTTCATCTCCCGGGGGCACAGGGTCAAGGCCAGGGCCAGGGTCAGGGTACGGCTTCGCTTTGCTTGCCGAGTGGCAGAACTGCCAGTGACAGACAGAGCAGACTCTAAGCAACGGGAGAGTCAGTTTGTGCTGAATTTTCCAAATCATTACAGTATGAGAAGGGAGATATGCCCTTGATCTGCTGACGCACAAAAAAGATAGATATTTTGTAAAATGTGTGAAATGTGTGTGCACCTGTGCTTCTGAGCGAATGTGTGTAGGCGTGTGTAGGCGTGTGTAGCTGCGGCTAAATTTAGGGAACTGATGTAAAATCTTACGTTAGAATGCCAGTGATCAGAAGACGGAGATGGAGAAGATCAAGGGGAAGATGGCGGAGGAGGTGTTGAAGATTGAGGAGCGGAAAAGAAAAATTGATGACGAGCTGAAGGAGGTGCAGGTAAACGCGGAATGAAACCTTATCGATTATTTCCTGTCCAAATCTACGTCAGGCAGTCATCGCCAGCAGGAGGTTGAGCTTTAAGTAGTGACAGAACAGGTGCCTAATTTAAATCCACATTTATGTGTGCATGAATGTTAAATCCACATTTATGTATGCATTGTAAGAATCATGGTCGGTGAGATTATGAATAAACAGGGGTTTCATGGCCATGTCTCTGTACTCTCTGTACACTCATTGTCTCACTGTACGTTAGGGTTCACCTTGGTGAATGCCCTCAAATTCATTGCATTTTTATATTGAATCCACGGCAGTATCCATGAGGCACCTTTTGTCAGTATCCTTTTAGCAATGAAGTATTAGTCATACGATTTCTGAGAAGCATTCGCTGTACTTTGCCACTGTTTTCCAGCCCCTTGTTGATGAAGCCAAGCGTGCGGTGGGGAACATAAAGCCGGAGTCGCTCTCGGAGATCCGCTCATTGCGCATGCCCCCGGATGTCATTCGGGACATCCTAGAGGGGGTGCTGAGGCTCATGGGTATTTTTGATACCTCATGGGTGAGCATGAAGAGGTGAGGCGTGAGCAAGAGGAGAGCCACCATGTTTTGCCATGCGTCTCAAACTTCTCGATTGGCTTTCGCACTGCGAGCAGAATTTCAAGTGTGGGTTTGGCCTTGAAGTTTACATTATTATTGATGGATCATTTCATCAACAGTGAGGCGTGTTCACAGAGCTGTAAGTAGTTTTGGTGGAAGTATTCGAGAATGAAATCTGCTGCTTATAAATAGTTTGAATTGAGTGAGCACAGCCTGCTTGGGCCAGCAGTTTTAATAAATGGAAACATTTGTTACTGCATACTGCTGATTATAGCCAATGATTTTCATTTCAATAACTGGGAGCACATGCGCTACAAAGCAATCTGTTTTCATCAGCAAATTAAAGGCTGTTTTCCTCCTGCAGTTTCCTCGCAAAGAGAGGCGTAAGAGAAGACATTGTGACTTTCGAAGTGCGGAACATAACCCCCGAAATCCGAGAGAGCGTCGAGGAGCTTCTGCACAGAAACAAGGCCTCGTTTGACCCAAAGGTTTGGGATCGTATCACTCGTTTAGCTAACATGGACGGCTAACTGCGCACTGTTGTACAACAAGCGCGACCACTGTTCACAGTACAAAGCACCACAAATTGCCCCTGGGCGAGGAATGCTTCTCACTTCTCCTCATACTCTTTGTGAAAGAATTTCTGCTTTCAAAATAATCACATTAACTTTAGGATTATTCTTTACATTTTTTCTCCTGCTGGGTTATGTTGCTGCTGTTGGTTTCTTGCTGTAGTGCGGCCATCGCTCATTGCAGCCACTGTGGTCATAAGGCTGAACAGTGCACTGAGCAGTGTTGAGCAGTAACGCTGTGGGGTGTGGTTCACGTCTGCAGAACGCGAAGCGTGCGAGTGCGGCGGCCGCGCCTCTGGCGGCCTGGGTGAAGGCCAACGTGCAGTACTCTCACGTCCTGGAGCGCATCCAGCCCCTGGAGAAGGAGCAGGCGGGCCTGATGGAGTGAGTCCTCTCCCCCACACACACCGACGCCCACCACCTCAGCCTTACACGAAGGACCAGCTGGGGGTCCAATCGCGTCTCAACGTCTCTTCCCCGTTCTCCCTTTCCAGAAACCTCCGGAAGACAGAGAGCAGGAAGAACAAACTGGAGGACCTCCTGAACTCCGTCGGGCAGAAAGTGAACGAACTGAAGGAAAAGTAGGTATCTCTCCGTGAGAAGAATACCCAGAAACAAAAAACAAATCTGAACCTCAGTTAAACTTACTGCATTTTTCACACTGCACCCACGGTACATATCCATCGAAATAGAACATCTCCAGTCCCTTGGCCTCGCATGTCTCGCTTCAGTGTGACAGCTCCCCTCTGGTAACACAAATTTGAGCTCTGGAGACACGCGCTCCCCTCGGCGCGCGAAATCTGTGGGATGTGACAAAGCGGGTGTCACTGTCAAACAGTGAGGGAGAGAGTCGGATCCGAGCGGAGCGGCAGGAGGCACGTCGCCGCGTGGCGTTTGCCTTGCTCTGTTTACCTGTCACGCCCTCAGAAAAGGTGCCCGGCTTCATCTTCGCTTTAGACTTGACTCACGTTAGCAGCTGAGCCTGTAGCGTCTCCCGGAAGGCAGAGTCGGCGCTGTGATGACTCGGGGCCGATGCGGGAGGTGTTGAGGCTCGGCCGCCCTGCGAGTCGACAGCTGTGGAGGTGCCCCGGGGCGCGGCTGACCCCCGAGCTCCTCTCTTTCCAGGTTCCAGTCTCGCACCACAGAGGCGGCCAAGCTGGAGGCGGAGGTGAGCAAAGCCCAGGAGACCATCCAGGCTGCGGAGAAACTGATCCACCAGCTGGATGGGGAGCACACTCGCTGGAACGCCCAGGTAGCCTTGCAGTTGGGGGTGGGGGGGGGTGGGGCTGGGGTGCTTCATTAAAGAGGTCTGGTGTTTCTGCCCCTCCTAGCTGATTCAGCCACATCTGGCTCTTTAATTTCAGCTCATGCACTCCAGCACTCTTGCTTTCAAAACCCCCCTGGACCAATTTACTTCCCACACATGCACACACGGATACACACACATACACACACACACACACACACACACACACACACACACACACACACACACACACAGGCGTGACTGCACAGTGGGTGGTTGTTGATGAACACATAGCACTTCAGGAGGCTCCATGTTTGTTAGGGCTGTTCACACCATAGGGGCATACCAGTCCATCTGACTCATATAAATGAGCCATGTCAATAATAAATGGCACTGAATAACTGGAATAAACCCTCCAAAACTACTGGTTTACCAGGCACTCCCCCTAGAGATGTTTATGTTATGCCAGGTTTCCCAGGAACATGAGATGGTTTATGACGCAGGTTCATCAGTGCTGTCCAATCGCAGTGGCGAGTTAGCCAATGAGCGGTCTCTGCGCGATGTGGTGGCTTGCAGGGCTTCGTGGGGCATATTAATTTGGGGGCGTTTGGCGTTTTGTTGAACACACCACAGATGTCATTGGGCCGGCAGTGTGCCAGGTGCTGGAGAGCGTGCCAGTGTGCCAGCGCGCTCGCGCTGTGCCACCGCCTCGCCCCCTGCGCTCCTCCAAATGTTAACCGTGCGTTTAGGGCCGGCCTAATTAATACAGCAGCCTCCTGACCCGTGTGCCTCATACGCATGTAAAGTGGAAGCGCTGGAGCAGGTGCGCGTGCTTCTCGGTCTTACTGGGCATGTTTTTGTGTGTGCGCTACAGAGCATTTATTTCAGTGTTATTTGGTTACTTGTGTGTGTGTGTGTGTGGTTGCTTTTTTCTCTTATTTATGATGCGTGTCTATTTGTATAATTGAAAGAATGTGCGTTTCACGGAGCATGTGTGCCATCAAGATTTTGGTTTTGTCTGTCAGTGTGTGGTGTTTGTGTTATTTTAGTGTGAGTGTATTATTGAGTGGCTGATTGTATGTGCCTGAATATGCATATGTGAGAGAGAATGTGTGTGTTTCCCTTTGACCCTGTGTTTGAATGTGTACATGTGTCTGTCAGGCTGTGTTTGTACATTATTGACTGCTATAAGCTGAGTATCTTGGTGTGTGTGTGAGTTTGTGTGAGTGTGTGTGAGTGTGTGTGTGTGAGAGAGAGAGACTGTGTGTATGTGTGCACGTCTCTCTGAGCGTGTTCCTCACGGAGCATCTGCATGTGTGTTCCCCAGGTGGCCGAGATAACAGAGGAGCTGGAGACGCTGCCTAAGAGAGCCCAACTGGCTGCAGCCTTCATCACTTATCTGTCGGCTGCTCCCGAGGATCAGAGGAAAGCCAGCCTGGAAGAGTGGATGAAGTCCTCTGGCCTTCAAAGTAACCCCCCCGCACACGCTATCCTGTCAGCATCACAGATTAATTGCTTCCAAGAAACCAGGCCTGCTTTTTAACAAGCTCCAGTGAGCATTACCTGCCTGAGGGGGATGCCGAGATAATGCTCATTTAGGAGAAATAATCAAAATAAACTGAAAATGCAGCTTGTGAAATCCCTCCCTCTCACTCAAGGTGACCTTCAGATATCCACCTAACTCAGTCGCAAACCAGCACTTGAGCATAATGTGGTTTTTCATTGCTCTGTGGTTTTTGTGTTTATCTTTTGATTTGATAGGTTTTGACCTGCGTCGCTTCCTGTGCTCTGAGAGTGAGCAGCTGATCTGGAAGAGCGAGGGGCTTCCCTCAGACGACCTCTCCATGGAGAACGCCCTGGTCATCTTACAGGTACACAGGCACACCTTTCACCGTATACAGTCAGGAGGTTGAACTCAATTGGGTAAACCCATGCCAAAAACAGGGCTTTGGCCTTTTTGACATGTTTTGAAGCATAATGAGCTTGTCCAACGTTAGCAGTTCATTCTCTAGTTGCGCCTCAGCAAAAAACAGGAACAGTTTCCGCTCACTACTCCCAATATCGGCCTGTGTGCGGAGGGTCAGAAGAACGGGGCGAAACTGAAAATTTTGCCGCGTGCATTGATCTGCTTTTGGCAGAGTCGTTCTTGTCCTTTGGTTAACTTCCAGAGATGGCTCCCAGAAGGCTGTTGTCATCATCCTGGCATTTGCCGTTTGTCCTTTCATTTCAGCAGACTTCATGCTCACGCTGAGCCTCGGCGGAGGCTGCCACCAAACACAAAGTGGGAGTTTCGCATGGGGTCGGCTTTACTGTGTCTGAACCGGATTCGAGCTTCCCACATAGTGATTTGCCTTTGAAAAGCAAATTTCTGAGTAACAGATTTGAGAAAGTGTTTTTTTGTGTTATATATATACATGCAACATTTTTGGTTGTGACTGGAAGACGGAAGCCTGCATGCTTCAGTTTTACTCATTCATTTACTCACTAGAGTCACTGACATGTTCGAGTGTGAAAACTAGTTAGGCAGTCACAGCCTTGAAAAGGTTCGTTTTTGGTGTTCTTTAGTTTACGCTTTAAATAAATCGGCAGTGTGTCATAACAACCCCCGAAACAAAAAACACCCCATAGATTTTGCTGTTCTAAGTTGTGTTTAAATCACAAACTGGGAGGATTTGATTCCGTCTTGTGGCTGTGCAGAAGGGTACGTTTCTGCCATTCCTCTGGCGAGTAAATGGATACGGGCTCCACCTCACCTGAAGTCATCGTTTCTTCCACAGATTTTTTAATCACTACTCATTTTTGTGTTTCTGTTTCCCCTTAACCTTCCATTGCTGCAATAGATCAATGCCTTGAAGTCGCGGGTAAGAGTTTCCTCACCACCTCCATCTCCTGCCTTCTCCGTCCTTCACTTAGAACTGAACCATTACCCCTTCCACACCCCTTTCATCTCTCTTTTAGCATCAAGTAGAGGCCCGTGACATTTCCTCTTTTTTTGCTTTCTTTCTTGCCTAAAATAGTTGCTTTTTGCTTTATGAATGCATCCTAATACCTCCAAACCAAAATGGGCAGTAGTTCACACTAAAACATTCAGACAGATCCAAGCACCATACCTTGCTGGGTGGAAGCTCTGTCTCTGCCAAGCTATTGGTAGTCGGTCTGTTGTTTTTTATCGAGGGGAAAAACCCTGCCGTAACTTATATTGCTTAAAGGGATCTCACTGCAGCTGGTTAGTTTTGTCACTTGCATGACTCACTGTGGTTAGGAGGTCTTGGGATTGATTCAAAACTAAACAGGTATAGTAAACAAAATACAAATCATACATGCATACCAGTTTTGAGTGGCACTTTGAGTAAATGTAAGTTTTCTGTTTGCAGATATGAGTTGAATTGTGGTGGTACCTATAGAGTTACTAGGGTTACTGTACTGTAGTTTTCATGCTACTGAGATTCTCCAACAAAAGGCTGGCAAACAGGCTGTTGAATTTTTTTTAATTATTATTTTTTATATTTGTAGTTTTGTTTTCTTGTGTTACATTAAACACATATACAGAAACATTTTTGAATGAGTTTAATGAGTGCCTACCAAGTAAACAGACAAAAAATAAAACAACGGAAGAGTAGGAGAGTATTTTAGCGTATACCTTTTGAAAAAATAAATCGATGAATTGTCAGATTTGCAAGTTTGCAGCTAGTTTATGCAACAAGAATATACTTGGTAATGGTTAATTGGTTAAATAAAATGCAATGCTAGGGTGTATTTTATGACCTCATACAAGTTTTGACGTCAATGTAATTTTAAAAAACCATTTTAAATTGTGGTTTTTGTTAGTCATCAGAAAGAACTTACTCTGTTTTCACCTCTGAATTCTCTGATTGTGTCCGTTTTCTCTGCTGTGCAGTGCCATGCCAGAAATTGAAACAATGAATAATTGAAAGGAAGTCTGACTCTGTAATGCACAGAAATGTGTCCCACAAAAGAGAACACTTACAATAAGCGAAGCCCCATTTAGCAGTCATTCAGTGGTGTCCACGACACTCACGAAGCAGTCTGTTATTATATCACAAACCTCTCATAGCATTTAAATACACATAATGAGTGGCTGATTCATTTGGTTTTCTTTCAGCCCTTTCTTTCCGTCTCCGCTGTGGCCCTTTATGTGTGCCCTGTGATGACGGTAAAAGCACTTGTCAGTCTTAACAGTTGAAGTTGCGTTCCTTCAAAGAAATGACCATTAATGCCAGTTTCTCGCATACTTGCCATTTTAAATGTTCAATTGAATATGTCACATTGTGGCAAAAAGAAAAAAATAGATTCTCAGGAAAAAAAAATCTGTAAGAGAAAAGTTTTATTGTTATACGGCGGAATAAAGTAAAAGTCTGTGTAATAATGGGTAGTGTTTCTTACTAAACATGCTGTCTTGCCACTAGAGGAACAGTTGTCAAGTATGGGGCACGTATTTCTTGCAGTTGACAGTTGCCTGTCGGAGCAGGTGAACCCTCTTGAACCCTCTCATCATTTGAATTCTTGCACTTTTATAGCACATCAAAGGCCAACATAAAAGCTACTGTGAAAGATGGCTTTTAAGGGGATAAATCTGACTGTGGGCACCTCCCTTTCACTTTAAGGTGCCCTCACTCGCTGGAGGATATGGCAGTTGTAGGTCTGACAGGTGTTAAGGGGCAGTGCTCAGCTTGCTTCTGTAACCCTGGCTTTTTCCTGCGTTTCAGAGCTGCGCCTGCCCCTTCCTCATCGACCCATCCTCTCGAGCCACGGAGTGGCTGAGAACGCACCTGAAGGAGTCCCGGCTGGAGGTGATAAACCAGCAGGTACGGCCTCGTGACCTCACTGCTTTACCACAAGGCCTGGGATGTACACCCCCCCACCTCACCCATCACCGCATTACTTGGTCATTGTTGAGCCAGTCCCACCACTGTACTATAAATCAGCTCTACCCTCAAACCCAAAATCGGCCCCAAACGTTGAAATAACTGCTCTTTAGATTACAGCTTTGAGCTGCTTTTTATCATATTTGCTTCACTGAAACTCTGCCTTCTAAAAATAAATCCCCACACTACAATAGCCTGCATTCTCCATCCTTAAGTATATTACAAAGGGAGGGCATACAGTGATAAATGTTGGTCTTAAAACTGCTGATTTAGTAATGGTGTCATGTTGACTTCTCTGAGCAGCCATCGAACAAACGAGAGAGGCGAGAGCGCAGTTTTCAGGCGTGTGCAGATGGATCACGTGCGCGGTCACATCAGTAACACGTGGCGAGTCTGCGCGTGCGTCTGCGTACGTGTGTGCGTGCGTGCAGGGGCGGCCGCGCTCGGCCGATTCGCAGCCCCCTCCCTCATGACGTGTCTCTCCTCCCAGGACTCCAACTTCATCACTGCGCTGGAGCTGGCCGTGCGCTTTGGGAAGACCCTGATCATCCAGGAGATGGATGGAGTGGAGCCCGTGCTGTATCCCCTGCTGAGACGGGACCTCATTGCACAGGGTCAGCCCCGGCTCCCCCCCTTCACCTCTTTCTTTGTGCTGTTCCACATGCTGTGTCAGCACGACATACTCAGCTTTTTGCCAAAACTTTAACACAAACACCAACAATGTATTTTAATATATAGATTAATATGTATATAATAAATGTATTTACAAAATATATAAAGTATTTTACAGGTAAGACAGCAATATATAAATGTGTACTTAAAATCAAACGAAAGGGTTGTGATAGTGCTGACTGATTCACCTGTCATTAAAACAGCAGGAGAGACTTGCTGAGAATTTTGGCTTTTATCTTGAAATAAAAAATATTGAAAAGTCAAACACATTATCTAAAAAATAGGATAAGGACAATGGCTTTGATTTTTCACTATTTTTACTATTTCAAGGTGCAAGCCATTGCCAAATCTCTATCATGATTCATTTCCCTTAAGTGCAAAGAGCATCTTTTTGATACCATTAGGAGTAACTGGCTGAGGGGGACTTCTCTCTGAGTATAGCATCTGGAAATGTAAGACTTTATAGTGTGAGCGGGTGTTGCTGTCTTAATAGTTAAGCCAAAATTTGAGTGCCTTTTTGGATGTCAGTTAAAATGGATATTGGCCTTATTTTACCCTGCAAACATTGATCGGTGTTTTCCTTCTAAGATAAGATGCATATCTCTGTGAATCTCTGTACGCAAGGTTTCAGTTGTTCATTTGTCCCATTGAGCAAAATCAGTACTGCAGAGCCAGTTTCAGATATAATCCCTTCTTTATGGATGAGAGCATAACCAGGTGACCTACATAGAGGAGGAATTTGATTTCTTTATTGTGTAGAGAAAGACTAGGGACTGGCAGTTGTATCAACACCATGATCAATTCAGTGTTGAACAGTTTTGGACTTGAACTGTAGCCCTATCTCATTCTGCACTCCCAGCTGAAGAAGCCTTGTTTGCTTTGCCAGTCTTTACACTGTACTTATATTCTGTTTACATTGATTTAATTGTGTTGTATGTTTTACCCCCTACACCCCTTTCAATAAGTTTCTAAACAATCCCTTGCACAAAATTTAATCAAATGTTTTTTAATCTAAAAAGCAAAAAAATCCTTTTATTTTGTTGAAAATGTTTTGTTCTTATGGTGTATGGGGGATATACTGTATATGATTATTTGTGTGGCGATTTGGTAAAAAATCCACTCTAACTCTTGCTTCCTGTTGAGGAAGTCCACAAGTTCTGCTTTGCTAGGAAGAGTCTTCTGCACATTACTGCTCATGCAAATGCACTTCGTAATTATCGGGGTCAAATTTATCTCTGCCCTTAAAAACTGAGATTATAGTCTCTGAATGTCACTGCGTTAACCCACACTCAGAACCAAGCTGAACAACTTTAGTATGGCCTTTTTAAATTTGGCGCTTGTGTATTTAAGTATCTCATTTAGGGTGCCATCGGAGGTGACAGGTGTTCATGGGTTAGAGGACCTGCAATTTCCTCATTCGTAATGGAGGAGTTCAGTAGTTTAGTAGCAATTTTTTGTGTTCTTTGAGATGTGTGTTTCAAGACAATTCATTCATTTTTCTCCCTTTTGAAAGGCCAGTTCTTAAGTTATAATCAGTTCAAGTTATAATCAAGGACAATTGTCTTAAAAGAGGTCAGAATTTATGTACTCCTCAGTTTGTGTCAGCTGTTTGCAAGCGTGTTGTACCTTTTTTTTTTCCTTTGAGTGTGTGTTTAGTGCTTTAGAGTCTTCCAGTAATGAAGGCATAAATCTGGGTTTTCTGGATCTGTACAGTTTGATCAGTTTCCAAGTTCTTTCTTCATATTTTAACTTTCTGTATCAACCCACTTTTGCTCTTTTGGTTTGTTCCTGACAGTTTTACTTGAGATATTTTAGCAATCTTTTCAAATACGTTATTAATATTTTGCGGTGTCAGATGCAGTTCTCCTTTACTGTGGGTGTATGTGAGTGCCAGAAAGGTGTCTCACAGTGTTTGAGTGTCTTTCCTATTAATTTCTTTCTGGCATTCTTCTGCACTATGTTCTGCCCACCTGTAAGAATGTTTAATGTTGTACAGTGCATTTTGCTGTGTCTGTTAGTGTTTGCTTCTGTCCTTTTTTGATGCATAGTAATTTGTTTGTGATTGGCCAGAGGTGTTATTGATCAGAATGAGGTATTATTGATCTGACTGGGGGCTCTGAAAGAGAAAACGGATGTACTGTATCTGTGATAACGTAGTGTACTTTACTGCTGCCAAGGTGTGAGCTGTAGGTGTGTCTTCTGTGAGGATAACCTACCGTTGCCATTGTTCGAACCCAGTCCTTGACAGAGCTGTAAGAGTTGTTTTCTATTTTTAATTGTGATTCTGTCCTGATGGTTACATTTGAATAGCAGTTCTAGATCAGACGCTGTGGTGTGGGGCTTAAATGGTCCACATATAAATACTATTTATATGGGGAAAGGATTTCATTTATTAGCTGTGATTACAGTATTTGTCATTTTAGAATGACACAAATTCCCAAGAATTATTTTGTCATTAACCCTATTGTCAGTAACATCTGCAAGGAAAGTCAACCTTAACAAAATCGGAAGTTTTATGTTAAATAACACAGAATATGAGCTGGACACAAACAGCTTCCCCTAATAAGTTTAGTCGCGTTCATATTTTGTGGGACTTGTGGCAACACAGCGATTTATAAAGTTCTTTGACCCTTTTGCTCACTTTTTCCTCTCTCACTGTCTCTTTTTTCCCCCCTCCCTGCTCTTAGCTTTCTCTCTCTCTCCTTCTTCCTCCATTCACCTTTCCCTTTTCCACACTTCTCTCATTCCTGTACTCTGTCTCTCTGTTTTCCGCTCTCCCCCTTTGCTCTGTAGCAGGTTAAAAAACAGCTCTCTGTGTTAGAGCCTGCACAGAGCTTCAGAACACAGATGAGGAGGGGTTAGTCATAGAGACAGAGGGAGTGCTCTGGTCAGTTAACCTCCCTCTCCGCCCCCCAAAAAAAAGCTTTCAACAGTGCATGGTAATGCCATAACAGCTGGACTGGTACCAGGTTGCGCCAGCACACTGAGCATGTGTTCATGGATCCTTCGGGCTCCTCTCTGGAAGCTCTTCCTGTCATTATACCTAAGCTGCTTTTTTAGAGGGAATATATAATGCATGTTAATGCAAGGGAGGGTTCTGGTGTGGAGTCCCTCTGCTGTGTCTGTAGGGTGTGCACTGATCTTAAGGGAAAGTGATTTACCACTCATGTGCCTTCTATAGCCCTGAGGACAGTCAGAGGGATACATCATTAAGTCAGCTGGATCCTTCATTTGACTGTAGAGCTATCCTCAACAAACCTCATTAAATTCATATTCATCAGTCAGCCTTCATACATCATTCCTACTTCTTCATTTTTTATTACACTTACTTTTTTTTTTTTCCTAGTGAAGATATATTATGTGAAAGGCGGAGCAGGATAAAACGTCTTCAGTGCTTGTTGGAGGAGACAGGTTCAACCGAGCGTCAGGATGTTCTGGTGCAGTGGGAATCTGTGGCTCGGAGGTCTTCCAAAGCTTCTGTCCCGTCCGCCTGTCACTCACCTCCTTACTCTGAACTCTGGTGAGCATTTGGGAGCCCCCCCCAAGCATTGTCTTCAGTCTCAGCCCCCCCCTATCCGCGGCACACACTCAAATCCCTCTCTCCATGTTGGCTCAATCGTCCTGCCTGTTTGTTTCGGATATCAAACTCGGGAAATTTCACGCTCCAGATATGGTGTGGCAGGCATTGCTCTGTTTGCTTGTTTCTTTGTCAAGTGCTTACAGTATGTGTGTGTTTGTACACACAGCGGGATGTGAGAATCTCTCCATCATAACCAACTAGAGGAGATGTGGGGTAGGTGGAAGGTGGGGGCTGAACAGGAAAAAAACTGACAGCGCGGATGTGATTGTGAGGCACCACACCAGACAAAAGAGCAGAAACACCCAATTAAACAATTTGTCTTCTTGACTTGGCATAAGAATTTATTTTATAATAGCACGTGTTCCATCCTTTTTCTCACTCATTATTTGAAAAGTCTGCATTATAGTGACCTTATAACGATAATAAAATATGCACATTTAGAATATAGAAGGCCCATAGCTTACAGTAAAAAAGAAACCAGAGTAGGTAGGTACAGAACTTTTTTTTTTTTCACACAAAGAAACAACTTGATAATGAAATGACCAAAACTGAAACAAGGCCACTGTCAAATGTCGGCATATCAAACATCAAACAAAGTGGCATATAAAAATGACCATAAAAAAATATAGGTTTCAATAACAAATGGACTAACACATGCCTTGGATTTTTATCCTTTTAAGTTAAGGTGAATCCCTACAAGCTATAAATTAAAGGGAATATGGAATAAACATTATTTGTAAAATGATTCCTTAACATTAACATAAAATGAACATTTTAATGCCATGAAGTGCAGAACAATGTCAACACAAAGTAGAATAAAATGTACAACAACATTTTGGAATAAATAGAATGGGATAAACCTAATAAATAACAAATAAATAACTGCAGAGAGACCCAATGGGCTCTTAACACTGCAGATAGGCCTAATCTTTTGGCTAAACAATTTCAAAATGTCGGCAAATCAAATTAAATTGGCTAAAATTGCCTGTGTTCGCTACTCACTTGATAATTTTCAGATTGTGTTTGAGCATGCCGTAAAGGGCAGAGCAACATCCAAAAAAAACACAAAACACAAAATATAGAATTAAATTACAATAGAATAAGCCCGGCTAAATGAATACAATACTGAAATAATAGTCTGAATCAAGTAGGTCATCAGAAGGTGCATAACAAATAGTTTTTACACTGCAGAGACCAGGCTCTAAGCACTGCAGTGGGTAGCCTATCCAACTTTAGGCTAAACAAGTTCACAATGTCAAAAAATCAAATTAGAACCGGATAAAAGGTTTTGGAATCACTTAAGCCTACCTGATCAAGCAAAAATAGTCTTTCACTGCGCCTGTGTCCGCTTGATTCTTTTCAAGCTGTGTGCGAGGAAAACCAACTTGTTCACTTTGCCCGGGAGAAGTGCGCTCCTTGCTTTGCTGACAATAACACCTGCCTCGGTGAATATCCTCTCTGATGGTGTGGAAGTGGATGGGATGCTGTGGATTCTTTTTGCGGCTCTGGACAGCTTTGGGTATCTCGCCTCGTTCTTTTGCCACCATTCCAGCGGTCCTGTATTGCTTTTTCCCCAGACATTGTGAGCTATTTGGTAACTAAAAAACTTTAAAGCCCAGTCAAGATGCTGCTCCAATGGTCCAGCAAAATTAGATAGTACAACTTAGTCCACCATGATGATTTATTCACGCACACTAAGGAGATTGAATAAAGCACAAGTTATTTTCAAGTTTTGATTAACAGTACTATTAATTGGCTAATATTTATACCAAAATAAGCTATATATCATGATTTATTGGAAGAAACCAAGCAATTATATGTAAAATCTGACATTCAACATCCCCAAATGGAATGATCCTTGTTTCATAACCACATTTTGCGACGATTCAGCTGTGAGAATCAGGCTCGACAGTCGAATCAGGCTCCTTAGATCGAATTGTCGAATAGTCAACTATTCGGGGTCACCCCTACACCACATAGTGACCTACCGTCAGTGGCTGTAATGTCACATCCCCTCTCATTCCATCACAGGCCAGAATGTTTACCATGTGCAAGTTGCAACCACTCCATGTAGGCTTCTATTGGGCATGCTTGGTGATGCCGTAAGCATAAGTTACTTTATCTTAATTTCACGATGTCTTTATGTACTGCTCCTGAAATTTCCCTCAATGATGGTCCGTAGCCTTTTTAGTGTCTCGCATTGACTTGCTTAATGTACTTAGCGCATTGTGGGTGTAGGATTTGTGTCATGGAAAGAACGTGCAATTATGTAAATTATGTAATATTTATTTTTAGAGTCAAGGGGCCTGAAACATTAACATAGCATGCACATATTAAAGTCTGGCGTGATTTAAAACACACGCCATCAATTCATTGAGCGGGGAGAAGGCAGACAGGCTGTGCTTCGCAGCAAAGCAGAGATGTGGGAGGAAGCAAGGTGGGGGTCGGGGGGTGGGCAGTGCTGAATGAGGGAGAGGAGACAGGACAAGAAATGAGGGAGTGAAAGAGAGAGAATGGGGGGGGGTAGAGAGAGAGGGAGGCAGACTGCCGGAGAGAGAGGAGGAGAGGGAAATAAGAGCAAGACGAAAAAGGCAGGTAAACCTGGAACTGGAAGTACTGCATTGCAGGCATAGGAAAGGGGAGTCTCCCCTGCTAGACTTTTCCATTTCATTCTCTGTGCTTCCCAACCCACAGTACTGTCATTGCGGTAATGCCTAATACTGCTGTCTTTCATACTACTGTTCCCCAAGGCCAGATATGATATAGAATTATTTTATTCAATAAGAGATACCAGTTTATACATAAGGATGAGAGCCTGAACGTCTTATCCTTATTGATTCTTGTGGGGTGAATCTTCTCTCCATATGCTAGTTGTGTTATTCAACACCTAAGCAGATGCCTTTATCCCTTTCAACTCGAAACACTCACATTTTACACAGTATCCAGTGACATAACCATTTATTGAAGCAAACTAGGTTAACTATCTTTCTCAAAGGTACACTGGCAGCTGGGGTGTGCATGTGCAACCTGTTGGTAACTAAGGTTGGTGTTAGGTCTGTGGAACGGCACAGATCTGCATAGTGTGATTCTTTGGAGCCAACTCTTAATTTGACCACAAAACATAGGAAGGAATGCCGTATTTAATATTTACTTCAGTTTGTCACTCAGTTCTAGGGCAGTTAGATTGAATAGAGGCCTTAGCATATTTTTTTCTGATTGCTATGACACAGAGAGAAGATGAGCTGAGATTTATGTATGACGTCGGTGAGTCAGTTGAAATAACGCTGACACTGGGGCTTTGCCAATGTTCTCTCCAGGCCCCCGCTACGTCGTCCAGATCGGGGACAAAGTTATCGATTACAATGAAGAATTCCGTCTCTTCCTGGCCACCCGAAACCCCAGCCCATTCATCCCACCAGACGCTGCCTCGGTGGTGACTGAGGTCAACTTCACTACCACTCGAGCAGGCCTCCGAGGACAGGTGAGGACACAAGCCACTGGTATGGACACAGCAGTTGAGGCAGTCTGCACAGATGGGTACAGACACAGGTGACCAATACTAACAGCTCCATAGCCAAACATCCGAATAGACAGCAGACAACACAAACACAGCTCTGTAGCCAAACATACAAATGCACAACAGACAACACAAGCACAGCTCAGTAACTAAGCGTAAAAATGCACAACAGACAACAAAAACAGCTCCGTAAACCAAGCGTCTGGATACACAACAGGCAGAAAAACACAAGTGAAAGAAAACAACTGACAGTTATGTAAATACAGCTGACAATCAGACGAGTTGGGTCTTCACAGCTGTAATCACAGTGTGAATAAGCAGAAAAAAGCAATCTCCCAAGAAGACATTTGATTGCAGGCTGCATGTAAAGCTGTATTGAGCCTGCCTCTCTGTATTGTCCTTGCTTCCCTCTTGGTATTCGCTTTGGCTGTGAAAGAATATTTTTCAGGCACAGTTTTATTTTCCCTCCTTTATTATTCCTCCCCTTTTTATTTTTATAATGCAAGGGTTTTGTTTTCTGAAGGGCCTTCTCACTTGACAGATTGAAATAATTGGAGATTTGGGACGCAATTTCTCCTTTTTGAAGTCATTTCAGCCTTTTATTTGAGTATGTGTACTATAATAGGAGAGAGATGCTTGTGTCTTCGGATAAAAGCAAGGAGTATACAAAACCCCTGAAGAACAAATCCTCTTTGAAGTCCTGTTTGTGTGTGTGTTTGTAAGTGTGTCTGTGTGTATACCTCTGTGAGCATTCGTGTATTCTCAGCTGTCAACTATAATGTATATGTGAGTGCATTTTACTAGCTTGTGAGCGTGTGCGTACACCATTGTCTTGTGCATATTCTGAATGATGCCAGTTGTGAAGAACGTTTTTTTTTCAGCGTACCGCTTGATTCTGTGTGTCTGTCTGTGTGCACCTGAGTGTTGTCTCTCTCTCTGCGGTGTTTCTGTAGCTGCTGGCATTGACGATCCAGCAGGAGAAGCCAGAGTTGGAGACTGAGAAGACTCGGCTGCTGCAGCAGGAAGAGGACAAGAAGATCCAGCTGGCCAAACTGGAAGAGTCCCTGCTGGAGGTACTATACACACGTAGAGATGACAGGGGCACATGACGTACAGTCCTAACTCATACTTACTGACAGCGCAGATAGAGTATGTTGACTGGAGGCATCATCCTAGCAGATATTTCTTACAAGCTGCTCTCTTGTCCCTTTGACTGTCTGTTTTCCTTTCCCCCTGTCCCTCTCACTCTCAGACACTGGCAACGGCACAAGGCAACATCCTAGAGAACAAGGACCTGATCGAGTCTCTGAACAAGACAAAGTCCAGCAGTGCATTGATCCAGGAGTCCCTCACTGAGTCACATCGGCTCCAGGCCTCACTGGACCAGGTGAGAAAGATGGTCTCCGGACAAGTAACCCTCCTGAGAGGCATTCTGGCTGAGCAGGTACTGGGCAGATGAGAAGGCATCTGGTCAGGTTAGAGGGTTTCCAGGTGGGGATTGAGGTACGTGTCAGATCCGAAGGTTTTTGAATAAAGGGCTCATTCTAATTTGGGGGATATGGGAGTGATCTGTCAAACCTTTCCTCTGCAGCTACATGGGAGTCATCTCCCACTGTCGGCAGGGGTGAACGTGGTGGGAGAGGGAAAATTTCTAGTGCTATCCCATGTGAACTCTCTGGAGGTGTTTGAATCTCAAAGATATAGGTTTGTGAGGAAATAGGATAGGGCAAGGCCCCTGGCAGAACAACAGACAGAGACAGTTCCTTTGTCTTTTTCTTTTTTACTTTTTTGCCATGAACCCTCCTTCCTCTGGTTACAGTGGTGGAGTGAGTCAGCTTCACTTTTGCAAATTTTTGGTGGTGGTTCTTGACAGCGTCCACTTTTCCTCCTGCTCCAAGAGACACATAAAAAGCCTGGGTCGACTGTCACCTCCATTACGACCTCGTAATTACTGAGAGAGCAGTGTCCTCACAGGCAAAATGATTTCACTTTTCCACTCCATCATCCCCTCTGTTGTTGATGGGGAAAAAAGGTTCTACTTGGCCAGTAGAATAATTTCTCACACAGATTTGCAGTATACTTGAGGTATCCAGCTGGAGGGAAACTGAAAGATGCCATAATTGCTCATGTGCATTTCAACACTTTTTATGGTATTTTCCTTTGAAAAAGCAAGACTACCAAGTTATGCCTGTTACGCAAGATCACAGAGGTAGACGTAATGGCCAGCGTCATGGGAATTTAGAATGTCACTTCATTGTGTTTTGAATGAAAATATTATGGATTCTTGTGATAAGATGTACGTCATAATCTTTGTCATCCTCTTGAAAAGATTATGTGGAAACATCTTATCAGACCTCTCCATGCATGCTGTGATCCCAGAGTGTTTGTGAATTGGAGCATTAGTTTCATTTTGAAGGCATTCAAAACTCACAGCGCACCTCTGTTTGATGTCAGTGTCGTGTCAGTTTTAGCTTTCAGTCCTTTCAAGTCTAATTCTAATAATACTGCATCAAAACCCCCCATGTTATCTTTTTTTCTTTTAATTTGATTTTTTTTATTCTCCTTCTGTTTCATTGGCTTCATTGTGGACTGTTGCTGGCTGTCCTCAATGGAGATTAAGAGCAGGGAGTAGGAATCCATCAAAAATCAATAGTACCTGAGAAATCATATTATTTACATTATTACCATTTTAGCATTATGTAGAAAAACAGCACTAGTCACAATGGCTATGCACTGATTGGGCATATCATGTGGAATCATCCATGTTTTAAATGTACATGTTATTTGTCTTAATTGCAAATATTAAAGTGTTTTCTCTGGCTTTTTACTGGTTAATGTTTTAATCTCTCAAAAGTGTGGATGAGTCCACTATTTCTGTGGAGTCTATGAATGTAGGCTTTATGAAAATAGCTTTTTGTCATGTTTGTGTGAATGTCTGGTAGGTATTTGTTTTTCTTAAAACCATCAACCCGAGTGTTTGATGAGGAAGAAATAATCATTGTGGTGTAATATTGAGCACACCCTAGTACAATATCTGTGCTATTTGCCCCTCTGTTTGGGATGGCCATCCATAGCTTTTCCCTGTATGTTGGTCTGACTTTCAGTGCAGTTTGTCTGCAGTGTTCAATGACACTCATCTCTCTGCTTGCTTGGACAGATAGCTGACTGTCACTCTTGTTTTATTGCATAGACATTGCTCAGAAGTTGCTTGTGAAAAGAAGTCCCTGGGATAGGTATCCTGTGATTTGTTAGAAGAGAATCACAGGAGAAGGTACTCGTTTGTAGACTTTGGCAGCAGGCCATGAAAGACAGGGGGAGAAACATGAGTGAGATGCAGGAATTGCGTTAAATAAATATTTTGGGGAAAAGATGAAACAGCTGTAACTCAGGCTCCGTGACATGAGAAATGTCTGGAAAATACATATTCTGTTTCATGGGGTTTTTTCTGCAAACACTGTGAAGACAAAAGCCGTGATTCAGAGGCAAGACCAATCATTAGAAGAGCTGCAGTCTCTCTGACAGTCAGCAGTAGCACTAACTTTGCTATGCTCCACTTTTCTTGCTGTGTTGGGAGGCCTGACTCACTCATACTGAACTTGCAGTAGCACTCACAGAAATGAAGTGTTACAGACGTCAGGGAACTATTTATTGTGGCCATTCAGCTCTGAGAAGATTTGCATTCAGGAAATGGCCCTACATCCCACATCTTCATTCAGATGGGGAGCCAATGCGATGTGATTTGATGTCTGAAACATTTAGATGCCCCTGCTGTAAGCCGGTCCTCCACTCTCACATACACACACACGCACACACACGCACACACAAACATATTAATGGATATATAATCCACCTTCATGGATGCACATCACAGGGAATGCTGTATCTTTTGAGAGATCAATGTCTTGAGCAGTCCCACCCCTAGTGTTAGACAGCCCTGGCCTCTCAGTTCTCAGGGTTGTGATGTATTGTTGGAAATGCAATGTGCACCATAAAAAGATATGTGATGGATATGATGCGGTGATTGTCAATTCCAATGGCATCCTCTCTACCCTGAGGCTTATGCGGAATTATACTTTGGTCTCCTCTGTGGCTCTGCGTGCCATTCATGACTTCAAGTATTTAAAGCGGGTGCAGTCCTGAGACTGGAACACAGACAGCAGCTCAAACAGCATCTCTTGTTACTGGTTTTAATCCATGGAACAGCAACACTGTTTAACCGCTGTTGCAAATATTAAAACAGACTTGTGAAATGTTGAGATGAGCATGTTTCAGGAGGCTGAACCCGGTAACAAATGACGTGATTATGTCCAAAAAAAAGGGCTTTCAAAGCCAAAGTAATTTGAATCCTGAAGGTTTTTCACTGAGGGATTAGAGTTCAGTTAGTTATGAAGAGAAAAACCTCCATTTCCTTGCTCATCTTCAGCAAGCTAATCAAGTTGGAGCATTTCTTTTAAAGTAATTTGTCTTTTTTTGTTTTTGGTTAAGCTTTTCACTTTCATAAAGTATATCTTCTGTTTTGAAGGGAGTCATGCTATAGTGATCTTCATTTGAGCTGAGCTGTCAAATTATTTACAGAGGAAGATAGTATGTTCTTCAAGTGAGAAGATAAATAGGTTTTGAGTCTTGCAAGTTTGTTATACTCTTTTTTTGCATTTCAGATGTGTAACATCTTCTGCTGGGTTTGATTTAATCAAGCATTAAAATATGCTCTAAAATATCTCATGGTGATATCTTGAAACAACTGCATTGTCAGTTCTTTTTCAAGACGAAAAGTACTAAATGAAAAAGTGCTAAAATGTGATTTGGTGTCATTTGCAGTGTTGTATTCATGTGAGAATCTTGGGCTGAAGGTTGATTCTGCCTCTAGAGGGCAATGTGACACCAGCCCTGACTGAACCCCCCCCCCCCCCCTTTCTCTCTTCTCTACAGGAACGAGATGCCTATCTCCCATTAGCAGAGAGCGCGAGCACCATGTACTTTGTTATAACTGACCTCTCCAAAATTAATAACATGTACCGCTTTAGCCTGGCGGCCTTCCTCCGAATCTTCCAGAGAGCGCTGCAGAGCAGTAAGGTAAGGCCCTGCACCGCTGCCTCCTCAGAGGTGGGCACACAGGTTCAGCCAGCCAGGGGTTCACCCTCCTGCCCACTTCTGCTGCCCCTCCGAAGATGTGGGATGATGCAGCCGTAGTATAAAATGGCCACATTGCCAGCGTACCGGCCCCGCTGCATCTGCAGCAGTGGGAGTAGGCTGGACTCTTAGGGCTGGGAGAGTTGTCTCCGCCACCTTCTCCATCAAACCTTTTTCCCTCTCATGCCTTTAATGGCCTGCGGGCTCCAGTAAAGGGCAAAGGGCAGTCATGAGAATTGGCAGCATTGCAATGAGCTGAGGCCATGCTTTAATTGGAGGGTAATGAGAGCCCCGTGTTGTGCTCCAGGTTTGTGGAGGGGAGGGCTTTGAAGTGCTGATCACGTGGTCCAGCACATCCCGGTGACGAGCCCACCTCCTCAGCCGAGGGCTGCGCGCATAGCCCAGCACTGATTATTCTGGATTTGTTTGGCTTACTGACGGGCTTGTGCTGCGACTGCGGTGGCCAGCTTTTCTGTCATTTTCCCTGGTTCCCACCGCCACCGGAACGCTAAGTCCCGGCCTGCACCACCCACATCGCGGAGCAGGTTTGCGCCCTGTATACGGACACGGTGCACCCCGGTGGTCTGCCCGCAGATGGTGCCAGCCGCAGCCTGGCGGGGAGCTGAGCTGCCCCTGGCCTGCCCTCTCTTTGTTACCATGTCTCTAAGTTCAGCCCAGCAGACTGGAGCTTTCAGAGACTGCATGGCTCTCCCTTGCCCCCTCTACCCCTGTATTTAGGCTGTCCTGTCACAGATGGTGAGTGGGGGCGCTTGGGTGCCTATGAGCGTCCCAAAGCCTCCCCTGTTCTGACTCCCTTTCCTCTGTCTCTCTCCCCTGCAACCCCTCCATGCCAGAAAATCTGCCTGTCCCCCACAAAGCGCCAAATCCATGTGTGTGTCCTGGTCCCTGGCCCCTCTCATCACCAATGCACAGCTTACTTGTCCTGAGCTCAAGCTCTGTTTGATTTATGTTCAACACACAAACTCAGGCTCACAGAATCGTGTTTTATCTAACTCTGAATTTCTGCCACGTCCACATTTTTGTCTGGATCCACATTGTTCTGCTACTCTTCTTCACTCTTCTGTAAAGAGTAGTAAGATGCAGCAGTACAGAACTCTCCTGTTTGATGACTGGATTCTAAATGCAGGAGAATGCCATAGCTTCCAGCATAGTAAAAATTTCAAGCAGAAGTTCCTCCATTTCACTGCAGCGCTTAAGAACAGTGGTGGAACCATGTGTAGATTTTCAAAGTCTTTCATATGCTAATGTCTCTTTAAAATGCACTCCAGTTACCGGCTCCTGATTTATGCTATGCAAGAATGCATTGCAGCATTGGATTCTTCAGTATGTGAAACACTGTTGTAGATATGAAGGAAATTGGCAAAGCCTGCAGTATGTACAGCAGTGGTGGTGTGGTGGAAGTATTCACATATGGATACATAGTCAGACGCAGGCGGTGTATCTACACTACCCCATTGTCCTCACAGAAGAAGAGACAAGATCCGAGTACAGGCACTGTTCAGGATCAGCACACCTATTAGTTCCTTTTTGCCATCTAGTGGTAAAGTGAAATGTTCACGCACTGGTGTTACTTTGGGGAGCCACTAAGGGACACTACCTTTTCTCAGGCTGCTAATTCACAGGCAACAAAATGCTGTAAATGGTTCCGAGTCATTAGCGTTCAGCAGGTGGTTCATTATATTCTTATTTAAATTTCCAGCCAAGCAGAGAGGAGCAGAGAGTGCACATACCAGACACGCTGTGGTGTAAGCCTCCCAGTGTACAGTTTTCGATAGAATAAGCCTAATTCGTCACCGGACCTCTGGATTGCAGCAAGCCAGACCCAGTGGCAGGGCGATACAGGAGGCATGCATTTACAGATGGTTTACCCTTCCCTCAGTCCCCTGGATGGATCCCATCTGACCCATTGTTATTCCTCCAGGAGTCGGAGAGCACGGAGGCCCGAATCATGTCTCTGGAGGCCTGCCTGAAGAGCATGGTCTATGAGTACGTCTGCCGCTCACTCTTCAAGGTAAGCCTCCCTCGGCACCTCCAAGAGCCGGCCCGCGCCCAGCCACATCGCACTGGTAGAGTTTGATTTTGCAGAGTGAAGGGGCAATCAAATCTTTAATAACAAGATAACCTCATGTGCACCACTTTGTATACGGAGATTCCCACTGGTTATCATCTGTGTTGAATTATTTTAATGCCATAGGTGCAGTGATAGCCTTAACAGAAAACTGTTAACGGTAGTGCAAGTTATTGTTTTCTTCCGGTCAATGGGCAGCACATGGGTATCTCGTTAAAAAGATTGGAAGGGATGTATTGGCAGTGTATTCAACATACTGTTTGCTTCTATTTAATGGCTTTGGTCCAGATGGATCATTTTTGTAATATTGTTGCCTTAGCCAATGTTTTAATCAGCAATATCCAGTTACCGTCTGGGCGAGCTAATCATTATTATTGTTTCCTGTTTTTTACTGTGTTGTTATTGTGGATTTTGTATATGGACGACCATATTCAGACTCTGTGACATCTATAAAACCGAGCACGAAATTCCTCATGGACCTGGTCCAGGTTACAGAAGGGACTGCGCCAAACGTGGGCTTGAGTGGAATAACCACATTATCCGTTTGATGGGATAAAGCCTTAAAAAAAAGGAAGAAAGAAAGGGTGCGATTGAAATATTCTCTTTTGTGCCTTTCAATCGGATTAGGGACACTTCTTCTGCGGGTTGTTCCTCGAAACAAAGTCCTGAGATCTGCTCCAGCAAAGGTCCGCGCGTCATAAATGAATAACGCCACCGTGTTAAAAGTTGGTGCCATTCCACGGGTTCAACGCTAGGCCCCGAAGAGCTTGTGCTTCTCGTGAGTGACAGACTAAAAGGCGCTTTTTGATCGGGACATGAAATTCATGATGCGGGCGCTCTTGTTCCGCGCTCCTGGCTCTCAGCTCAGTGTCGCTGGGCGAGGAGGCTTTTCGCGCCAGGGCAAAGTCGCTCGTCTCTCGGAAAGGATGGGTGGATCCAAACTTGTTCTGCCTCGTCCTCCGAGCTCTGTCTCGCTGAGGAGAGAGAGCTTGCGGAACTGCAGTTTAGGCACAGCGGCAGACCTTTTAAAATAACGCACTATTTTTCCTGTCTATTTGTTATGGATGTATTCCTCCAGCTCCCCCTGAGTTTGAGCTGCATTCCTTAACCAGACACACTCATCCAGGGCAACTTACAAATTGTGCAGAGCTAGCTACATCTTACATGTTCTTTAGCCCCTTTTATACCGCAGGGTTTGATTACACTGGAGCTAGGCAGCTTCGCTCAGTTTAAACCCACAGCTGTCAGGTTCGAAAGCCCAGTGTTATAAACACTTCCCCCCACTGTATGTATGCTTTACCTCTCTGATACCAAACAGTTACAAGCAGAGAAATGTGAAAGAGACACAAAGATATGCGTTAGGAGAGCAGTCAGTTAAGGGTCTGTGCACAGTGTGACTGCAGTGATAGTGATGTGCTCCGGAGTGCTGAGGGATTGGAGGCGAGTGTGTGTGTGCGTGTGTGTGTGTGTGTGTGTGTGTGTGTGTGTGTGTGTGGATTGATTGTGCCTGTGTGATTGTGCCTGTGTGCATGCGTGCGTGCATGTATGTGTTCATTTGTGTGTCTCTGTGTGGATCAATTGTATTTGCTAGCCAATGTGTCTGCATCTGGAACGATTTTGTGTGTGTGTGTGTGTGGGTGGATTGATTAAGTGTGTGTGTGTGCGTGCCTGTGCGTGCATTTGTGTTTATTTGTGTGTCTCTGTGTGGATCAATCGTATTTGCGTGCCTATGTGTCTGCATATGGAATAATTGTGTGTGTGTGTGTGTGTGTGTGTGTGTGTGAATTCTGCTTCAGGTGGCACTGCAGATTACCTGCTGTGGCTCTGCCTTCAGCTCCTCTCCTTGTCAGAGTGTCAGCGCTGGTTCCCTGTGCCACAGCCAGCCTGCCAGTGCAGCACAGGCCGATCTTGCCCGACATCTTCACTCATTTTAATCAATATCGGGCCGATCACTCTGAATGACGCCACAAGCTGGAACTGCGCTCTCCCTGGAACAGCAGCCTGGTTTACCTGAGGACTCACTGCTTGTTTGTTTTCTCCTTTTGAAACGGTGCCACAGCTAAGTGCCGTTTGAAGAATTTCCTCATAAACCCTGGGTGAACGTGATAAATTATACATTCTTCATCTGTTTCAATGTGTTTTTCTCTTATCTACTGTCAGCTTTAGCAGTAAGACGTCTGCGAGTTATGTTCTAAGCCTTTCAGCGAAACCATAATAGCAAATCCAGTAAAGAACTATTGTTGCAAGAGATTGGATTCAGAGCTCTGTCCGTCTCAGACACGGGTTTGAACATCTGTCTCGTGCTCGTTCACACACACACACACACACACACACACACACACACGAACACATTCACAATTGAATGAGTCCCAGACGTCCGCAGTGTGGAGACTGGGGTCTAGTGCTCCTACCCGAGGGCAGAAGCCATGGTGACAGTCTCATCATATTCACTTTGAGCTCTGTTACATAACTCCCAGCAGACACACTGCTTCCCTGAAAATATAGATTACATCTCAGTAGCTATAAACAGCATGGGTGGGTGGATGGCGGGGCAGAGGAAAGAAAAACATTTGCTGTTTTTTTATTTTTTTTTCCCCTCGTCCTCCTCAGTTCAGCGTGCCGTGCTCGGCGGTGATCGGTGCAGGGTCAGGGGGCCTAGTCCTCCATTAAAGCATGCAGACACCGGGGAGGGCTTTGTGCGCTCCCAGCCGAGCTTCTACCAGGGGCCGTGACTCATCACCGCTGTTTCAGAACTTTTTAGGGGGTTTTTCTGGGCGTTATCTCAAATTAGTAACAGCTTAAAAATAACCAGACCATTCCCGTTTTGTTGTGGCGACTGCTGAAAAAGTGAAAAGGCCTCTGGTTAATGGCTGCAGCAATGGATGTCTCTGGAACATTGATTGCAAACAGGTTCAGGTTTGCCGGAATAAGCATTTTTATTGTAACATTGATCGGGGGCTGTGGGTTGTGGGGTAAAGGACAAAAAGGCAGCTTAAGTACTTGATAGTGGGTGGCTTATAAGGTTTCCTCGAGATTTGTCTCAATGCCCCTCCATGGTTCGGTCATGTATCCGTCACCTCTACTCATGTCCTCGGGTCCGCGACAATGACTCAAATTCTGAGTCACAGAAAACGCTGTCAGTTGGTGTGAGCTCAGCCTTTAACGCACAGGGGAATGCATCGCCTTGTGTAATTGTGATACGGTGAGTTTAAAACCGGATGTTTTTCAAAAAACATCCCGTGGAGGAATGTGTTCATTTCAAGCAGCTTGCTGCCTTCCCCCGCAACTCGCTGACCTTTTCCAGTCAGTGGCAGACGTCGCCATCTCTTTGAGCTTTCCCCGAGGTGGTCTGGCCGGCTTTAGAGGATAAGGCCTCGGCGGGGCCGGCCGAGTTCTGCCGGGTGCGTAAATCAGCGGAAGGTAACCGGATTGTATTGGAGTATCAATAAGCTGCAGGATACAGAGGGAAGATTTGAGTTAGCGTTCCCGTGATGAATGATTTTGTTCACAGAGAGAGCTAGAGGAAGAAATCCGGGGGAGGGGGAGGGGAGGGGTACGGCGGAAACTGCAAGCAGATCTCTGTGACGCGCATCATTACCCCAGGAGGAACGAATGGCGCTTCTCTCAGCGATGCAGCCACGGGCAGGAAACTCATAAGATTTGAATTCCAAGAGTCCTGTGCGTTCGCTTTTACCAGACCACCTTTGTCCTTCAGGCCAGCATTTCTCTCTGTACGTTTCAGGCAGTCACACAGTAACATGGCAGATGTCAATCCGCCAGGAGGCGGAGGCATGTAATTAGACCGCAGTGTTGCTTCCCGGTGTCAGGAAAGGATCGGGTGATATTGGTGTGAGCAGTGTGCCCTTTCAGAAGTCATCATTGTTGGGTAAAGAGAGTGGGGGGGGAGTGGGGGGGGTGTTGTTACCGTGGCAGCAAACAGTTCGCCGACGGAGGAGGCGACCTTGCCAGGTGTTGGAGGCTGCGGAGTGTCAGTGGGGCTGACAGCTCTGTTAACTGATAACAATCAGCTAACAGAGCGTGCAGAAAGAGACTGTGGAGGACACAGAGGGAAGGGATGGAGAGGGGGGCGGAGGACACCGAGGATGGAGGGGAGGGAAGCATGTGAGAAAGAAAGGAGGCAGAGGGAAAGAGAGAGGGAGCAGGACTTGAAGGTAGCATAAAGGCCGAAAGAAAGACGGTGAGGCGGAGGGAGGAGGGCGGAGGGCGGAGGAGGAGGATGCAGCAGGGTCCGAAGGCCCAGGGATCTCCTGTCTCGTATGAAAGACAGCACACTAACAGCTCGCACAGGCAAGCTCCATGTGCCGCCCCATACCGTGCTGCTCCCTATCAAGCTCCACACTCTTCAGGGTTTCTATATGTCAGCTATATATCCTCTTACACAATAGGAAATCCCGAGAGAAGGATCTGCTCTCACATACAGCATGGTGCTGGAAAAGCTGCTTCTTTTTTCCCAAATGAGCAATGCTTATGGTATATCTTACGGTCTGCAGAAATGGGTTTGTGTGCAGCAACTTGCTAGTTTCGCTAAATACATTAAAAGCTGTACTGGCCCCACAGTACTGTCATGCTTGTGCCAGCAATCGTGGTGCATCTCGTTCTGTTCTGTCCTGGTGCTGTTGCGTCTCCTTGTGTGCTTCAGCCTGGCTCTGATGCAGTACCCTCTCTTTGCCTCATAATGGCTCTGACACAGCACTGTCTCTGGTAGTGCCTGTGTTAGCTTCTCCCTTGCTGTATTATTCTGGTTTGGATTAATTATCAGGAGGCTGCTTAACAGATCTATAGGAAGCAGAACAGAACCATCTATAATGAAGTGATGACTAAAAAACAAGGGCCATGCAGTCGATGTGGTTTTGCTATCCTGAAGTATAAAGTGTTGTACGATAATGAAGGAGCACAGCAGTGCAGACTCTGAAGGTGTGTAAATCATCAAGGTCTGAAGAACCTTTTCCATGTAAAGCCGTTCCTCTTGAAAAGCTAATATGTGTCAATAAATTATAGCTAAATTAGCAATATGTCAAATTGTGTTATATTAATATGCATTGATGTATGAATATTTTAGGCATACTGTATATTATAAGACATGACGTGATATGCTACAAGATTACAAGTTTCAATGCTTAATATTTTGGTCACATATCTTAAGACATTGGACATGGTTTGCAATGCCAGTGATGTCACATGCTGCTACCATAAAATGGAATAAAGACATAATCCCTTCATGGGTTCGTCATCCACGTGACACTCACTAAAACTGCAATTCGCACTCATTGAAGCTACAGAACACACTCACCGAAGCTACAGGGTCCTCCGGAATTCTTCACCAGGCAGTGCTCTTTGCTTTGTATTGCTTCACTTCAGTGTTTTGATAAGATGTTTTGTAGCTTTTTTTGTCGCTCCTTTTTTGTTTTGTGGTAAACCTTTTAATAGAAAAATGTACTCTTTATAGTGCTAACAGACTTTTAACGGGAAAAAATAAGCGTGTCAGTCTAAAACGAAAACATCTTTGAAAGAACATCAACATTTCTTTTCACAGGAAGTCCCTTTGGGACAGAAAAAAATGGATAAAAGGTCACTCTTTGAAGAGCTGCATTCAGAAGTTTTCTTTTGTCCCCTTGTCTGCCGGAGTTTACAAGAGAAAAGGAGGGGCACACGCTGATAGTGCGTGCGTACGTGTGTGTCTGTGTGTGTGCACACGCGCGCGCGCGTGTGTACGAATATGTATATGTATATGTGTGTGTATGTATGTGCTAAGGAGCATTCTTCTGCGTGGGTGCAGCCTGTGTGTGGCGGTGCGATCAGTCTGTTTGTGTCTGTATGAAAAAACAACCAGATGCTTCGGCTCCCCTCTGAGAATGCAGATGAATATCTCCTCAGACTGTAGTGAAAGGAAAGTAGCGTGGAGATGGAGGAGGAGAGAGAGAAAGCCTTCTAACCTTTCACGCTTCAGACACAAAGCTGTCATTCACCTCAGCTGTCTTGTGGGCTCGAGTCTCCCAGAGCCCCTGTTATGTTTGCGTGTGCCGCCATCATAAAGAGACCAGCCTCCCATAATCGCTCTGTTGTTCCCATTCAGCTATACACACACACCCCATTGCAAACAATGTCATGTACAACGCTGCCTCCAGTGCCACTCTTGGTCTGTACAGTTTCCCAAGAACGCTTGTTGACTAGTAGATCAGTGGATGGTGTGTGTGTGTGTGTGTGTGTGAGAGAGAGAGGGAGAGAGAGAGGGAGAGACAGAGAGAGGTTTTACTTTCCTTTTGTGGGAAAGCAGCCAGAAGCTTCATTTGTTGTGAACGATGCATCCTTGTTTATCAGCTTTTCAGCTTTAAAGTGCACCTTTTCTGACCTTTGGGCATGTGTCCATTCTGAGAGGCTCTCACCCTTATCTGGACATGTTCTATGAACATGTCCGAGTCAACATTCTGTTTAGAGAGACTTGTGTCGGAAGTCATAGACAGGAATAACTTGCGCCATTCTTTTTTATGAAAACAAATGCTTCATGCAGCAGTGGTCATAAACATTTTCAGGGCAGGTAGTGGTTAACAGAACACAGGTTAAAGGATACTAGCACCACAAGGTGAATGTTTAAATGTATGACACATAAAAAGAGCACATAGGACCTAGTACGTCATACACATAGCTGGCACAGTCAGGGGCCCTCACAATGGTGATGTGGAAGTGATTAGTACATCCAATCAGACACTTTTCCTGAGTTTTTTTTTTCATTATTACAGCCTAAGGTGTTGGCTTGAATAGTGTAGGTGTTAGGGCTTCAGCAGTGTTATGCTCACACTCACTGGTCTGGGAGTGTTGTTAGCCTGGTCTGACACTGGTGCTCATTCAACATGAATGGATACATCTCTGTTCTTTTGTGCTGGAAGTTGCTCTGAGTAAGAGTGTCTGATGAATGAATGTAATGTAATGCAGTGTGATGTGTTTCTTAAACAGCTCTTTTCAGTTAGAATCAGGTGGATTTGTCTCCCCTGAATCTCATGGCTCGCTGCACCCCCACCAGCGCTGGAGCTTGAACCGTCTGGTCCCGTGGTCCTTGTCAGGACCTGGAGGCCTCCGTGCTGCAGTGTCTGCTTGGAATGCAGAGCCCCGTCTTCCAGATTAGCCATTCTCTCTAATCCCTCTCCACTTCGCTCGGCTTCTTTCAAGTGTCGGCCTGATAGGCCAGCCCGTTTTCCCTCCTCTCAGCACTTTTCCCCTCGTTGCGCCACCCCTCCCCAACTGCTATCTGCCTGTTCAACAGCCCCAAAGTCACTTTCAGAGCCATCCCCACAAATTAGCCACCAAGAAGAAGGAAAATCCACATCTTGCATTCTTCCTTTTCTCAGTTTCTTCCTTTTGTTTGAAAGTGAATCGCTCTGAGCCGAGTTTTAGGTCTTTATTTAAAACATGAGCAAACCGACTGTTGGCAAGACTTTAAATGTGATGTGTGCGAAGGAGGGCTGAGAGGATCAGATTTTGTCCCACCTCACAGAGTTCAAGGAATCCTTAGTGCTCAGCTAGCCGCTGGAAATTAATTTCTGTGCAGCTGTGTTTATTTTGTACATGGGCCATGATAGAAGTGCCGGTGTTTCCAGGGCATCCAGCTCAAATAAGCAGCACTTGTCCTACTCATCCTTTCAGCGGGTCTTCCTAATGAAAGGAAGTGAGTGCTTTGCTGAGATTCCTTGCAGCGGGGAAAGATGCACGCTGCAACTGGATTTTAAAAGCACAGACGCAGCTCTGTAGTTGTAGCACACAGGCTGCTTGCCGCAAAGCGAGGACCCCGGGTGGGGTGTGGGGCATGTTCTGTCGCTGACGATGGCCCGGTTTCTGTGAGCGTGGCCTCGTGCCCCCTCCCCGCTTCAAGCGGCGGGCTCTTCTTATTGAGCGCCCCGTCGGCGGCCGTCGCGGTGTGTTTAGGCCCCGGCGGTGACGGGCGTAGCGCACCTCGCAGCCCTCTGTAGAGCGCTAATTCGACACAGAGGGTGAGAGACAAAAGGCGGCTGCCATCAAAGCGAGCCCGGCTCCGTTTGGAGTATAAATGGTGGGGGGAATCGATGAGGTCATGTGCAGGCAGGAATCTGAAGGTCACTCGACAAGGGGGTCCATCTAAAGTGCTCTGTGTTCTTGGCAACTGGGCAGGAGAATCGGCAGGTAGAGAGGATGATAAGTGCACGCTGGAAAGCTGGCTCCGGTGGCAGGAATAATCTGCAAAGGCTCGTTCACAGCAAAAATGTCCTACTTTTTCAGCTCTCTGGTTTAAGAGGTTCAGAGTTATGCTGTCTATCTATGACTGAGCTCTGAAACCTAAAAAGCCAGACTGCATCCTCATCAGTTTTGCAGTTCTCAGTGGTTTTCAAAAATTCATGACTGCCTAATGAATGGCTTTTTTGCTGTGATTCTGTCCAAGGTGAGGTCATGAGTTAATGCGGGTACATTTTAATTATTAACACCCCTGAAAGCCTCTGAGTCCTGCAGGCACCTGTCACCTGTTATGGCCTTTGTGGCCTTGCGTGGCTGTAATTTGAATATTCCCCTTCCCCTTCCCCTTCCCAATAAGAGTATAGAATGACTACAGAGAAATCTTCCTATTGTTACCATTGAAAGTGATTTTGCCTTTAGAACCATTGCATTATGGGTAGCAAGGAGTGCAGACATCAGATTCCAGAAAGCAGGTAAGTTTTCTCCAGCTTCAGCTGCTCTTAACCCCTACTGTCAATAAAATGGCCATTAAAATAGTTCAGTCACATCATAATGTGCATCGAAATGTTCGACTGGAATATAAATTTTAGTAACCAAGTGAATTTTGAGAGAAAAATTTGCCCGTAGGGGTCAAGGGACACTGAAATTGGAGAAAAGGGCATGTGCCATTCCATTCCATTGTAGAGTTTTATGTCTGCATAATAATGAAGATTTTGCATTTCATGTGCGCACTGAACCCTGTATGCACTTGCAAGATCTCAGCACTGTGTTTGGCACTGACTTGTTTGAATATGCCTAGTTGTGTCCTTGTTTGTGTGTGTCATGCTGTTTTATTAGCACTTTGGAAGTCGCTCTGGATAAGAGAGTCTACTAAATGACAAAATGTAAATGTAAATTCATTCTTTGCTGCCCACAACCCATCCAGTGAACCACGAAAAAAGGAGAATATCATAAGGAGAAGATGCTCTGCTTCAATTGCAATATCACAATATAGAGTAGAATACAGTGATAGGCTACATGGGTGTCTCTGTGGAGGGAAACTAGGCTGATTTTTTGTGATGTCTCTGGCTAGACTTCCCGTGTGTTTACCTCATTTCATTCAGCTCACATTATCTGTGCGCAGAATTTGAAAAGTTTCAAGCAATTTCAGGAATGTATTATTATTATTCTCAAATTGCTCTCTGTAATATTTGTGAATGGAGGGTGAAGTTTCACAAGTGTGCTGTCATTTTAAGTAAGGACTATTTTACTTGGTCTGTTTTGGATTTGGATAAAGAATTTTAAATGGTCTTTCGTGGTTCAAAAGCATCTGAAATTGATTGAACTATGACCAAATTCGTGGTGCGCAACGAGAACATATCCAGGCCAGACAAATATTTTCCTAAGATTGACTAAGAGAGGGAAAGGGAGAGAGGGATTTAATTTATTTTCTTCCTCTGAATGCCGCGGCCATTTTCCAGAGTGAAATGTTTAGAGTGGGCAGGTGGGTTTCAGTCAGGAAAATAAATGGAGTCCATTTCTCTCCAAAACACCACCACTCTGCGCATTTAGCAGCTCTGGGCTCAGGGGCTTCTCTTGTGTTTTCAGAGGGAAACCGGTGTTGCTGGGAGCCCAGCCTCTCCCCCCCTCTCTGATTTCAGTCAAACGGCGAGATAACGCTGCCTCAAAAGCGGATAAAGATCTTGATTAGTCGCTATTGTGCCTTATCTCTTTCTGCCAACTCTCCTGTTGGTTTCCTCTCTCTGAGCGCGGGGGTCGCCCTCGCTTCCCGCCCCTGGCGGAGTCCTTTGGGAACGTCCCGCTCATCCTCTGGAGCTCTCGGGTCACTTCTTGTTTCCCCTGAGGGGGGGAGGAAGGGGTCCAAATAATCTGCTGTGCTCCGCGTTTTTTTCCAGGATGACCCCGAATCACCTGCTAACCTCATAAACAGGGACAGAAATAAGTGAAGAAGCTGTATACATGTCACATTCCTCGCCTGCGTATCTGAACCCCGAACAGAAACATAACATTACTTTTGCAGAGGCGCTGGCAGCACCGAAACATTCTGGTTATCCATGTTTACGCTGTACAAATTTTGCATCAGGTATCTTTTGGCAGCCCGCTGCCGAATTAGTGGCCAGTACTGATGTCTCTGGCGTTTCACTCTGCCCTCCTGAAGCGCTGCACCCAGTGCTGGAATGCTCTGCCTCCGCTTTTTTCGTGTCTGTGGGGTGGGGGGCAGGCAGGCATCCTGGCCAGATCTCAGGGATAGGAAACTGCCCTCCTCGGGGAGTTGGGAGCCAGCAGGCATATGCACAGTGATCACGTGGCACACCAGGCCACAGCGGCCAGGGAATCCCATAAACCCGGGGCGGGGTGGCCTCTGACCCCCATCACTTCAGACAAGCCCCAGCGCCCACCAACCGGGAAACACAAAGCGGTTTCGCTCTCACAGTTACCCCAAGGGAAAAAATGCCTTCTTCTCCTTGCTGTAACACCCTCATTGATCTCGCAGCCTTGAAATGCCACGTCGTCCTCGTTTCTCCGCAGGCTGATCAACTCATGTTTGCCTTGCACTTCGTCAAAGGGATGCACCCTGAGCTCTTCCAGGAGAACGTGAGTAGAATGCGGTGTGTCAGGGGGTGGGGGGGGGGGGGGTGCCCAGTTTTACACACACAATACAAATAGTGACATGTTAATCATTTCCCCCCTGAGGGTGGCTGGAGAGATAAGCGCCATGCAGAAACCATCATCTCTGTCTGACTCCTGTAGCAGAGTGCAGGCGTCTCGCTGTGCTGGTGTGCCATCTCCCCAGTTCAGCAGCCAAAATGGAACATCCATTTCTGTAATACTGGGAAAAGCGGCCTTTAGCTGGGGGATGATGCTTGGTCCCACTCTGCCACAGGTTAAAAAAATAAAGCCCTTCCACTAAGTGAAAGAAATCGACATCAACCACACACACGTTTGCTGTTCCTGTCACATTTGATTGGTCATAATGTCATGCTACTCGGCTGTCTACAAAGCCAAGCCCTGATTATTCGTTATTACTGTGTCGTTGTTTTGTTCAGCTGATGCTCCTTACTCAGAGCTTACAGTTCTGTGTACTGTGCCCACGTTCTGTGGCACAGCGGATGGAATGTTCTGTTGCTCTGTTTAACAATAACCTTGTCCTGTCTGCAATAAGAACCCGCAGTCCTCAGGTACAGAGCTGTAACGACATTGCTCTTTTGCACTCGTGATGTGTGAATTTTCTGCAGGAGTGGGACGCGTTTACTGGACTTGTCGTCGGGGACATGGTCCGGAAGACGGTACGTACCACAGACGCAGCTCAGTCCCTCGGTGTAGTTTGCCACTGCCTGTAGTCTCTCGCAGACAGTCTGACAACAGCGGTGTGCGCATGCAGTCTTCAAAGAAAACAGCCCCGCTTTTTTTTCTCTGGCCCGCAGGATTCCCAGAAGCCCTCGAGAGAGGAGATTCCATCCTGGATCGATCAGGAGAGACTGGGAGCAGTGGCGATGTTCAAGGTACTGTGGCAGGCAAACACACGCTTTGCTGCAGCCCCGCAGCGGTGACTGCGGCGTAGCAGAGACACTCTCCTCCCTGAGACGCAGCGTGCCCTTTCTCCCTGGTATTTACACAGCGGCGATGCGGAGAGCGGTGGGGGTGGCGGGTGGGGGGTGGGGGGGGGTTTGTTTTTCAGATTTTTCAGAGAGCATTTCAGAGAGCCATTGGCACGGTTGTCTAGGGGCGGCGCTCAGAGTCTGAAGCGCCGGGACCTGTGTCTCTCAACTGCCAGTCAGGCTGGGGAGAGATTTGGGAAGGGGACAAACATCCACCTGGCTGCACGTCTCCGCTTCTGTTTTTTTTTTTTTTTTTTTTTTCCTGATGTCAATGCAAAGTGCTTTCACTGCTCCTGTTAGTCAACATCGTGGAGTCAGGCTAAAAAAAAGTCTGCTCAGTTAGCCCACCCCACCCCAATATAAACCAGAAGGTTTCATGAGGAAAAAAGTCATGAGGAGTTCTATTATTTACTCAGTTTAGTGTAGTGCCTGTTGGCATTTTCTTTGTGCAAATAGGTGTGGCATGTTTTTCAAGATCAGGCAAAGCCTTTTATAACACATATTGTTGGTCAGGCTAAAAGGTATAAATGGCACAAATGAAACATCTAAAGAACTGTGTAGCTATGATATTTAAACCTAAATTCAAAAATGATGCTGTTCACTGAAGGAAGTGGAAAATGCACTACGAAGAGGATATTAGAGGCATCAGAAATATGTTTGAAGGCATGGAGAGGAAAGAAACGCTGTCTTTATTTGAGCATGAGACCAAAAATCCTCTTCTGGACCTATTCTGTAGTTCAAGTAGGAACACACATCCATTTCTTCACCTTATTGGTTTGTTTTCCTGTGCATTGCTCTAGTGCACTGCAGTCCTTTCATATTCGTGGTATTGTCGAATATTTAAGAAATATTTATGAAATATTTTCATATCAGCATCATTTTTCCCCATATGGCTGTTTTTTTTCCCCTGTGCAATGACAGGTGACCTTGAATTAAGTAAATATGCTACTACAGGCTCAAAGAAATCCAAACATGTGACACTTGCTGGTTGGGTTGGGATTTTATGTTATCCTACTCACGTGAAGCCCTCTTGATGTTTCCGATGGTAACATACAGTAGATATACAGTATATTAGATATAGAGATTTATTTATTTAATCAACTAGGTTGTGCATTCTTTTGGTTTTATTTTAGTCTGATAGGAAACAATCATAGTAGCCGTACAGAATTTGACATTAATGTAAATATACATTTAAATATATACATTTTCTCAAGACGTTAGCCATTGTAGATGTGTAGATGCAGAGCTCGGTAGCCAGCCCAAGTGAGCCGTCATACCTGTTGACAATTCACAGACATTCACACAAAGCCTTGCACACAGTGTGCCCGTTTGCCTCCGCTGCTGTTCCTCCTGTGGTTCCTCGGGGGTGGACTCTCTGGAGAGCTCAGGTGCAGGGGCAGGTCCTGAGGGAGCGCTGAGGCCTTCTAAAAGAGCCACCATTTCCCCTCACAGAGCTCTGCCCGACAGGCCCGTCGCAGGCTAATCCAGTAAATGCCACCATGTCCAAGTCATAACCCAGCCACCGGGGTACTGCTAGATGAGTGTACTCTCGGTCCACCGTGTAAAGCCTGCGCTAGGGCCTTGAGCACCAACACTGCTGCTCAGCAGTACCCAAACATGTTATTCTGGTTACAGTAGCGACAGTCTGTGCATCTTAATTCCCAGGCTGCTTGTTCCATTTGTGTAACTTCCTACCGCTGCCAAACGGCCATTATTACCCCACTACAATATTTACAGTAATTATTTGCATAGCAGATGCCCTTTTTACATCTTTAACTGCTGACTTTATACAGCTGTATGTTTACTCAAGCAGTTGTGGTAAAGTTCCTAGGACACAGCTGTTGTGACCCAACTTTCAGTTTGAATGCACAACCCTCCGATGACTAGCCCTGTCCCTTGCTCTGCAGCGACTTTGCATATCTCCAGTCCTGGTGTTAAAAATAATCAACACATGACATTGTTTGTACTGTGTTACGTTGCATCTGTTTCGTGCATCAGCGGCACGGTGCACGTGGGAAACCTGCTGTCTGCTCGAATGACTTTTCCAAATGTGTCCGTGCAGCCTGGCGCTGGGCTCTCTCCCTGTCACGCACTCTGCTATCTCCACAGCTCCCCGTGCCTCTCAGCTGGCCAGTACGGCCAGGTTCCCCATCCCTTGTGGCTCCGTGCTTGAAGATAAACTGCTATTTATACCAGGGAAAAAAAAAATTCACTCCTGTTTAATTGCTTTTTTTTTTTTTTTATCTCCCTCAGAACACGTTTCCAGCCCTGTACCAGACCCTGTGCCTGGGTGATGCTGACCTCTGGCTCACGTTCTCGCGCAGTTCGGGCTGCGAGCAAGACTTCCCACCCACCATTGCCAAAAAGATCTCTCTGTTCCAGCAGGTGAGCTGCCCGTCAAAAGCAAGGAGCTGTGAATTATTATTGGTATTTTTTGCTTGGCCGGCACGCCAGTCCAGTTCAGCCTTTATAGCTTGCTTTTTCCATCATATCCATTTATACTGCTGCATGTGTACTGAAGCGGTTGGTGTTAACGGCCTTGCTCCAGGGGTCTTAAGGGAAGCACCTAACTTGGGGGTTGAACCTGTAACCATCTGGTTACAAGCCTAGTTAATTAAGTGCTACTTTTCATCCTTATGGTGCTGCTGGAACAAATGTTCTGAAAATTTGTTTAAACTGCAGGGCCAACCAAATCAAAATGTCCGCTCAGTACGGTCAATGCCTCCATTTGTTTCTCATCGATCTCTCCATCTCTGCATCCTTCTCTCTGGTACTGATGGCCCAGCAAAGACTACCGGGCTGCAGAAATGAATAAGCTGGTAAAAGTGGCCTGTTATTTTTTTGTTTAAAAAAAGAAATCTTTTCAATCTTTTGTGAATTCAGTAGTGAGCAGTCATGCTGCAGATGCGGCAGGAGATGTCTCCATACAGCCTGCCCTGCCACACTCAGCACGAGGGGTGTGGAGGGCCCCGTGTCCTCTGTCCTCTCCAACAGGGAGGGCCTCGTGTTTAGCACATGCTTACAAGCCGCCGCCTTTTGTCTCCTCCTGTCTCCCCTCTGCCCGCTCCCGAAAGGTCCTGGTGGTGCAGGCGATCCGACCGGACAGACTTCAAAGTGCCATGGCTTTCTTCGCATCCCAGGCGCTGGGTGAGTTGTTTTGTTTGACTGCGATCGCTGTTGGCAGCCTCACAAAGGGCCGCTCTCGCAGCCTCTGTCTTGCGGATTTCGCCGCTCTCTCTCTCTCTCTTGTGTCTGCCTTTTGATGTGGCCGCACGGTGTGAACCCAATTCCGCTGTTATCTCGTGGCGCGTGTAATATCCGCCCCGGCATTCCTGAAACTTTGAGAGCGCGCTGATTCCACGGGGGTTACAAACGGTAGCAACTGATCTTCATCTGTCCTCACTGTCCACCCTGATCCCCACAGCTCACACACTGGCTCCACATATGGAAGCAGGCAAACATGCATAGGCCAACATAAATGCCTCGGCTAATGGTCGGTACACCATATCTTTAATCTTTTCTGGGTGCGCTCCTTTTTAGGCACTATCCTCTAATGTGTGTAGTTAATATAAAATTGTACAGGCACACACTCACACACATTTTTAGTAGTGCATGTTTTCTGCGGATGTGTTGCTCATGTCTGTAAATAACAATGTGGTTTTCTGATAGCCAAGCAGTGGGTTACGCCTTTAAAAACTTCAAAATGAATTTTGTTTTCACTACACTTTGGAGACTTGGAACAGAAATCCCTCTAGCACCCATCAATAAATAATGTGTGGAATAAATGCTGCTCTTGAACACGGCCATGTTTGGTGGAATTTGCTGCATTAATTATGAGTCGGGAGGACCTGATGGGCCCTGAGGGTCCAGGAAAGAGCCCCCTGGCCCATATTTAGAGGAGTCACTCAGCTGCTCATAAATTCTCCCTAGCTGCAACACCCGTTGACAATTAGTGCTGATTTATGTATTCGGCTACTTGTTACAACGAGGACTAAATTAAAAACAAAATAAACAAATGGTGTGGAGCTCCCTGCTATCGATTTTGGCCCCTGTGAATCAGCCCTACCTGGGAACTCGACACCTTGGCCCATCGATCACCGTCAGAGCTCACACTCCGACGTCCTCACCCTGCACACAGCCCCTAGGCCTTTCAGTGGCTCCAAGGCCCAATCACACCCCACATCCAGCCATCCTCACATACACACACAGTCTCTCTACACCCACATATCTTCACATACATACACACAAACACTCTCCACACTCACCTGTCCTCACAAACATGCACACAAACACTCTCTACACCCAGCAATCATCACAAACACACACACACACACACACATACACATATCCACCTTCACACACACAGTCTCCACACCCAGCAAATACACACCCTCAATATGACACACTCTTCATGGGTCTGCATTGGCTTCTAATACCTCCAGATCAGTTTTTCATCACTTACAGTCTCCAAGCTTCTTTTAATAAAGAAACACAGCAGTTTACATGTTCACATTTGGTGACTTGGATGTGAAGAAAAGGTGCAAGGGCACATGTTTATTTCAAGGTCGCCTTTGGTTGTGATTTCAAGCTTAATGAGCCATGGATCTCTTCCAAACGAAGCTGGCCATTCACATTGGAAATGATGATAGATGTAAGGTGATTTGTTTTAACGTCAGGTCTCAAAAGGAAGGAACAGCAGACTATGGGTAGCTGAAAGTTTTTTCTTTTTGGCATGCCAAATGCTCCCATTGAGTGTCTGAATCTATGGGCACTAAGTTTTCTGATTGTCAGTGAGATAGTGTAGCCAACCAGCTGGGCCACTGACACCGATTTACCATTGTGTGTTGTGTGGCTATTGAGAGTGTGCCTCCTTTCAGAACATGCCCCTGGTCCTGGGTCTAAACAAAGCCCTGAGTGAAAGGGCTGACTTGATTAATGAAACATACAAAAGGAGCATCGGAAGTATGTAAAGATGATTAATTGCTGGTCATTACTCTTAATTTGGCTAGCCTGTGAAAGAGAGGATAAGTAAATGTGATTGGACAATTAGCCTGTTGAAAGAGGCATGGATTACCCTGAACCAGATAATCACAGCATCCTGAAATGGTCCATTTTCCTATGAATCGGGTGCATTCTGGGTAATCTACACCCCCACCCCCCACCTTTCCCAGGACTCCACACAGGTCTTTTACAGTGAAGCCATGGAGGTCTGTTGAGGGTTGTTTTTTCTGTTAGGAATACGGTCCTGCACGCCATGTTCCAGTTAGAAAGTGCAAACTTCAAAAACATTTATTGGCAAAAATAATCATGACGAAAGATGTGCCAAAGCTAATCCTTTCCACAACATAGCGCATAGCTTCAGATGTAATTTTTTTATTATTTGTATCATTATTTCTGTGCTGGAAAGAGACCAAACCCTGCATATTTCCTGCTTTTTTTCCAGAAAAAGTACTGGCCCAAACCCAACCCAGAGATTAACCGCTACCTCAAATTTTATTGTGTTATATTTTCCGACAGGGGTATTTTAACGGTTGCGAATACCAAAGAATGTAATTCATCCCTGACCTATGAAACACGCTTTTCCATCTTCAGTATCTGCCTTGTTTTTCCATCCTTAAGTAGGAAGCATGTCTCAGTAGCACTTGTTGAGCGTGCTCTATCTCAGAGCCTGTTTCTCCAGCTCGGCCTCCGCTAATGGGGAGCTCCAGCTGGACCAGTCACGTCCAAGCTGTCCTCAGGAAGTCGGCGAACAAAAGGGTTTGATTGATGGTCATGCAGCCAATGCCGGCCCATAACAGAGGCTGCCATTGTCCTGCTCGTTCCATTTAGCGCGGCACAGGAAGAGCGTGATGGCAATTGAATGGACGTTCAGCGCTGCCTTATCTCAGCCCTGTTCAATGCTCTTCATTATGGAGACAGAGGCAGATGTTCCACACATATCATATCCAAGGCTCCCGTTTGGCATGTGTCATGCTGTTTCACAGCGAGAGGGTAACTGATTACAGTGTGGAGAGGTTTGCACAGGCATAAAATAGCAAGGGTCTGGTTGAATGTAAACAGTGGTTGTCAGTAGTTGCATAAACATAAACTGTTTATGAGGATAGGGAGCTGTGTTCAGTTCAGCTATAAAATGCTGTGTTCAGTAGAAGGAGAAAGGGCTGTATTTAGGGGAAAAAACCATATAGTAGTGTTCTGTTGGGATGTAGAGAGCTGTGCTCAGTGTCTCAGATTTGGAGTGAATTTTTGTGCTGTGAAATGTAAACTGCCTGCCAGTGCAGGAGCTTCTGTTTACAAGCAGCTGGAGCAGTCTGGTATGAAGAAGAGTGTGGTTTGTTTGTGAGGACGCTGTCCTGAAAAACACCTGCCCTCAAAGTAAACCCCAGCCAAAGCCAAAGTACTTTACTGGTTCCATTACTGTCACTTCAGACTGTAAAAGATGCCCTTAACTGTTTCAACTTTTTTTTTCCATTTGTTCATTTTTAGATTTTCTGGTTTACAGATTTCTTGATGTAGCTTTACATAAGCTACCAGGTGTTATACTTCAGGCCCTTGCCTGAAAGTGACCATCACTCTCCCAAACCTGGGAAGT